>NC_037643.1:11791212-12103962 GCF_003254395.2 Apis mellifera | reverse complement strand
TGTCGAACAAGAGCTTAGAAAAGATCTCGCTGACCTTTACGACAAAGGATGATTGACATTTCAAATCCGTTGTTGTTTTAGGAAAAAAAATATTTGTGAATTACGAAATATATTCATAATACGTTTTCTATTATTCTATTAAAAATATAATTTCTATTAATAAATATTAATCAAAATACTATCTTGTAAACAAAAATTATATTTCTCGTTTATTTTAAACAAATAATTCAAGAGATATTTATTATTTAATGTTTTTTTTTATTGTATTTAAAATTTCTACATAATTTAAGATTTAAATAATTCGTAAAAGCTAGAAATTGTAATTTTAAAATAAGAATAGATTCTAATTAAAAATGATTACGTCATCTGTCTTTTTCTATCGCAAAGGTCAGTTAATGATTTTATAACGGATTTTCATGAGCCATTTTCGGTGTTGTGTTTATAGTGGAATATTGTATGCCTAGTCGATGTCGGTCGCTGGTGGATCGCCATTGCGTTTTATAGTTTTGTCAATTAAATTTTTGAACTAAAAAAAAAAAAGAAATATTATTTCACTTCAAATTTCTCAGTTATTTCTAGTTGTTGTTGCAACCTATTATCATGAAAAATATAACGATGAGATTATAGTGATTTAATTTTCTTTTTATCATTTATTATATAACATGTTCGTCAACCAATTTTTAACAAAGAATGTTAGTGAAAAATGATCGATTTATTTAAAAATTGCATAAAAGAAAAGATTTTTTTTAATCACAATTCAAAATGCACGATCTTTAATCAAGAAAATTATCATTAAGACAAGATCAGATTATAAATTAAATAATTTTGATTACGTAAAATATGTATAACTTTTTTTATATGAATAATTGTATAATTTACATACAATGGAACTCTAAATTGATTCGAAAATTTTAAACATTTTAAACGTTATATATAACGCATGATAAATTTTTTTATAAAACTTTGGTTAACAAATCTTGATGAGATTCAAAATCAATTAAGGATTCTAGATCAAATTAACAAATTGACATGATAAGATAAAAAAATCGATAAAATTATATAAAAAAATATAAAACCTATAAATTATAAAATTTCGAATTAACAAAATATTTCAATAATATTGAAAAATCAAGAGTACAATTAATCATTACGATTATATATAAATATCCGATCTATATAATCGTAATTCTATGAGAAGTTTAAATCGATCAACGAAAAAATACTATTTAAAAAAACAAATTATGAATTTTCATATTTACGATCTCCTTTTTCTATCTAAAATTCAATTTCGAATTAAAATAATATTCACAAAAATATTTCTTCATCGTCATCATAAATATTTGTTCTACGCACTACTAAAATTTTCCAGTGAAACAATAAGAGCCTATTTAAATCGGCCACGAGCCATCCTTGTCACAATCATTGTAATTTCACGAAGAATCAAGGCCGACGAATTGACATTTTCGGGTTGGCTTCTCTCCTTTTTTCTTCTCCCTCTCCTCTTGTAATCCTTATCCCTCATCGCTGCTTTTACACTCGCTCCTATTTTCAGTCTGGTCTCTCCCTAACCATGATATTGATCCTCCTCCCCTTTCCGCGCGCCCACTCGTCGCATACTATATACGTTAGACAACCACTGTTCGACCTAGTGCTGGAAACACATCGTAGCGCAGATGCTATCTTTCTGCGACTGTGTAACAAATTTTCGCGTCAACTAGTTGATTCACGACAAAAAAAACACCAAGAGATTTCTTCGCATGAAGCCTATGTATCGATTAATAGAAACATTCGATGAAGAATAGAGATTAGCACGAAGCGCGAATCCGCTTAGCAACAACAACTTCGAAGGAATCGATAATGAACAAAGTTTCATTACGATTATCGCGCGAGCAACACATTGCGTGCGCCATCATTGCGAGCGCCTAGAGTTCGCTCTTTTCGCTTCTCTTTCTCTTTTTCGCCGTGTTAATCGATGGGCGCTACTGTAAATTCCACACGATTGCCATACTCTCAAATATGCTAAGATCCGAATTTGCTTTTGATTTCGCGAAAAGAATCGATAAAAAAATGCATTTTGAAAATCAAATTCAATTAAAAGGAATAGGCTGTGAAAATAGTTTAATATGAGAAATGTGTAAATAATTAGGAAGTATTTATGTGTATATATGTATATATACACCGTGAAAGTGAATGGAAGATGCCATCATGGACAAATCAATGAAACTGGTTGGTCCTATTCCCTCTCTCTCTCTCTCTCTCTCTCTTTCTAACAATTGTTCTACGGAACTACGTTTCGATCAATTTTGTCGTGTAAATAATCGACGATTGAAACGCATTGAACAGTCTGATTTGTTGCGGGTTTAACGCGAGTCGACGAATTAGCGAAATTACGAGATTCGACAAACAGCAACGTGGCCGATTCGATGTTTATGGTGCGTTCTATACATATGTTGTTTATCATATCACTTGAATGAAAATATAATTTCATCGAGTTGCAATGATCAATTTTTCTTTGGTTTTTTTTTATTGCATGGAAAATGGAAAATCGATTTTGGAGACTTTCAATTTGTGATATGTGAGACAATAATTATCCAAGAAGCCAAGTAAAGAAACCATTGTAGGAACTCAACGCTTTTTATTAATAACAGTTCGAAATTCAACATGAAATTTATTCTATGCGAAAATGCCCGTGTATCATATAAAGTTATAAATATTATAAATAATTAGATATATTTATCCAGCACGAGACTCCTCGATAAAGATGATTTACACGAGAGCCTTTCTTTTTTTTTTTTTTTTTTTTTTTTTATATCTTTTTCAGCTGAATATCGTTTAACCATCATTGACTGTCGACAGTGCAAGAAAGAAACAGCATTGATTGTTATTTTATTTTTCAATTTTTATACCCATTTCTCTTTTTTTTTTTTTTTTCTTTTTAAAAGCATGGAAGATCGAGTGTTCGCGAAAACCGAAAACGACATGTTTTTTTTTATACACATCGCACGATGTTCCCGTAAGAATGATACAGGTTAAGTTATTATAATTCGGTATTCGGTCGCGAAATAAGTCGAGGCACTGATGTCTCACTTTCTCCATTGTTCTTTTTTTTTCTTTTTTTTTTTTTTTGTTTTAACGTGTATATAAAAAAGAAAAACGATCCACCGCGACAATCGACACCATTGCACGCCATTTTTTTCTCTCTTTTTGGTTGGTCCCTAATGCTCTCTTTTTCTCTCTCTCATCCTCTCTCATTCTCTCTCGTTCTCTCTCATTCTCTCTCTCTTTCTCTCACAACAAATTATCTCGTTTCCGTTTTTTTTTCGTGCTTGATTTTATTTCAAATTTCTTAATTTCTCGCTCACACTTTCTTTCTCGCAATCTTTTTCTCTTTCACTTTCGTTCGTTCGTAAAGAAACATATGTGAACCATATGTAACCGTATATTATAATTCTATTAAGAATTTAAAAAAAAAAAAAAAAAACAACAACAAAGGAAACAGAACAATCACTGTGGCGATCTTGATATCTTCATCATCTCATCATCCCATACTTGATTCTCTCGATTTACATTATACGTTCTCGTTAAAAATCAACGTAATACGATCAGAGCATCTGTCTTCTTCATTCCCTCCTTTCTTTTAAATTATCATTCTTTCTTCCCTTTTTTTTTTTACTTCTTTTTTTTTTTTTTTTTTTTTTTTTAAATGTCGTTTTTTTCACTCTTTAGATTATGTTTCGTGGCCCCAATATTTTACAAGACAATAATAACACATCATTCCGATCGATTTAAGGAATTTCTTTTCTTTCTTTTTTTTATTTTTTATTTATTTATTTATTTATTTATTTATTTATTATTATTATTTTCTTTTTGTTCACCTCTTTACTTTATATTATACTTTAAAAAAACGACTCGTATTTTATTTTTGTCTGCTAATTTTCGTGAGAATGTGGAACACTCGACACATGGTACACTCAAGAAATCGGAAATATGATCTCTTTCAGAGCGTCGAGCATGTAACTAAGTATGTAAGTATGTAAACGAGCGAAACTCCGATCGGAAGGTATTCGTGCGGTATATTTTCTTGGCGAACGGTCGAGGATTTATCTTACTTTTCGTTATTTTTTTTTTTTATTACCTTTTTTTCATTACTATTTTTTTTTTCTCTCTCTCTAGTTTCTACCGGGTGTATTCGTTATTTATTCACTCGGTGAGTTCTTGAATTCTCGCGCGTCTATCTTATCTCGATGTTTCCTCGTTAATTTCGTTTTTATCTTCTATTTCGACCTCTCTCTCTCTCTTTTTTTTTTCTTTTCTTTTCTAGTAGAAACAATAGTTTTGATTAGACGAACTTGTGAAACCACTATTCAATTTCCTTTATCTATGGAATGTATCACTATTTGGAAGATTAGTCACGAATCCGCCATCTGATCACGATGAACTGTAGCTCAATGTATCTCTGGTAAATTATTTTTCTCGATTAATTTTCGTAAGAATTTCGATTAAAAAAAAAAATAATAATAAAATTATATCGAGCGATAAATATTAATCATATCGTATTAATCTGTGTGGATAAATTCTCCGTATGCGCAGAGACGTGAGTCGAAAAAGGAAATTCGCGAAGAGAGCATCGTCGGTTCATCGTACCAAGAACGGTGGTCGTAGCTGACCGTGATTATTTCATGTGCAACTTGAATATTCGGCGACACAGCACATTCTATGGAACTAAAAAACTCAATAAATATGCTCGAATTGAGGAAATGTGCTTTATCGCCGCGCGAACACATATACACTATTCACATGACAATCTCATTCTTCCTCTTTGATTCACTCGTCTCACTTTTTCTCATTTCATCACTAATATTCATTCCTTTCTTTCAAACTATCTTTTTCTAACTTTTTATCCTTCTTTCTTTCTCTCCCCCTCATTCGCTCTCAACTCGCATACCATCATCATCAATTACTATTATCTCATTATATTTTGTTTATATTCATATATATATATATAATATTCACCTATATCGTAGGGCTCTTATATTTTAATCGGCTAAAGTTTGCGAACTTATCGTCCTGAATTTTCTTCTAACTCTTACATGTATTCTGTGTATGTATGTGTGTACGTGTATATGTTGCGTTTACGTGGCTGTATATGTTTATATATATGTACAGTCAAGATTGTAATTTAATCTGTAGCAACACTAACACTGCGTTCTTAGGAAAGATTTCTTCACTCTCTCTTTCTCTTCCATTCTAACTCGCTCCTTTCTTCTCTTTCTCTTCTCATTATCAAACGCGATGCGAACCCTGCGAGACGTGGACCGATCGATCGGACCGAAACATTAAAGCCCGTCGTCGCAGGCAACGATGAATTTCATCGTGAATAATCGAATAATATATCTCATAATTGACTTTCTGTTAATTGTAGAATATACGCGACGTCATTCGCGGCATCGTTCGTTTAAATACGCTACTAGCTCTAGCAATTATCATTACCGTAATAATGTAATTAACTGTAAATTGAAATTTCAGCGACGGTCGAATGCCGATTTGCTCGAGAAAACCAGCGGCCAAAATGTCTTTTCAATCGTTAATCCATAAGGATGGAACTAATTATTGGTTAAGTTAGGTTAGGTTTGTCAACTAAAAATTACAAAATGATCGATCGTGAATAGAGACGATTAACAGAGTGATTTCTTTTCCCGTCTGTTCAACTGTTGACAATTCTCGAATCGCGAATCGTTACATGAAAAATCAAGAGAAAAAAAAATTTTACTTTTATCATTGGTCGTTTCGCGTGGAGTGCGCGTCGAAGTCATCGTGTGTATGTAATGTCGTCGACGCGTGCACTCGAGAGAGAAAGATCAATCGATCCTCATTCTGGAGCGATCGTTTCAATTAAAAGAAAATACGGTGAGGAACGAAATAAAAAAAAAAAGGATACGAATGATCGAATACACGGCGACTAAAAATGTGTTATTGCGTATATATAATATAAAACGTTCGCGGAGCAACGAAACGAATATTACGGATCCCTCTTGATTTCCCACGCTGTCGACCGTCCACTGGTTTTATCTTGCTCTATTTACCTCTTGTCTCTGTTGCTTCTTCGCGTTTTATTATTTAAGAAATAAAATTTTACTAAAAGATGATTGCCTAGAAGAATAGTCGCCAGCCAGAAGGTTAGCTGCCGAAAATACACTATGACCGGTTTCCATGCACGCGACGTCGAACCGGACGCCATCTGACGAACGAATTTTTAAACTCGCGCATCCTTAAGCATCTATATACCGAACAACCCGAGGAATTTACCATACGTACGTATAGTATCACGTACTGTAGTACACATATCGTATACGCGAGATTTTGACATTTTTCTCCGGTTCGACAAGATCAAATCACCCCGTACGTTTGAAGTTATATTGAATCGATGAACGGATCATTAGGACGCGCGTCTCAGGGAAACGTGATCGTCGCGATTCGAGCGCTTCTCGAGTCACAACAACAACAACACGGAAATCAATAATTTTATTCTCGTTGCCCCTTCACTTCATTTGGTTTACTTTCGACTAATTTATAGTCCATTCACCGCGCTCTCTTATAATTCCTTTCTTACCGTAGAAAGTAAGAAATGACACGATCAGATTCCACGAATCGGCGAGTTTGCTTAACCTCTACTAATTATTATTTCTTTTTCCTTTTCAACGCGACGATTACGTCCCATCGTTATTCATCGATCTCGAGGAACTGTTAATCGAATAAATCATCGGCACAGCATGCGACGAAGATTATCTAGCTGCACTGACACGAGGCGAGTTATCTGTTTATGGACGTTGTATCTGTTTTTCAAGGGGGGGGTGATCGATCCTAAAGCGTGAACGTGAGTTTATCCTTATCGTTTCATTTTCACTTTTTTTTTTTTTTTCTTTTTTTCTTTTTATACGTTTTTTAAACCGGTCTTTGAGTGAATAAAAAATCCGATTTTCCGAATAGACCGCGATAGGCGTGGTCTTACAGAATATCGAGGTTGAAGCCCCCCGTGGAGTCAAGGGAATTCAGCAGTTCCTGAGCGCTGAAGTTCGACGTGTCTCCGGCCGGAAGATTCTCTAGAAATTCGAGGCTAAAGTCCGCCGCGGTTACGGATGGATCCGTGGTGGTGGTGACTGGCGGTTGCGCGTGCTGCTGTTGCTGTTGTGGCAAACTGCGCACTCCTGGACTGCCAGCGCCGTATTGTTGATGCGGGTGTAGGGGGGAACCTGGAAGGAATTAATTCGAACATGATTGATGACAACGTGACCATTTTGCGATATCGTATAACGAGAGTGAATGTAATAATATATTAATAGAAAAGAGTAGTAATGTTTTTATAGTTTAATGAAAAAAAAAAAAAATGAAGAATGTAAATGATAATAAAAGAGATAGTTATAATAATAAAAGAGTAAAAGGGAAAATATATTATATTTAAAATAATAAAATTTGAATTATCAATGTTTTAATCAGGGACAGGGAATTTTATTGACTGCTTTTATTCAATTACATACATACTTGATTAAGAATCAGCGATATTAAGAAATTTTTAAATATAGAGTAATAAAATATTGATATATTATTAGGATACGATTAAAATTAAATATTTCTCAACAATAGAAATTCAATTTCTAAAAGCATTATTATTAAAACGATTAATTATTTTATCGCGTACATGCGTTTCTTGATTATTATGAAATCATTAACAAATCACTAACACTATTATTATTTGTAATTATAGATAATTATTATTATCTATTTTATAATTCATCATGCAAATTTTTGCAATCTTTCTAAATTTATTTTAATTAAAATAACCGCTTAAATAAATCATTACTATCATTAAATTATTACATCAATATAATTATGAAGTCGATATTAAACTCATAAAATTATCAAGTTGATCGATCGGCATATGATTGGATTAAATTGAAACAACTTTTTTTTTTTTTTCAACTCGTCATCTCTCGATTATTATTTTTCACTTTGATGAGGGAATCAAAAGGGAACAATCATCGTCCAAGACTCACCAGTTCCAGTACTGCTGACAGAGTTGACCGACGAGGACTGCGACATTTGCATCTGCAGTGACATCTGATTATTACTCTGCTGCATGGCCAATGTCTGCTGCTGGTGTTGCTGCGACAGTAGCTGCTGCATCTGAGTGCTGTTGCCCATACCGGAGCCCGCTATACCCCCGCTCTGCGAGCGGATCAACTGTTGATGCTGCATTTGTGCGGCGTTCATCTGCATGCCACCCGTGCCACCCATACCGAATCCACCTGGAATATAAGGACAAGTGAAACGATTTAACGCATTAATTCATCACGGTTATTTCATAATAATAATAATAACCAGTTAAAGGAAAAAAACAATAATTCAATTTCCATTTCTCGTAAACAAGTTTCTTACTTCTTTTGAATTTTTTAAACCATAATTAACCACATTCCTATTAAATCTTTTTCTAAGAAAAGATACAACTATAAATTTCATAAAAATTTAACTCGCAATATCATCAATGTCGTTGTCTCCTCCTGTAGCGTTCTCTAACTACGAAATCGAAATAACATCCTTCGAATATTCCATTTTGGAGATTAATTATCTTAAAATCAGACAAGTTAAACGAAATCTAATAACTAAAAAAAAGAATTCCACTAATTAGAGAAGTGCGAGTATTACGTATGGCTTACCTTGGTGACCTTGCTGATTAAATTGCGATCGCATCTGCGCCTGAAAGCCCTGCTGCTGCATGAGAACGTGTCGCCACTCCTGCTGCGCGCCACGGCCAGCGATGCTATTACCAAGGCCATCTGGCGGGCCAACGCTGACGTTAGGCGGCCGTTGATTGTTGGTCCTAGGATATCCAAGACGCTGATGCATTTGATGCATGCCGCCGATCGCGGCCATACTACCACCGCCCATGTACATATTGCCACCGGCGGCGTGCAACGCCTGTTGTTGTTGCTGCGCCATTTGCGGCCTCATCATCGGACCTGCGTCGAAAACAAACAAGAGATAAAAAAAAAAAAAAAAATATTATATCATAATAACAATTTCAAAAATTACTTCCAGGAAGAATTTTATTAAATACAGCATTCGAGTTTTTTTTTTTTTAAATTACGAGAATTTGTTTTTCCAAATTGTGGAATTCAAAAAAATTATGGAAATGAACGGCCGATAACGAACGATCCTGTATTTATAGTCCTCGTCAAATGGAAAGGAAGAATATATATATAAATTTAGTTTGTATGGAAAAATTTAATCGAAAACGCACGGATTGAATCGAAGAGGAGAAGTGCGATCGATCCGAGGAGAAACGTCTCTCCGGCCCAGCCAGATACGTAACGAAGATTACGCGTATTGCGATGGAAACGCGGAGCCTTGATGCTCTGTGGATTTTCGTTCGGATAGAATCTTACGAGAGTAGGTTCGAGCCGATCGATAGAGGGAGCCTCGGTACGTGTACAAGAATATTTACGATCCCCCTCCTCCTTTTTCCACCCCCGTCTTCACCACTGTCTCGTTCTTTTTAGAAGCAGCGGAAAGGTTCATTTTCCACGAATGCTTATCTAATGGTTAAGAAAAGTAAGTGTTAAACGTTATTCGAATGGACGCCTCGATCGTCCAATCAAATATTCTTCCGCCGTTATTTTCACCGTTTTGCTTTTTACGCACGTGCTTCCGTGTAATCGAAATAATTCGGTTGATCGATCAGAGAAGAGGAAAAGAAAAAATTTTTATTACGTTTCGTTCCGCTTTATATTTTTTTTTAATAGATGCTATTTGCCGCTACTTGCCTCTCGGTTCATCGACTGATAAATGTCATCGTATATATGTATATATATATTTTTCGTCAAATATTTTTAAATTAAATTTCACGATTCTAAAAACTTTCATTACAATTTAATTTTCTTTCCACAGTTTAAAGTTTTTAAATATATTTTATTATATACCGTAATTTTCATACTTCTGTAATTTATGTTATTTTATTTCAAAATAGTTTTATAGTTTTCGGTATTGCAATTTGCAATAAAGATAAAATAGAAAGGTAAATGTGTATACATACACGCGCGCGCGCGCGCGCGCGCGAGTATCCTTCTTTTTTTTCTTCCTCTTTTTTTTTTTTTTCAATAAAATTTCGAAAGTAAATGAAAATCTACCGCTGAATAATTCCACGTGCATCGAAAGAACATTCGCCGTTTCGACGAAAAGAATCGATACTAGCTACCCAGATTCTCATTACCCTAAGTGCCTTCCGACTTCCAGTGCATATGAAAATGACGTAACTGTCAGCGTAAAAAAATTAACAGAGGAGTGGATCTTGTCGATGTGGTCGATTTCCAACTTCTACGAACCATGTACTCCCTCGATCGTGTGTACTCGTCGCGCATAAACATTTTTTGCGTTGTTATTTCTTTTATTTTTTTTCCTCCTCCTTTCATCATTTAACGAGGATATTATTTTTCTATTTTTTTATACATATCGATATAATTATCCAATAATTTGTCCAATATTTTACGAATCTATATTTAGATTTTTAGTCAAGAGAAATTAGAAATTTTTAATTAATCGAAATGCAAATGGAAACTATTTCAATTTCAATTTTCTACTCACCTGAAGGTGGCATGGGTTGTTGCGTAACCCTGCGCATAGGCCCGGTATTGGGAAACCTGGCCTGTTGAGCCATACCGATACCAGCGTGCATCATTTGGGCCTGAGCCGCTTTGTATTCGGGTGGTGGCGGTCTCACGCCACCCATTCCTCCGGCCATGTGTTGTTGTTGTTGCATCACCTGAAAGACCAACCAAACAATGGAATTCAATTACATTATTAAATCACGTGTTTCGGGATACTTGTGACTTTGAAACTGTACCCTCTATTGTATTATTACAACAATAACACACGCCTAACCTTAGAGTTATACGCATATATTTTCGTAAACAATAATAATTACTCTCCATACGAAAGTTAAAAAAAATTGTAATTGTATCACGAAATCGTTAAAACATTTTTTTTAGATATATCTTCACCCCTCAACAAGGATTAAAATTAATCTCAAGAAGGAGTTTCCATTACAAAATTTTTACCGTAAATAAGAACATTCGATTATCGAGTTTATACGCGTAGAAATTGAAATTCACTTGCGAGAAAGCGAGACGAGAGACATCTGACGGCGAAGAAAGGAAAGAATCGCCATGCTTAAGTATATACCACGAATTATCGAACGATAGTTTTAATAGTTCGATCGAAATATCTTGCACGTAACGATAACAAAAGATACCATCGTGAATCATTAGCACTATTCTCAATGATTGTGAATCCGCACGACATCGAAATATTTGGAATCAACGAGCGGAATGGAAATTCGATTCGATACAACGAACGAGTTAGAAAGCTGGCCGACAGATTCCACGAGGGAATAATTGCGAGTCCGCTCACGGCACGCATCGATGACTCGTTACGAGTCGTATTGTCGTCGAGGCTGGTTAGCACGGAAGTTCCTCCGGCATCGGTGTCGTTGCACAAGCCCTCGTGGATTGCGTTTCCACTTCCTGGTGTTACGCCGTTGGCCGCCAACGACGAAAGCTCTCGCGTACAAGCGAGCGACGACAATGAAGACGGAAAGGCGACCAGAGACAGTGGCGGCCGCGCATTTTCCTCCGTTACCAACCGAGATATACATTCACCTATGTATATGCTCCTCCTCGCATTTTCTCCTCGCCTTTCTCCCTTTATGCTCTTTTCCGTCCGCATTTTTCCATTTCTTTTGACACATGGCGAGCCAGAAGTGAGAACACTATCTATCTTAATTGTTAATCCTCCGAGGTGAAGTTCCATTTTACCTTCAATTCTTTCTTTCTTTTCTCGATAATACGATGAATTGAAAGTATACGCAAATTTTAAACGGTATTTCATTGTTCGATTATTCGTAGAAAAATTAATTTAATTAACGTGAATTTTTTCGTTATTTTTATTGTAAAAAAAATATATTTTGTGTTTAATAATTTTTCTCGAAACTATCCCGTTCCCAAACTTTCTATCCACGCTATGTAGACAGATACACAAAAATGGAGCGCTCTCTCCGACAGATAGAAGCATTTTTCCGTTATTCGACGTGCGCAACCTACGATTAGTCGAGCACCGCCCTCATGCTCTCGCAAACAGTTTCTGGTGAACGGAGGAAGTGTTCTTAAAATCAGCATGTAACAATTTCACGCGTGTTTGCCCGATTCTCGCTCCTTCGAAAGAAGGAAGTGAAATGCCCCTCTTTCGTAAATTAATATCAAACTGTATCAATGTTTCAATAATATTTTTTCCAAAAAATTAAAAGACATTAAAAATTTCGATCTCTTGGACCAACATTCATTAACAATTAACTTTTTTAGGACTCCTATATCGACATTATACGAGCTTCTAAAATAATTTAAAATATTTTCTCTTTCTTTCTTTACACGATATTTTATCCTCCTTTTTGTAAACGAATTAAATTATTGCTAAGATAAAACATAAAATCTTCAAACGAAATGCCATCATCGTTCTCACGGTAATTAGAAACACGATTGCTCTTCGATTACATAGAAAGTAGACCCTCGTCTCAAAAACTCCTTTTCTTTTTATCTCTCTCCATTTCGTAACTCTCAATTTCAATGGTGGCTCGATCGAAACGATCTTCCAACGATCAAACGATCCGGTGTTTATCTTATCGAACCGTTTGTTTTATCGTACGACGAGGAGGAGGAGGAGGAGGTAAGCTGCGTTCTTCGAGGCTTTCTTCCTCGAGAGAGGAGAGGAGGGGAGGGGAGGGATGACTAACCAATTGCGTGAAACCTGCAATTAGTAACTGGAGCACGATCGAACAGTCGGCTTCGATATCTTAACATCGTCGATTGCGTTGGCATTACAAACTGAGTCATCCGTTAATAAATCGTGTCCATCGATTTATTAACCATTCCTCTGAATTTCGATTTCATTCCGAGCATGGTATGGAATTTATTATCAATATTTATATAGTATTTTTATTGCCAATGATAAAAGAATAAACGAGAAACGATCCGTTAATATATTTTTAAATTAATGTTTATTAACTCCAAGATACTTTTGATTTATTTACCTCGAACTTACTTTATCCATCTCCTTTCAGAAATTGATCTTCGAAAGAAAATTTGAATTATGCACGCCGTTATGAATTTAAAATTGTAAAAAAGAACGTATTCGATAACGTTAATTATTAAAAATTTAAAAAAAAGGAAATTCAAACGTAAAATCTTAATCTTAAGGAAGGCAAATTAAAAAAAAATCCTGGAATCGACGAGAGTGGGAAGATAAAAAAATGGACAGGTGTCGTGAAAACGCTCGTCGTATAATTTTACATTCAATGTTTTAGCGATTTTTCAATAGGCCGAGCGTTCAAGCAAGGATAATTCGTGGTGGAAGAAGAAGAATAAGAAGAGGGAGAAGAGAAGAAGAAGAAGAAGACGATTCAGTGACAGTAATTGAGCTCGTGGACACAGTTTCTTCGGATGCAAATTGGAAATGCATAAAAGATGAAGAACACGGTGCCGGACAAGATGTAAATGACTGCATGCAAATGTTGTCTGATTGCAAACTTGCCGACGTTATATTATACCCGTACGTGTAACTAGAACAGACGATCCGATACAGGTCTCTCTCCCTCTCTCTCCTTTTTCTCCCTTTCTTTGTCTTCCCTTCGCCGCACAAAGAGCAATAACTTTAACGGATACGGATAAAAATTGCAAATTGTAAACAGTCAGCTTAACGGCTCGAAATCATGTTAAACTAACGCGTTTACTTGTAATTTAAATCCTCTAATAAGGCGTAAGGTAATAACGCGTGCATTTATTATAACCGAAGAACTCGTTATTACGACGTATGTATCTTTACGAACGATTTTTCTCTTCGTCCATTATATTTCATTTATACTTGGACTGACTAAATAAACCAGCCTCTTTTTCTCTCTCTCTAAGAGAAGAAGAATTGACACGAAATTTTTTATTTTATTAGGGAGAGGAATAAAAGAATATTTCCAAAAAAAAAGGATAAATAAATTACATAGGAGAAGCGTGGAGAGAGAGACGTTACACGTCAAATTGAAACGCGTATTGTCAAAGGAGAAGTACAAAACGAAAAGGAAAACGATGAATAAGAAACCGCAACAATTTTACTCGGATCGGGCTCCCTCGAGCAAGGCAAACCGCATCCGTAAACATCCGTAAGAAAGGCGAAAGAGATCTCGTTTGGTCACGATAACGCTACCCGTTTACTACTACCACGTTTTCTCCAGGAAGTGCGCGTGAACGCAGATTTCCCGGTTACGGAAAAAGTTTCTATTCATTGTTCCGCGGCTTCCACCAACAAGACGGTTGTCCTATTTGCGCCGTTTCTTTCCTTCCAACAACAAGTTGGAAGAATGGAGAGGAGGCGTCGGTCGGTAAGGAGGGAGACCTGTTGCGCGAGTGCCGGATGGCGGACTTAATGTTTCGAATAACGCGTCCCGGCCGGCTTCCCTTCTATTTAAAAAAAAAAAAAAAGAAAAAGTTTCCAAGATAAAGAGAGAGAGTCTTCTTCATCGATTCGTATTATATTATACGTTCACGTCTCGATTTACATTCTCATTTGCATTTATATTTTAATTCTAATTTCGAGATTTCACATTTGAGAAATATACACGTATAATAAGATGTCTTTTACACGAGGGGATTTCAAAATTTATTTACCAGACACGCTCCTCGCCTCATCCTTCTCCCTCCCTCCCGAAAAATTACATCACCGACGAAAATTAAAACTCTCCCTTCTTGGATCGAGCTAAACTCTCCCATCGAATTAACCTGTCCCCTCCCCTCTCCTCCTTCTATCAGCATAGCTGGAAACACGGTTTCTATTACCATAGATAAACATCGCGAGTTGCCATTAGATAATTAAACCATAAACCAGTCTACTACTCGAGGTTTCACACCCTTCCACGTTATCGCGCGATTATCCTCGGAAATCCTTCGATCGATCGAAGAGAGAAAGACAGAGACAGAGAGATATAGATAGAGAGAGAAATAGGCTACGTACCTGCTGGGCGCGCATCAGCTGCTGTTGTTGAAGAATTTTCGCGTGTTGATGTTGATCCACCTGGTTCGGCTGCACTTGCTGGGGATGGCTGCGTGCCGGCGCAGCGCCGGCGGGTTGGGGGACGCCGCCCGCTGCCGCGGCCGCGGCCCTCTGTCTCAGGCTCTGCTGGGTGAAGTTGATGGTCTGGGACTGCGATACCGAGCAGTACGTGTCCGTTTGACCGGCCGACTGATTCTGCGTTTGCTGCTGGCTGAAGTACATGCCTTGCTGGGCCGCCACCGATACCCCCGGTTTCAGGTCGCCTGTTAGCTGCATGTGCTGACCCGCGGACACCTGTAACGAAGATTTATTATTAAATTTATATATATTATATTATATAATATATATTATATATATTATAAATAATAATTTATTTATTTCGACGATTGATGAAACGA
Organism: Apis mellifera; assembly: GCF_003254395.2. Lineage (NCBI taxonomy): Eukaryota > Metazoa > Arthropoda > Insecta > Hymenoptera > Apidae > Apis > Apis mellifera. The sequence continues at coordinate 12,088,426 of NC_037643.1, read as the reverse complement.
AGGAGAAAGGTGTTATGTTATATCGCGTTTTTTAAATCCGTTTTTATGGATTTTTCCTGTCTTTTTTGTTCGCTTTATTGTACGTTGAGAATAGAAAATTCGATGTGTATAGATTTTTATCTAGATTTTCAGCCAGAAAGCTTTATCTTGTCGCGATTATGTTAACATTCTGTATATTTTATTTATAAGTTTATAAGTTTTCTAGCTGTTTCGATGTATCTTCTTCCTCAGAAATTTATACTTGGTTGTATAATTCGATTGCTTTTTCTTTTTTTTTTATTTGAAACAACTTTTGAATAATAGAAATTTAAAAAAATATGTATTTTATGCGAATCGAACAATTTTTCAATTTTTCGTTCACAAAAATAAATCTTGAAAATGCTGATTGTGCAATTGAACGTGATTTGGTCTGGATCCACGATCGAGCTCTGGATCGAATCGAAAGAAAGAGAGAGAGAGAGAGAGAAAGGTGCAGAGGCAAACAAGAGGCTTCGCCACAGGCGGGCTGGAATTTGATTTTTAGCAAAAAAAGCGGTGGACAAGTGGCGACGACTATTGTCCTGTCCTCTAGCTCGTTGCTAGGTCAATGATACAAAATGGCTACCGTTCTTCGATATCTCATCCACATCCGGACACGGATGAGAGAGAGAGAGAGAGAAGTATAAGGCACGAGCGTTCTCCTGTACGAGCTTCGATTGACCCTTGACCCCGACGATCGAGTCGTGTTAATCTAGTCCAACTTCGAACTTCCCTCCCCCATTTCTCCCTTCCCCCTTCGAGCACTTGTGATAACGAAACAACTATCGCTTCTCAAGCAAATATTTTATAAATATCTTTATCGATCTTATAAATTAGAAATTAATATTAACCAATTTTTTTTTTTTAACTAATTTCACGATTATGGGTGTTATTTGTCAACGAAACAACTATCGGTTCTCAAGCAAATATTTTATAAATATCCTTATCGATCTTATAAATTAGAAATTAATATTAACCAATTTTTCTTTTTTTTTAACTAATTTCACGATTATGGGTGTTATTTCTCAACAACTATCGCTTCTCAAGTAAATATTTTATAAATATTCTTATCGATCTTATAAATTAGAAATTAATGATAATCAATTTTTTTTTTTTAATTTTATGATTATGAGTGATATTTCTCATCCATCGCGTTTTTGATTGATTTTGAATGAACGTAAATTATTTGTAAATCCTGTATTGTATAATATTGTAAATGTCTATGTTGTCGATTGAAGATATGCACGATGTATACAGTCGCCATTTTTAATATATATATATATATATATATATATATATATATATTAAAATATTTAATATAATTTATAATATAATAATATTTATATATTTAATATAATATATATATTAAAAATGGCGACTGTGTACATCGTGCATATCTTCAATCGATACATAGACATTTACAATATTCAAGATTTACAAATAATTTACGTTCATTCAAAATCATATATATGATTTTAATATGCAATATGATTTTAATAAACATATATATGATTTTGAATAAACGTAAATTATTTGTAAATTCACTTTTTATCTCTATTCAAATCCTGAATATTCTAATTATTTTCTTCTCTGTCTATGTACCGATTGAAGATATGCACAGGCCGTCGCCATTTTTGCCGAACGCATTGCGCGCGAATTTCAAACGCGCGTAATCGAACGATGAGGAGAAAAACACCTCTCTCTTTGGCTACGAGATGTTTGTTGTTTGTTTGTCCGATCAATATGCAAATTGCTCCCACTCGATATCACGGTATATTTTATTATAGCGAATGACTAACGTGATCTGTGACACAAGGTCTTGGACACGTGTACGTATAATCGAAGCAAGCCTCGATCGTCTTCTACAGATATCAAATTTTCACTTAATAATATTATACATACGTGAGAGAATTTAAATTCTTGATTATTTTTGTTTTTTTTTTTTTTAAACCTCCAGAAGAATTTTGCACTACCTCGATATATTTTTAATCCAAATATTCTAATTTCTCTAATTGAATATTATTGTATTTTATTGTACATCGAGAGTATTTGAATAGAATATATATATATTTTTTTAAATAAATCTCATTGGATTTGGCGATTACAGATTAAATTTATCAACGCAGTCATTTTTAACATTAGATAATATATTGTTAAGAATGTTTTCTTACTTTTGTTGGTATCTTCGAAAAGTATCGTCATATACCATGAAATAAACAGATGCGATAAAAATATTCTTTGCCATTGGTGATACGACAATTATCGCGGTTAGTATAAACAAGTAATTTTTGGAAACTCTGATAATTTTAATAGTCTATGAATATAACATACACGACCGTGTTTGTGTATATATTATTGTGCATTATTGTCGAGCGATTTCTTCGTCAAAAAAGAATTATATCTCTCTTTAAATTATTGTTAAAAAAATACATAAATATATATATAATCTAAAAAAAAAAGAATAATATATTATTCAAATTAGAAAACGAGAAAGAAATTCTAATTTGCCTTTTTTTCTTCTTTTTTTTTTTTAATTGATAAAATCATCATCCAACCAGAATTGATAGATATTATAGGAGAGAAATAAAGTTCGAACTATATGAAATGTCATTTACGTTTCGTTTTTTTACCACGATTCAAAAATTGAAATTTGAATAAAGGAATATAAATTGATCGAGCGAATCAATTATGCATACGTAATTAAATGAATAAAAAATATACGTGTTTATATAATTCCCTCACAATTGCGATGATATTTCCTTAATTCTAACGATTACTAGTTTATAATCCTTCATTGTAAAGTCATGAACGACTTTTTTTTTTATTTTCTTCGCGACACGTATTATTCTCAATACGCGCATCTAATTTACATTCTTAGAATCGATGTTTATTATTCCAGAATATTCAATATTTAATACTCGTCGTGTGTGTGTATCTGTAATCTTTGTCACACACATATGTATTATTCCTTAACTTTTATTGCATGCTTTTTTAATTAAAAAAAACAAAAAATAGAAAAGAAAATTGCAAAAATTCTCTCTTTCTCTTTGCCCTTTTCTTTTAATCGATTGAGAGAAGATCGATGTTAAAGAAAAATTCGTGCATCGCTAATTCCCGTAACTCTCGGCAAAATATTTGTAAATCAAAAGATGGAAGGAGGTGGTGTATTGTAACGAATTTCTGCATTGGTAACGCGGCCATTTTACCAGAGACAACGGCGCAACCCCTTTTACGCGAACCGCGCCGCGAATAATCTTCATTATGGCAATTAACAACGGGCCGACGTGCACGGGTCCTCTTCTGTTTTCGACGCGCTACTACTCGTCCCACTAACCACCATTGTGTCAGGTGGCGGATAAATTCGTAAATAATTCGAGAGGTGCGCTTCGAGAGGAATTTCTCCAGTAATTGGATAACTTGCCGCCTTCTTTTTTTTTTTTTTTTTTTTTGTTCCACTTCGACGATAGGTTAATTTTTGTTTAATAATTCTGAAAAAAAGGGAATAGAGGAAATTTAGAAAGAAAATTTATTAGGGGAATTCAATTATTGTTGATTATTAGAATTGTTTAATAATTCTAAAGAAAAAGAAGAAAAGAAAATAGAGGAAGAAAATTTATTAGGGGAGTTCAATTGTTGATTATTAGAATTGTTTAATAATTCTAAAAGAAGAAAAGAGAATAGAGGAAGAAAATTTATTAGGTGAATTCAATTATTGTTGATTATTAGAATTGTTTAATAATTCTAAAGAAAAAGAAGAAAAGAAAATGAAGGAAGAGTTAGGAGAGTTCAATTGTTGATTATTAGAATTGTTTAATAATTCTAAAAGAAGAAAAGAGAATAGAGGAAGAAAATTTATTAGGTGAATTCAATTATTATTGATTATTAGAATTGTTTAATAATTCTAAAGAAAAAGAAGAAAAGAAAAAAGAGGAAGAATATTTATTAGGGGAGTTCAATTGTTGATTATTAGAATTGTTTAATAATTCTAAAGAAAAAGAAGAAAAGAGAATGGAGGAAGAATATTTATTAGGGGAGTTCAATTGTTGATTATTAGAATTGTTTAATAATTCTGAAAAAAAAGAAGAAAAGAGAATAGAGGAAGAAAATTTATTAGAATTGAATTCAATTATTGTTGATTATTAGAATTATTTAATAATTCTAAAGAAAAAGAAGAAAAGAGAATGAAGGAAGAATATTTATTAGGGGATTTCAATTGTTGATTAATAATTCTAAAGAAAAAGAACAAAAGAGAATAGAAGAAGAAAATTTATTAAGGGATTTCAATTATTGTTGATTATTAGAATTGTTTAATAATTCTAAAGAAAAAGAAGAAAAGAGAATAGAGGAAAAAAATTTATTAGTAGAAGTTCAATTGTTGATTATTAGAATTGTTTAATAATTCTGAAAAAAAAGGAGAAAAGAGAATTTTATTAGGGGAGTTCAATTGTTGATTATTAGAATTTTAGTTTGAAGTGATTAAAAATTTGAGAAAGTTATTTTGTGAAAAAGCTTATATAAACTTTATTACGTAAAATTCATTTCGTGTAGAGAAAGATTGGATAGAGAGATTCGATTATGTATCACGGAGCCATCGATATATATATATATACATATATATCAACAATAAGCCGCATCTAAAAGCCGCAATTGAAACGCACTGTTGTTCTCGTGATGATCACGGCGAGCAGGTCGACTATCTCAAGGTCGACAGGCCAACCTGTTTCAGCAGACTATTTTATTACACTCGCCATTCTCGTTCCTAATTATAGACCAGCCTTTATCCCGATCGATTAAATCTCCCTCGTATGATCTATACCCCGACCTATCGATTCTCCAAACAGCCACAAATCATCAGCCGTCTGCGTATCTGTCTGCGCGTAAAAGTCCTATATACCATCTTTCCAGATCTTCCAGATTGGGATCTTGGGGGCTGAGGCACGAGCAATTACGTTAAAATATCAATATCGATGATCATATTTCCAGAATCTCATCTCGAGTGTATATTTCGTATATTTTATTATTATGGATTATCCTTATTATGTTGTTTCAAGAAAGAACTTTGTGAGGAGAAATTGCAAAGAGATTATTGAGTTTCTAATATTTCCATGGCGAACCCGTATTCATCATCGCGATAAAAAGATTGTTTAAAAATTCCGATTCTTCTATTATTGAACTATACAATTTTTCAATGACGAACACCCCTTATTTACCATGAATCGTTCTCCAACGATGGAAAGAAAAACATGGCAAAGGGGTGTTTAAATCACTGCGTAATCCAGATTCCAGCCCGAAAACTAAAATATTATTATAGTTATGCGTTTCATAAAATTTCAATTCTTTCTAATATTATCAAACTATTCAATTATATTAATTTTAACTTTTCGAGCAATTAATTACCAATCGTTCTCCAACGATGGAAAGAAAGAAGCAAAGGGGTGTTTAAATTCCTGAGAGACCACAATGTAATCCAAATTATATACTAATGCGTTTCACGAAGAACTTGAGAAGAAAATGATAAAGTTAATTCTAATATTTCCACAAAAAAGAAAAGAAATTACAAACATTTAAAAATTTTTCTAGTATCATCAAACTATCCAATTTTCAAACAACTAACCATTTACCATTACCAATCATTCAACAATGGAAAGAAAGAACATAAGAAAGGGGTGTTTAAATTCCTAAGAGACCACAATGTAATCCAGATTCTAACGGAAAATTAATAAAAATATTCTTATAATTATGTTATGCGTTTCACGAAGAACTTGAATTGCAAACATTTAAAAATTTTTCTAGTATCATCAAACTATCCAATTTTCAAACAACTAACATCCCCTATTTACCATTATCAATCGTTCTCCAACGATGGAAAGAAAGAACATAACAAAGAGGTATTTAAATTCCTCTAGAGACCACAATGTAATCCAGATTCTAGCAGAAAACTAATAAAAATATTTTTATAATTATGTTGTACATTTCAGAGAAGAATTTAAGGAGAAAATGATATAAAGATAAAGATTAATTCTAATATTTCTATAAAAAAAGAAATTGCAAAAATTCTTCCTAATATAGTCAAACTATCCAATTATATTAATTTTAACTTTTTCAGCAACATCCCCTATTTACCATTACACAATCGTTCTCCAACGATGGAAAGAAAGAGGTGGCAAAGGGGTGTTTAAATTCCTCTAGAGACCACAATGTAATCCAGATTCTAGCGAAAAACTAATAAAAATATTTTTATAATTATGTTGTATGTTTCATGAAGAATTTAAGGAGAAAATGATATAAAGATAAAAATTAATTCTAATATTTCTATAAAAAAAGAAATTGCAAAAATTCTTCCTAGTATCAAATTATCCAATTATATTAATTTTATCTTTTCCAGCAACATCCCCTATTTACCATTACACAATCGTTCTTTCCAACGATGGAAAGAAAGAGGTGGCAAAGGGGTGTTTAAATTCCTCGGGAGACCGCCGCGTAACGTAATCCAGATTCTAGCGCGGAAACGAGCGGTCGTGGCCGGGCGGGACCACCGTAGGCTTTTAGTTATGACGCCATAGAGGAGGAACACCTCCCCCCCCCCTACTACTGGTCTAGGGTCGCGCATAATTAGCCTAAATCACGACGGGGTGTCCCGACGGGATCCGCTGGCCGCGACATCTGCATAGCACGTGTCTTGTTATCCTCCGCTTACCGGGGAGGAATTTTGGTCGGAAACTGTCGTATAGCTTCCGTGGACAAGAACGAGCAGACCATTCAGAATACTACACGTGGTGGGGAAAATTTTAACCAGGATCACGGGACACATTTGGACACCTTAAATCTGCTCGAGTTATAAGGATGCCTCGTCTCTAAGATTATCGTCAAAAGATCGAGGCTTAACGCGTTGTCTTGGCAAATAATTGTTTGAATTATTTGAATAGTAAATATAGATTGCATAATGGTAATCTGAATAGAGACATTTTATTTTTGTGACGAATGTTGGTATTATTGTTCGATATCCTTGATTCAAAATTTGAAATTTTCTAATATTGAGATTTGGTTTTTTTTTCTTTTTCTGTCTCTTTGGAAAATTTGGTAAATAAATTATTGCCGTTATTTAAATATAAAGTTTAGATAAAGTGGAAAAATTTTTATTTTTATTTCAATTTTTTCTAGATCTCTTGCTATTGTAATATTACAGCTTATCCATATTTTATTGCAATTATATGAACGTTGGAAAATATTTTAAGAAAAGGTGAATTGTCGATTCCTTCGAAAAATCGCCCCCCCTTTCTTCCCTTCGTAAAATTGTCAATGAAAATCCTCACGTGTTTCCGTTCCATCCGGATAATGAAATGGCACTGTGGTGGTCGATGCGCTCGATGGCGGTGGAGGTAAATCGAGAGGGAACGAAAGAGAGTTTAATGGCGTTGAAACGGGTTGATGAATGTGGCGTGAAATTGATGCGATGAAGTAGCGATGAGAGAGGTTTGATTTCGAATCCCGAATTCGAGGGAGGGAGGGAGAGTGTTGTTTAGAGATTCTGCGCCGAAGAAACAATTAATCTCACGTTTCGAGCGATCCTTCTTCGAAGAAGACATATATATATATAATCGATCCTAGATATTTGCCCTCTCCCTTTCCACACACACACATATTCTTTCAATATTCCCCTGAAAAAAAAAATTCCTAAACACGGTTCCATTTTCCTCCTCCATTAACACACCTCCCTTTCGCATTATAAAATACGATCTTAAAAATAATCACAGAGCGATTATTACATATTCACGCTGCTCGAACAACCAGAGATACAAGAAAAAGAAAAAAGGAGAAAACAAGATATATATATATCATATCATTTTCCAATGCTAGAACACGAACGCGATCGAGCAACCGTCGTTTAATGACGATGCCCAGTGGTTTAACCATTAACGATCCACGGCATGGTTCCTCGAACGATTCCACTTTGCTGCATACCCAACAACAACGTCGAACGTGTTTATCGATCGATGGATGGGGCTTCGTGGTGGGGATAGCCATAAGCAACGGTTGCATACGTACAAGCGCGGACTATACGTACGTACGACTTCTTCCGTTTCTGTTTCGCATAATCGTCGTCGTCTTCTAATGCCTGCCCCGTATATTACCACCGTCGCGCTCTCCTGTACTCGCCTCGTATATACGCCGTGTATATCCGTGACGCGCGCGTGGAGGGGGAAGTCGAGTGACGAGGAAGAGGGGGGCATCGTGTTCACGCTCGCACACACGTTCACAAAGGGGCGCAAGGTATCCCGAGTATCCCGAAATTAGAGGTTGTCCCCGCTATTAGTTATTAATTACGGCGAACGGTTAGCGCCGTCTCGTGTAATTAATAATATCCATTCGAGCCGGTGATTGCGACTGAGTGAGCGGCGCGTTATCGATCTGAGGAACGCGCGCGCGCGCGTGTGTGTATATGTGTATGTGTATACGTATAGAGTTCGCCTGATATCGGGGACAGTCGAGAGAAAGAGAGAGAGAGGATGAAGTTTTGGATGGATTTTAGAGATTTAAGAATTTTTATTCTTTTTGAGATCTGGTTTTGGATTTGCTTTGATTGCAGATTTACGAGTGAATGTTCTTACTTGTCAGATGATGAGAAGGAGAGAGAAAGAGGAATTTCGAAATTCGTTTCGAGTCTACTGTATTTTGCAAGATTTCAAGGTTATCGATGTTATTTTAATCGGGATTATAAATTTTTATCGTCGTGACGCAGGCTGGACCACGGCTCGTATCGTGACCTTTACCTGACATCCAGCACCGAGGAGAAGTTTCCTTGTTTTCAACAAGTGTTCGAAATAATTCTAACGAAATTCTAACGCGTTGTTATTGAATATAAGAAATAGGAAAGATCGTATTAAGAGCGGATAAAATGAAAATCTATCGAATCTAGCGTTAAACTCGAACTATCCTTTTGGAGGATAATGTCACACAATTGAAAAAACGATTATTGAGCAGCAGAAATAACAACATAGAAGTAACATGATACATGGTCCATCATCGTTTGGAACTTGCGAACTTATCGTTGAATGATTCACGATTGAATCACGAATAAGAATCGTCTTTTTAATATGGCGATGCAGTAATCGTAACGTTCTTGGATCTACGATTTACGATTTCGATTCCTGATTCATCATTTATAATCATTTATAATAAAGATGGAATGGAAATTGCGGCGAACGATCGTTGAATATTTTTAATCACTTTCGATAAATTAAATCTCTCGTTGTATCGAAGATTAATCGTTTATTTAAAAAAAAAAACGATACTCTAATACATCTTTGTATCTGCGTCCTAACGATAAACGATCGTGTTAACGATCTCATTTCAACAATATATTTATCAAAAAGAACTCCATTTACAATGGACAGCGCCATCTGGATAGAGCTAAACAGCAAGCGGATAGCCGCGAAAACATGGCGTCACCGGAAACTAAACATCCCGCTGCGAGAAAACACTTGGCAAGCTCAACACTCGAAGCAACCAGTCCACAGGAATCCGAGCGCTGACAACAAACATCGATGTCTAATGATCCAACGAAACCATAATAAGAGGTACGCAAAGGAAATTCTATATATCTTACTGCACCGGTAAAACACTGCTGCCCTCTTCGAACGTTGAAACAAAACCGAAAAGTCGATTCTAACACATCGTATAATATTTCTATCCACTGATCTCTATTCGATCGAAACGATGACCGACTATTCTGGAGAATTTCACTGGAAAATTTCACTCGTATTGAAGATGATGCGGTATAACAAACCTTTAAAGAGAATTCGAAATAACCTAACATAACCTACGATGCACACATTCGTCTCGACTTTCGTCTCGCGTAACCGGGAATCCTTGCTGGTCACAACGAAAAATCCAAAGTACGCTCGAGCACTAGGAATAATCCTCCGCTTACGCTGGAACAGGCCATTCGAGAAGATAGAGGAACGAAAGAGGATCCCAAGGACAGTGACCTCCAACCAACCAACGTGCACGCGTATCCAGCGTGATGATTCCCGACCGACGCACCCGCCATCTATCAGATCGAGAATCCGACAGACAATTTGTCCAGGCTTGGTTCGAAAATAGATCGTGAACTGGCGAGATAAGACTACTTTGGAAGAGGAAAGCATTCTAAAGCATCGTCACTCGATTATCAAAATTTGCAACACGTTAAAAAAAATATTTTAAAGCGTCGTCACTCGAGGAACGAAATTATCGAGTCCAGTCGATAAAAAAGGATTCGATTTTTATCGAACCGCAACATCACGACACGGTGAGATAATTGATCCGGGGGATTAAGGCGGAAACTGAAATACCGTGCGGACAAATTGAAACGGGGCCAGAGCGCAATTTGTGGCCCGCGGATTCGTGAAAACGTGCCGCGCTCTCCTCGCGCGCTTTTCCACCACCTACTGGATTAAACTCGAATCGATTTTATCGATTAGGCATCATTTGCGTCTGTTATCAGGTTTCTATTATACCCAGCCAACAAGATATATATACGATTCTATTTTCTTTTCTCTGTTTATCCTTTACATATATATATATGTACATCATTATATATAAATATATGTATACACTTTTATTAATATAAATTTTTATTATATATAATCCGTCTCTTATTGATAGACTATAAGATTACATTGTAAATTGAATATGAAAAGATATAAACAATTCAATTCGATCAGGATTTTTTTCCTTAGATTAATTGTCAAATTTATAAATTTTTTTTTTCACAAAATTGAAAATGATTGAATTCTTTCGAGCAAATCTATTCCCCTTTCGGTTTTCTTTTCTCCATCATTGAGAGGATATCTTCATTTGCGTGATAGATCTTCTGGTTCTGGCGAGAAGGTAATAACGCGTTGGTCATATTTGTACAGTTAAAAGGAGCGGCGGAAGCATGTATTAGAAAAGGGCCGGTTGTTAAACTCGTGGTGGGTGATAAAGAGGATCCTTCTCTGGTCGCAGTTTCTTTCCACGAGAGGGATTACGCACCAGTAGAAACCTCCATTGTCCCTCCTGGTGTTAACTTTTTCCACCGGATTATTCTTACCACCCATGCTCCCTCCTTCTTCCTCGCCATTAGGGAGGGCGGCCATTTTGAACGAAAAATTTAATATATTTTGGTTCCTTCGAATTTTTTTAAATACTCGTCATCCAATCGCTATTTATATATATTTGAAAAATATTGATTGTTTTTGTTATTATTATTATTGATAATTAAAAATTATTATTGTTAAATAAACGAACAAACTTCTCTCTTCAAGTATATCTAGTCTTCTAGAATCGCATCAGAGTTGATGTGCACATAATTGGCAAATAATGCAATTTGAAAAGTTAAGAAAATATCGTAGAGACGTGTAAAGATTGTGTGATAATTTCTTTTTTCAAAAGAAGAATATGTTTCTTTTATTTTTCATCATATATATATAATCATGTATTATGGTAGATCGTGTTTGAATTTTTCTCGCAAAATTCCTTCCATTTCCTCCCTTTGTTGCACATTCGCTTCCTTTTCATTACCTTCATTTTTTTTCCCATTTTCATTAATCCCTTTACACGAAACTTTCGTCCTCTTTAAAATAGAATTTACAATTCTTTTTTTTACGGAAACTCTCTCAAATTCCAAAATTTAATCAATCCGAACGAATGTCAATCCTTCTATGCGTGTAATTAATTCGATACCGTGAATATTATTTCATTGTAACATGTCCGTATATTATTATATATATATATATATATATATATATATTTTAACTTGAATAAATAAATTATCGTTCAATTCGAAACGTTAAACAAAAAAATATTTAACCCAATTAAACTTACGAATCAACACTACGTACATGTTAAAACAATACTTCATTTATATATTATATATTACATATTTTGAATAAATAAATTATCGTTCAATTCGAACGTTAAACAAAAAATATTTAACCCAATTAAACTTACGAATTAACTCTACGTGCATTAATAAACTCCACTCCATTAAAAACAATAACTTTGTTTTATCCAAATCTTATAAATATACATTAAGATTTCCATATTTTCAAATAATAAAATTGTGTGAAAAGTGCCATTTCGTCCAAAGACACAACATATTTATCTTACAAATCGATCCAAATTGCATTGTTTCCTTCAACAAAATAAAATTTCAAACACGCCCTCTCCCCTCCCCTTGTGTCATGATTTCTTCGATTCACCTCTCCGCCTTTAAAATCGGCAGACATAGATCGGCGGATCCAGCAGCCACCGAAGTACACGAGAGGAGGCCGTTCTTCAGTAGTACAACCGTACCTATTGTCGGACACGACAGACCTTTCTCCTAACCGGGCTGGCTACTTGATAATCCGGATCGGTTCTGCTCTGCTAAACGAGAGAAAGAAGGAGGAAACTCGCTTTTATCCTCCCAGTTTACAAATTGGAAACGGTGGTTAAACCGATCCATCCATCACACAATGATCGTGCTGTGTCTTTAGAGAAGCTGTAAGTATATATCACGTTGCAAATAATATCCAATTACAATATTTCAATATACGAAATTATGACGCATTATAACACATTTGGGATCGTAAAAATGATATTTAAATAAATTATCGTTCAATTCGAACGTTTAATTAAATTTAATTAATTAAATTGGGAATCCAAGGATCTTTATTCCTTTATTTAGAATCAAGTTTTGTATCGAGATACTTGTCACACGTGCGAGAAATTATTATCTCGAGTTGAATAAAGCTTTTATTTTATCCTCCTTGAATAGATCAAATATCGTTTCGATCAATTTTAATTTTAATCCATTTCCTTGATTTTCCGACAAATCATTACCTCCTCTCCGCCCCGAATGGAATCGTACTTTTTAACTTTAGGCGTGTCCTTCTGTGGACGCAGAGAAACAGGAGAGAATAATCGTTCCACAAACGTTGCCGTAACAGGTGTGCCTCGCATCGATCCCTCTCTCTCTCTCTCTCTCTCCGATCCAACCATTATTTAACCGACCTTTATTTCGTCACCGAGTATCGACTGAACGAAAAGACGACCGGTCGATAAAGAAGCACCCACGCGATAAAACGCGTTTCAACACGGCGCTTAAGAAGAAATTACATCGAAATCCTCCTCGTCTGAGGAGGAGAGAAACGGAAGAAGAGAACGCGTAAACGATAGCCGCGAGCGGTTGAAAGGTGAAATACAGCGAGGGTGTTTTCCGGCACACGCAAGGGTGTGGTCACGTGACTGTGACGGTGACAGTGCGAGTAGAGGAGGGGAGGGGTTTGCGAGCCAAGTGAAGAATTCGAAGGCCACACGCGACTCGAGAGCCTCCACACACGAAACTTGAACTTTTTCTTCTCTTCTCCCTCCCCTCTCCATAGCTATAGCATTCACCAATCTACTATCTCCTCCTCTTGGGCGCGTTCCACACCCAGCTCTACTATCTCTCTCTCTCTCTTTCTTGTTTCACCTTCTCCCTCGAATCGTCTTTCTTCCTCTCGTATATTCCCTTCGTTCCCTTTGCCACTCGACAGAGAGTACACGTTCGGATTGCACACGGTTGATTCGAGGAACTGCCATTCCCGCCGCCTCTGGAACTCGCTCTCTCTCTCTCTCTCTCGTGCGCGAGAGAGCGCGCGCGCAAGCGGCGAGAGAACCAACAGGCGAACGCATCGACGTTCCCGATATAACCTCTTGAATACGTCGGGGAAATCACCGGGATGCTGATAAATTTATGTACCGCGAGATGTACTCAGGCATGCCCTCTCGCGGACTAATGCAATCGAGCTGGATCGATCCGCTTAATCGGTAGCGTGCTATTGATCCGCGCCAAGCTCTTTGCAAATACTTATATACAGTTTGAAATCTTATATAGGGAATTTTGTAAAGGAATTTAATTCTTTTTTTCTTACTCAAACAACTCTTTAAATACAATCATCTTCGTTAATATTTAAATAATTATAATTAGATGCTTCAATTGTAGATTTCTAATATTTCAGATATTTTAGAAAAAGTATTCGTCGGTTAATATTGGTATATAAAACGTGTTTTGATTAGCGAGGTGATTCTCTGTCAAGAAAGTCGAAAGCAGCGCCATCTGCGTGTACTGCGTAATACGTATTGTCACAGCGTCGAACTTTCTCGTCGATTCTGTCGCTTCAATTTTTGCCGGAGTGCTCGTTATCGCGGATCGCACGTTACCGCAGCATCCAAAGCGACGAAACGCCGTCGGAGACGCGATAATTTTAATTTCACTGCGCTCGATCCGTCGCCGCATCTGCGCATCGCGGATGGAAACGAGCAACGAGAATACACGGGAGAGTATGCGGAGGCGAAAGAGTGGGGAAGAACGCATTACGCGTTCACGTGCTGGGAAGAATGCGATTCATCGAGCGGCCGTGGTGGCGCCACCCTGAAGGACGAGAAACGCACACGTTTCAAGTGGCTAATTATCGCGCGGGACGATGCTTGGTAAAAAACGAGACCGGCGACCAACTACTACACCGCTGTTGAACAGAGTTTGTACTAGCTGTTATTAAACGATGTAAAAATATTAAATGATATTTTTCTCTCTCCGAGATTTAAAGAACTAAATAATTTCGAATATTCCACTCTATATTTTGCGGATAAAGATAAAGTAACTTACAAATATTTTACTTTCAAAACTTTACACCTTACCAAACAGACCAGTATAAATATTTCACGAACCAAACTCGGCCACGTTTTCTCTCCGATTCCTTCGCAGCGTCCATCGAGGTAAAAATACCACGAAACGGCCATTTAAGTAGAACCAGTCGGAAAACGTTTACAGTGCGCGCGGCCGGCACTTGTTCTATTATTATGATTCACACTGCGCACGATCGCCGGTGTTAAATGGCCATGCTCGTGAACCCTTACAGCGGTCAATTAGTCGCCGTGCATTAACCGGCTCACGTTGTCCGCCACTTTCGAGCGGAAGGTAATTAAGCTGATTACCAGCAGGAATCTTTCGCGTATGTCTGTCGCTCTCTGCATTCCATCATCATCGTTGCACGAGGTGCTTCCTTACCGCTTCCTGTACAAGCGGTCTCGAAACCCGAGCCGCAACATCTTCCCTACTCTCCAAGATTAATTTTTCGAAATACTATCTCGAAATCTCCATAAATCTCGAAAAGTATAATACAAAAACTTGCGATATAAATATAAAAATTGATCGCAAAGCTGCACACTCGTATCTTACGTATATTACGATACACAAAACGACTTCCAAAAAATTCATCGCGCAACTCAATCGTGAAAAAGTATGCACATGGAAGCGGTATCGAATCGATTTGCAGACGACGATGGCGGTCAACAAACCTGCTCCTCGAGGGTGGTGGTGGTGACAAATTTTCGGCCAGTTCGAGAGCATGTATTCTCGCGCGGAAGAGAGAGAGGATAGGATTTAACGCGTGGTTAATGACTCGTGGAAAGGGCGAGCAAGAATGTAGCGAAGCGAGGAGCGAAGGAGAGGGAGGAGGACAGAGAGACAGAGGTCGGGTTACGCATCGTGGAAGGGAAACGGTTGAACACGGTTGAAGCGTGCGGGGGATGGCGCGCATAAGCCGAGAAGTCGAGAGGGCCCCCGGTTCGCAATATTCTCGGCCGAGGGACACTTTCCGCGTAGGTTAAGCCGGCGCACACGGCTTCCTGGGTCGATATCGGGGGTGCACGACGCGGATATCGCGTAACTCGATGATTAACCAACCCCCGGGACAAACCGACGTGCCGAAGGGCCCCAATGTACGCGTCCGTAAAGCTCCTGACCCAACAACCAACGGATAGACACGGTTTGAACCCGTGGCTGCGATCACACGGGGCGCATACTCCGCCCGGATCGATCCGGGGGATATAGTGTGTACCCTTTAAATTTCACCAGTGACGCCTCGCGCGACTAATTGGTCGACGGATCGATCCTGAGTCGCCACCGTTGATAAGGACGTATACGTATAATATGTGGATTATGGTGTTTTAATAGGCCGCTTGCCCTCCATAATTTCGAAAACGGTTTATCGCTGGTTTATGGGATTCGAGGCGGTGTC
Source organism: Apis mellifera (assembly GCF_003254395.2). Taxonomy (NCBI): domain Eukaryota; kingdom Metazoa; phylum Arthropoda; class Insecta; order Hymenoptera; family Apidae; genus Apis; species Apis mellifera. The sequence goes on along the minus strand of NC_037643.1, from coordinate 12,072,341 downwards.
TGGAGGTAGTGATTCTCTTTGAAAGATTGTTGGAAAGGATCAATCTTCGTTCGTCTTAGGTCGAAGGATGCGAGTGAGAGTAGGGTTAGAGTTAGAATTATTTTGATAAGGTGAAGTTGAGAGTTGTTAAGTTGTAGTTTCTTTAGTTATTTTTTTTTTTTTGTTAGAAAGGATCCTGTTCTTCTGTCTTAAATAATCAGAAGGATGTAAGTGAGAGTTAGAGTTATTTTTATTAGAGTTATATTAGAGTTATATTTATTAGGTTATATGTTAGAATAAAATTGAGTTAGAGTTAGAATTATTTTGATAAGGTGAAGTTGAGAGTTGTTAAGTTGTAGTTTCTTTAGTTATTTTTTTTTGTTAGAAAGGATCTGTCCTTCTGTCTTAAGTAATCAAAAGGATGTAAGTGAGAGTAGAGTTAGAGTTATTTTTATTAGAGTTATATTAGGTTATATGTTAGAATAAAACTGAGTTAGAGTGAGAATTATTTTGATAAGGTGAAGTTGAGAGTTGTTAAGTTATAGTTTTTTTAGTTATTTTTTTTTTTTGTTAGAAAGAATCAATTTGTTCATCTTAAGTAATCAAAAGAATGTAAATGAGAATAGAATTAGAATTAGAATTATTTTGATAAGGTGAAGAGTTGAGAGTTGTTAAGTTGTAGTTTCTTTAGTTATTTTTTTTTGTTAGAAAGGATCTGTTCTTCTGTCTTAAGTAATCAGAAGGATGTAAATGAGAGTAGAGTTAGAGTTATTTTTATTAAAGTTATATTAGGTTATATGTTAGAATAAAATTGAGTTAGAGTGAGAATTATTTTGATAAAGTGAAGTTGAGAGTTGTTAAGTTGTAGTCTCTTTAGTTAACTCTTGAGTTAGAGTTATTATTAGGTTGCAAGTGTCTGATTTTTGAGAGTACTGATTTCTAGACTTCTTTGACATACATTTTTTTGAATTGTTAGAAAGAAAAGAATTAACCCTTATAAAAATAATCACAAGAATATAAATAAAATTGAGTTAGAGTTATTTTTATAAGGTGAAGTTGTTAAGAAGGATTAATTTCTTGAATTAGAGTTATTTTTAGAGTTATATTAGGTTCGAGGTGTTCACGTGTCCAACCTGGAGATAGTAACTTCGAGACATTCCTTTGACATTATTTTTTTTAGATTGTTAGGAAGAATTAACCTCTTTGTCTTATAAAAATAATGTAAACAAAACTAAGTTAGAGTTAGAGTTATTTTTATAAGATAAATTTGTCAAATCGTTAAGTTGTAATCTCTTTAATTAACTCTTAAGTTAGAATTATTATTAGATTCGAAGCAGGTGTCTGACTTGAGAGTACTGATTTCGAGACTCCTTTGAGATTTATTTCTTTTTCAACCTGTTCATCTTAAATAATCAAAAGGATGTGAGAATAAAGTTAGAGTCATTTTTATAATTATATTAGGCATTCCAAATGAATAAAACTGAGTTAAAGTTACAACTACTTTGATAAGATGAAGTCGAGATTTGTTTGAATCATTAAATCCCTTTACTTAACTCTTGAGTTAGAATTATCATTAAGTTCGAGGCATTGTCTGACTCGAGACTACACCTTTGACATTACTTTTACTTATTACGAAGAATTAACCCCTTCCTCTTACAAATAACAATAATCACAAGAAACCCACAGATAAAATCGAACCGAAATAATTTACTTTTACAAGAAGAATGGAAGATCATCACTCTCTTTCAAAGAGCACGTATATCTAGAGCTGAGTGGGCACGGTTGATAAGGAGATACCGTGGATTATGGTGTTTTAATAAGTCGGCCCAATCGAGAGAGAGAGAGAATAAGGAAGAAGAAAAGCGAGACGAAATAATTTCAACTAAAACGAATCCCTACAAGGAGTTTCTTTCCTCTTACGCTGATACAGGTACGTACTCTCGGCGATGCAAAGTTTAGTTACGAAATTAATGCATCCTAATTTTAGCGAGGAGGGGGGAGGGGGAGGAAGCCCGGTTTAATCGAATTTAGTTGCGCAAGGATACATAAATAACCCGCCGCGAAAACTTCCCCGCTTTCTGTCACGCGAACCATAAATTGCACGGTTCAAAGGAAAGCGGTTGCCGCTTTTGAGAGGCACGGCGACGAATCGTAGACAGAGAGAGAGAGAGAGAGAGAGAGAGAGAGAGAGAGAGAGAGAGAGAGAAAGTACAGTAGCCGCGTGGACATTGCGGAATGGGACACGCGCGGGGACGTGATCGACATCTCCCTTCCTGCTCTCGAACAAACGGATATTAACACGTTGCCGTTGTTTGCAAAAACTCCCGTGCGTGAATGCGCGGGAAATGCTTCGCTCGAAGCAAACTTTCCACCACCCGCACCCTCCTTCATTTCTCGATTAAAAATTATACATCATCGTGATACATTCAAATTTTTCTAAATTGATACGCACGCGTTATGAACCTAATTTTATTGATTATCATATGATCCATAATTGTAATCTTCCCTCAAATTTTTCTAAAGTGATGTACATATTGATTATTGATTATCATATGATCTATAACTGTAATCTTCCCTCAAATTTTTCTAAAATGATGTACATATTAATTATTGATTGTCATATGATCTATAACTGTAATCTTCTCTCAAATTTTTCTAAAATGATGTACATATCTAATTTTTCATTGTTATTCATTATGATATATTGATAATGATCTATAACTATAATTGTTCCTCAAATTTTTCTAAAATGATGTACATATATATCTAATTTTTTATTGTTATTGATTATGATATATTGATAATAATCTATAATTGTAATCGTCCCTCAAATTTTTCTAAAATAATATACATATGTATTTTATTATTATTGATTATAATATAATGATCTATTCGTCGTGATCTGTAACAGTAAAGAAATAATACTCACGCATTATGAATCTAATTTTATTGATTATCATATGATCCATAACTGTAATCTTCCCTCAAATTTTTCTAAAGTGTACATATCGATTATTGATTATCATATATTGATTATCATATGATCTATAACTGTAATCTTCCCTCAAATTTTTCTAAAATGATGTACATATTGATTATTGATTACCATATGATCTATAACTGTAATCTTCCCTCAAATTTTTCTAAAATGATGTACATATCTAATTTTTTATTGTTATTGATTATGATCTATAACTATAATTGTTCCTCAAATTTTTCTAAAATGATGTACATATGTATCTAATTTTTTATTGTTATTGATTATGATATATTGATAATGATCTAGAACTGTAATCGTCCCTCAAATTTTTCTAAAATAATATACATATGTATTTTATTGTTATTGATTATAATATAATGATCTATTCGTCGTGATCTGTAACAGTAAAGAAATGATACTCACGCATTATGAATCTAATTTTATTGATTATGATCTATAACAGTAAGGAAATACGTAATCGTTCCTCAAATTTTTCTAAAATGATACATATATGCATCTAATTTTTTATTGTTATTGATTATGATATATTGATAACGATTCATCGTGATCTATAACGAAATAACAAAATTTTAATAAATAAATGATAAAAGAAAACGTATACTGAAGTGAAGTTAAGTTTAAGCGCTCTCTTTTTATTAATTTTGTTATTGTTAATGTAAATTTACACATAAAAATGGAAAAAAATATGATTCCAAACTTTTTCCAGACTTTAAAAATCTTAAAAAAGGATTAAAAACACTTTTATATTCACTTTTACATAATTATCACCGAGTCATGTATTACTGAACGAAGAAGAAGGAAAATTATCGTGGATCAAAAATATATAATTTATCATATTTTCCCCTCACAGGGGAAATGATCAAAGGTGAATCCACCTGAAACGATTAATTAAGCAAGTTTCTTTCGCTGTAAATTCGTATTAATTTCGCGTGTGTATCTTCGCGAACGAAATCCACTCTCGTCGCTCGATACGGTAATTCACTTTTTTTTTCTTTTTCCTTTTTTTTTTTTTTTTTTAAAATTCGACGGGAATCCGCAAAAGTTGCAAGCTTTTTTAATTAGAACCGTGCGTTCTCGCGCGATGGGCATTTAAATCTCCGCGCGGTCGCGGATCTATTTGCGTTTTCCATCGTTTCTCAAGTGTTGGTTAATTAAATTTGATCATTTTATCCAAACGGAACGCAATGATTCGAGGCGTATTGGATGCGTTTCTTGCACCCTGGAAATCGAGGAGATCTTCCCCTTTGCTGGCGGCGTGAATAAACTTTTTTCTTTCGCCCAAAGAAATATCCTATTCTTTTCGTTTATTCGACTATTCAACTATTTGTATGAGAAAATTCGATAAATTAATTTCCACGATCTGTCTACTTGCCTTTGGATAACATTTTCGAACGAAGTTAAAAGTCACTAGAATTCGTAGATTTGCATCTTTTATCCTCACCTGGCTGACAATGGGAATAGAAAGAGCAAAGTAGTGAAACAATCATTGATAGTCTTTCGAGAATGTAATTGATTTTTGTCAATTCTGACATTAATCATGTTTGATAAAACTGTTTTTCTTTTTTTTTCACAAGGCTTCTCCTTCGAATATTAAAATAATCGATACAAAAATAAAAAATTTTCAAAATTTAAATCTTCTTTAGACATTGATAATATACTTCTTAAAATAATTCGATAATTTAATTACATTTTATCCTACGAACCTGCAGAAAAATGGTGGAAGGAAGGAATTTTTATCTTGCATCTTCAGAACAATTATACTCTTCACTATTCACATATCTGCACACTATGATGAAACGAGATGAAGGAAATAATTATTACAATCAATACAAAAAATTATTATACCACAACAATAATCAAATATTGTTGATAAAATGATTGATATCAGATCGTTGAAACGCAACGAGGAAAAATTCGAGCTGGTTAAACATCGAAGGAGGATGGCGCCTTTCCTCGACGAGGATTCGCGCGATCGGCGAGGAATTAAAAAGCTCGGGCTGGCGAAATTCGAAAGCGCGTCTCAAAGCGCGTTACACCGCGTTACTTCGCGTTTAATGTAACAGGAGGAACACACGTCTGCACCCTATTTTCCCTGTGATTTTGAGCTCTCCAACCCTCCCCCTTTCTACTCGTTTTCCCATACAACCGACGCGCCACCCTCCCCTCCTCCTCCTCCTCCTCCTCCTCCATTTCTCTTTACCTTTGAGACCCTTTTTCATACGCGAGCACACGCGAAAATAAGCGTTTACCGAGGAGAAGGGTTGCTCTCTCTCTTTCTCTCTCTCTCTCTTTTTCTTTTTCTGGCTGCTATTGTTGTGATCGATACACTGTTTAACTCGCGCTCGTGGAGGCAGTTAGCCAAACATTTCTTAATCTCGCGACGTACGTCGATCGAGTTTCTTCTTTCGAAGAAAAAGCGTAATAAGTGAAGTAAAGCTGCCGATGAGATTAACTCTAACTCTTGGAATAAATGAATGATAAACAGATTTGATGAAACTTATATATACTTTTTCGATTTGAAAAAATTTTCGAATTGTCGAAATGGGATTCCAATGAGAGCAACAATTAGAACAGGAGGACGATAAGAAGAAACGTGAGCATGTTGAAAAATTCCAGCCGAAAATTCGGAGGAGTGAAGGATGAGAGGAGGCCGTGGAAAGTAAGGCGGGAGACCTACACCTAATGAAATTGCGAGGAAAAGAAGAGAGAGAGGGAGGGAGAAGAGAGGGGAGGGAACACGAGAACACGGATGGGTTGTAGGTGGAAGGAAAGTGAAAGAGGGGCTCGAGAGGGGGGACTATGCGAAGAGTGGCTGCTGCCTGTGGCTCCTACGATATCGATTTCCGATACCGGCATTTAGTGCTCTGTATATTCTGTCTACTCCCATACGTGTCTGATATGGGGACGATGCGGAGGCCATCACAGGTATACCCGGTGATGAGCGGTGCTACTACTGGGGGGGTTGCGCCTCTGGCCGATGTTGGCTCATGCAAAATACAGAGAGAGAGAGGGAGAGAGAGAGAACGTCGAGACGAAGTTTGACGTTTTGGTACTTTGACCCGGGTAAACCGGCTCTCTTTGCCCGCTTATCCAAGTGACGAGTGGAAAGGTGTATACCGTTGGACCATTCGAGTACAATAGGATCATGCGTGAGAATGGATATGGAAAATGCAAGAGAGTCGGTGGGCGAGGGTTGAGTTTGATAGAGAGTTTTTATTGTTTGTAGATATCCAATTAATAGGTTAAAAGGAACTTCAAGTTCGGGTTGTTAAAGTAATTTTTGTTGATTAGAAGAGAGAGGAAAATGTACCATTGATATAAGGAAAATCTGGAGAACGATAGATTGAGTTTGATAAAGTTATTGTTGGTAAAGAGATTGATATCAGATCGTTAAAGTAATTCTTGTTTATTAGAAGAGCTTGAAAAATGGTAAATGGTAACTATTGATATAAGGATTTTAAAAATTGATATATTGTTGTATTGATAAAACGATTAATATGAGATCGTTAAAGTAATCCTTCTTTATTATAACAACTCGAAAAAGGTAAATGGTAAAAGATAAATGTACCATTTGGTCATTGGAGTGATTGATACAATAGGATATGAATATGGAAAATTTAGAGAGTGCTAAGTTCAGTTTGATAAAGTTATTGTTGCATTGATAAAGCGATTGATATCAAATCGTTAAAATAATCCTTCTTTATTATAACAACTCGACAAAGGTAAATGATACCACTGGCCATTGGAGTGATTGATACAATAGGATATGAAAAATAGAATATGGAAAATTTAGAGTTAAATTGAGTTTGATTTTGAAATTATTGTTGCATTGATCGATATCAGATCATTAAAATAATTCTTGTTTATTAGAATAGTTCGAAAAAAGTAAATGGTACCACTGATATAAATAAAATCCAAAGAACGATAGGTTGAGTTTAATCAAATTATTGTTGTATTGATAAAACGATTAATATCAGATCGTTAAAATAATTTTTTAGAAGAGAAATTTATTAGAAAAGCTTAAAAAATGGTAAATAATACCATTGTTATAAAGATTTTAAAAATTGATATATTGTTGCATTGATAAAACGATTGATATCAGAAAATTTAGAGAGTGCTAAGTTGAGTTTGATAAAATTATTGTTGCATTAATATCAAATCGTTAAAATAATTCTTGTTTATTAAAACAGCTCGAGAAAGGTAAATGGTACCATCGATATAAAGAAAATCCAAAGAACGATAAGTTGAGTTTGATCAAATTATTGTTGATTTTGATCGATATCAGATCGTTAAAAAAATTCTTATTTATTAGAACAGCTCGAAAAATGGTAAATGGTGTACCATTGGCCATTGGAGTGATTGATACAATAGAATATGAAAAATACAATATAGAAAATTTAGAGAGTGCTAAGTTGAGTTTGATAAAATTATTATTACATCGATACAAGTCGTTAAAATAATCCTTGTTTATTATATACAACAACTCGAAAAAGACAAATGTACCATTGATTATTTTGGAGTACAATAAGATATGAAAAATCCAGAGAATAGGTTTGAGTTTGATAAAGTTATTGCTGCATCGATAAAATGATTGACACATCTCGTTAAAATCCTCATTTATTAAAACAACTCGAAAAAGGTAAATGGTACCATTGACATAAAGAAAATCCAGATAGATTGAATCTGATCAAATCATTGTTGCATTGATAAAACGATTCATATCACACACGTTAAAGTAATCCTTCCTTATTAGAACAACTTCAAATATCACCCCAATTACACTCCTGTAAATCTTCTTCCAATCTGAACACCCTGTTCGAACAGAAAAACGATCTTCTTCTTCTTCAAAAAACAAACAAACAAAGAAAAGTGACGGGACGAGTTTTAAATGCTAGTCATTTCTTAATGGCCTCGTGTCTCAGAGTTCATTTGCGTTCACAGGTCGAGGCTTTCCACACGGAGAGGGTTTCTGACCGTTCGATAGGGCAGGACATAATTAGTCGGCACAATGGTCGGAAGAAGGCCGGTAAACTCGTCATTAATCACTCGGTTTCCACCTCGGCCATCTTCGACTGCGTATTAATTATCGCGTAGAGGCGTTCCTCTCTCTCTCTCTCTCTCTTTGTTTTCGCGCCAACCCTCTCCACGGTTTCGATGATCTTTTTTCCACAGCGCAGTCTTCGAGCGCAGAATCTCTCGCATAAGAAAGTGGCGCGGAAGCGTGTACGACGACGCTTTCGTCCCAGCTTCAACCGCATCTATCTCGCTCTCCGAGTAACCCTCTAACGACTGCACCAGTCTCGATGGGCGGGCAAACTTGTCCCAGTTTTGACGCCTGTCACCCTCCTCTCCTCCCCCTCTCCAGCGCGACAATGAAGCCGGGATGAAGTGTATTTCTGGGTGCACGGGGCAGGTAACTGGCTTCGTAACCAGTTTCTTGAGAACGTCGTAGGTAAAAAGAACCTCGTATCGTAGCAAAATTTCAAGATGAACGAGGTATCCAATAAGGGAGTTATAAATTTTCAGATACGGATTAATTGTTGACAAGGCAGCGAAATATTAAAGTATCGAAGAAAAAGCAAACGGACAACAATAAAATTCGATAATAAAAAGGAATAAAATTCCACTGAACTCTAAATACCATGCTTCTTATCAAAACTTCTTTCCAATCTCGAAACCAAATTTCTCTAATCAAATTGAAGCATATCTTATTCCCACAACCTGGAAACGTGTGTCCACAAAACACAAACGTATTACGTAACGGAATGGAAATCGATCGAGTCAGAGATTGTCCTTCCTTCTTCTTTTCCGTTCATCAAACCACTCCGCGTGATTGCATACACGTAACGCATAATATTCGAGAAGCGTCATATATCTTTGAAACAAGTATTATATCGATATTATCGACTGTTATTCAACGAGATATTATCCGTATTACGGCGGGCACAGCCGTCGATAAGGGCGGCGTAGAGGAAGTGGTGGAGGTCTTGGAGGTACGGCCGAGAAATTGAAGAGGCACGGAACGCGGTGCATCGACACGGGAGGAGGAGGAGGAGGAGGAGGAGGCGGGCGAAGGGGAAAGGTGGTTGGTAATCGATGCTCAGCACCAATTAGTAAAACCACCCTGCGTCGAACTGCTTTAAACCGGTTCACGGAGCGACGCACGGTGGAGGAGGGGCGGGGGAGGCCTGATCGATTTTCCGAAACTCCTTCGGTGCCGATCCTCCCGTGATTCCTCCTAGGATTAACGAGTCCTGAAACGATCGCCAGCAGGCCGGGAATTAACGCTCTCGTATACGAGATCTACCTTGTTCCCTCCTCCAGATCCAGGTCTGTCACCAGCCAGGTTTCGTAGATCTATCTTGCTCTAGAATCTCGAAAAAAGGGAAAGAGGAATTCTTTCTTAGTTGTTTGCTCGAAAGTCTGATCTTTCGTTTGCTTTGGAGTCGTTCGAGAATAATATCACGAGTGTAAATCTCGTAGATAATCGTTTAAGGATTGTCTCATTTCAATCATTTAATTTTTCTATATAAGGATGACTTGTGTAATTTAATTCTGTATTGTAAAATAACTGCAAAAAAAAAGATACGCGAATTTTGATTTATTTAGATGAGCAATATATATCGAATTTGCGAATATAAACACGGGGGAATTAATTAATCACATCATGGAATCAAGTATCGAGGATCGATTCGATAGAAAACAATGGAGCGCCGATTTTACATCGAGGCGATTTTAATATATTCGTTAACGCGAGACTCGATCGCGTATGGAAGCGTTGGCGTGTTCTTTTCCGACTATGACGTCGGAAAAATCCACACCGCCCTGTCTCGCTCGCGGCGAGAATCCTTCTTCGCTGCCCTACTTTGGAGAGACTGATAGGGTAGGCCGAATGGGATTTCTACCTTACCGAGTAGATCAAAAACCAATATGAAACTGATATTCTATCTCTTGTAAAGCTTCCTCCTGGTATGGTAGTGGAACACTGGTGAAGTGAAGAGACTATTCAACTAAATTCACTTCGCGCTCCTGGGTACTGTCTAGATGGGATCTCTACGAAAAGTGAAGTCAAAAATTTGATCCAGTTCAAAAAGCTGCTTTTACCGCGAAAATTATATTTTCCAGAAACCTTGACGATTGAACGAAGATAATTATAACCAACGAACTCAATTCGATCTTTCGTTGCTTCGATTTAAATTCAAAGTATTCGAAAAAAATTTTCCGTTCTTCTTGCAGAGTAAAAAAAATTTTAGAATTCACGAGATCCGAATAATTTATATTTAATTCATATTAATTTATATATAATTTATTTATATATATTAATTTATATAATATTATATTTTATAATTTTCATCCATCGAATCCGATTACGAAATTCTTAAATTCGATCATCAATTTCGAAGAACGAATGCATTTGTAAGTCTCGTATAAGTGTGTTTTGTCTTACTCTTTGAGGTTATGCGTGTATACGCATGGAGATGCGCGCGCGCTACGCAGCATATGCGGAAAATATATCCTTGGTAAGTTTCGTCGTCCTGCTGGTCAACGGTTCTTCCGTCGGGCAGAGAGTTGGGTATCGACCGGTAGCCCGGAGGATGAGACGCGATTTAATCCTACGGGAGAGGAACGAGAAGGGGGCAAGCAAGTCTGTCTAAGCGAACGGTTCGCTATCGGTTCGCGCGAAAGCGGATTGCCTCGTGAAATAGTCAGGCGACGGATGAAAAAGCCGGCAGAGCCCGAGCTCGCTTTTAAGCAAATAGACAGATTCATTTTTGAAGAGGAACGATCAAGCGAGGCCTCCACCGTGTTTTCGTTGGCCGAGTAAAGGAATAATTTCTTCCTTTTTTTTTGCCCGATGGTTTTATATCGGCCGTAGGGAAAATATATGCGTCGAATTTTCACTATCTGCTTAAAATTTAAAACTGTTCGATTGTAATATATTTTTGCAAAAGAAGGGCGAACTTTATTACACGTGAATCGATATTTCGAGTTATTTCGTGGCTTCGAGTAGAGAGAGAGAGATAGAAATTTGACGGGATTGCTTCGTGTTCACGATTTTATTTTTCCGGAAATACTTATCGATCGGTGCTTTACTTAACTCCGAAGTCACCGAACTGGCCTCATTACGTTTATACCGTTAACCGTATGGCGAATTGATTAATCAAATTTATTTTTATACTTTACCTGGAAAATCGAAGAAGAAGAGAGATGTTAAAAAAATGTTCATCTTGTATCGTTTTCTATTTTAAATAGTTTCCATCGATCCAGCAACGCGACTTTGAATTCTTTCGAATCCCTCCAATTCATATGCTTTAGTATTCAATTTCATAGATTTCGCCGCGACTTCGTCTCTTGGTTCGCCACGAAATAATCCTCTCAGGAATATTTCTACCGGCTGGTAGCCGTAGTCGGCGTCGTCGTTATCGCGGTACGGTAACGATCGTTGGCGTTAAAGTTGCTAGAACGAAAAGGATAGAGCGAGAGCGAGACAGAACGCTAGAGATGGAAAGCGAAAGATGTATATATAGAGAGAGAGAGGGAGGGAGAGAGAAACAGCAGCGAGTCGAGAGTAAGTACGGTCGGTGTAAGTTGATCGCGTTTGAGGGAAAGAGACAGCTATATGCAATCCAAGAGAAACGGTATACGAAGGCAAAAGGGAGAGGGAGAATAGCGCTAACCGTGGCAGAACGAGAAGAGAAAGGGCGCTTTCCTCTCTCGCGTATAGGTGTGTCTACCAGAGACCTCTTCCGCGAGGGAATGTTAATTAATTAGCGTTGCGGCATTGATCACGCCGTTACTTTGCACCGGTGCGCCCTACGCCGACGCCGGCAGCATCGTTCTCGTCGTCGACACCGGTGCCGCCTTCATTACCCGAGAGGCAGTGCGGTAATGGCAGACTATTCGCCACTACTCTGCGACTCCTCGTCGCAAAACCACTCGTCTTCGAGGACTCTGCTTCCTCTTATCCCCACTCTTCATTCTCGTTTCGCTCGTTTCTCGTTGTGCACACCGTGTCGCTTCTATCGACGTAACTGGTGCGCGCGTACACGTGGTCGTTTGCACCTGTGGTGTAAAACTTGGTGGATTTTGGGGAACGAGAGCTTGTTAAAAACAGAGAAACTCAATTGTTGACACTGGAGATTGAGTGGATTCTCGGTATTTCGTGAAAATCTACATCTTGTTTTAAGAGCTTCGATATATGGTGTGTATTGTACGTTTGAGGTTAGGTTAGATTGAATTACTTCGGATTTGAAGAACAATGGAAAAAATGAATAGGCGTGATTCTAAACTCTCGGAGATTCGATTAAATCTATTCTACGATGAATTTTTCAACCATCTGTGGAGGTCTGTGTGAAATTATGATTATCTTTTTCGTCGGGAGAAAGAATCAGTTTGCTAAAAATTTCATGGCATATCGATTATCTATACGGAGAATAGAATACGGATTAGTTTTCCGATTTTATCCATCCAGCCTCAGCTTTGCTGCTATCGGAAAAGATTTGAATTTCGAAATTTGGAAGTATAAAATTACAGCACGATGAATTAGTCATGCTACTTTTTTACCGTCAAAAAAGAATTCGAAACGAATCTTTATTGCGAATCATTCTTACTCGCTCGTTGATTTGTTTCATTTTTCAACACTTAACCTAAACTCGAACCGTCCAAAATTTCGTGCTCGCGCAAATATCAATCCTTCGCTTCGAACTGAACATCATCGATTTATGAAGAGAGGTATACCTATTTGGAAGATTGAACGTGGAGCACTGTTACCTTCGAGAAGTAGGTAGGTAACTTGTTTAACGACCACCCTTAACGGTAATCGATAAGCAACGCTGCTATCGCGACTACGGATCCCAGGTCATCCAGAAGCCTGGCCTGACGATCGATTCTACCTTTTCCTCTCTCTCTCTCTCTCTCTCTCTCTCTCTCTCTCTCTCTCTCTCTCTCTCTCTCTCTCTCTCTCCCACGTAATGGCAAAAGGAATACACCGATAATCTCGAAGGTGCATAACGAACGAGGACGCAACCAACTTATCGATTCTGCAACTACGGGGCGGTATCGATGGATTCTGTAACCGTCGAATGGTATCGAAGTTCCGAACGTTCTGTTAGGTTAGAATTCTAAATACGCCGTATGGACGAAATAATTGGCGGATTTCCCGTGCAACGATTTTGCGCAGTTGGATAACCTGATCGCTATTTCCCCGAGAATCTGTTCGATTAAACTAGAATATATAATGTAGTGTAACTTTTTATAAAGGATCTCTATTTTTAATAAGAAATTATTTTAACCCTTCTTCGATATTAAGATCGTCCATTAGCATTCAACAAACATCCAACGGTTGAAAGGTATCTTTTTTTCCAGGAGTTTCTCAACGACTTCACCTTGGCAATATCCAAAGCGAAGAGGAGTTAAGGTCAAGAGGGCATCCTCGGCGGGAAAGAGAATGAGATATTAGTCCTTCGAGTCCCTCGAAATTACAAACGAGAAAAGGCCGCGTCTAGAATAGGTCGGGCCGACCAGAAGAATCGTTTTTTCCCGCGGAGAGATTTGTGTCGGCCAAGAGTTTGGGACTCGAACCTGCCCACGTCTTATCCTATCCGCCTACGCGTAAAACACTCCCCTTCCGTATCCTTGCACACCAAGCTATCTACTCTTGGATGGAGGCTGTTACAGGAGAGTCCTTCCTCATCAGAGACAGGTCAACGTGGTATCCAAGAGTGGTAATACGTATCTTAAGGAAAGTCAATAGCTTCCAAGATCACACTTTTTTCCAAACTTGATAGATTCGTTCTTGCAAGCTACGCGCTTTTATGGCGTAGAATAAAAATTCAGATCTCCTCGAAACTGAGTCTGTTTCTTTTAACGTAAGTAACTAAATATTTTATTCACAATTTGAGGATAATTTGATCAATTGCTCAATCGTTTTGATTCTACAGGAAGGAAATATGTGATTGAGAGTGATGATGAGAGATTAATAAAATTGAAGATGGTTTTGATAATCAGGATATGTAATTAGAAAATTGTTTAACGAATTGATCACGACTTGTATATCATGACTCGAGTTAAGAGATGGATTATTAAGGGATGCAAGATTGAATCGATGCCAAAAGTGATAGAAAAGGTTACGTGGTTGATTTGCAATGTAGAACATACGATGTTTGCGAAACAGTTGCAGGTAAACCGTGAATTTTTCAAAACGTCCATGCTTCTTTCCATACACAAATACGAAATTTACATCGAAATAGAGAAACTGGAATAGAATACGTATCTTTTGTACATCATTGAAGCGAAACTTCAAAATTTGAATTCTACATTTGAAAATCTTGAAAAAAAAAAACACTCCTAAAATAAACTTATTCATCTCGAAATTTTGTCAAAAATGTGATATAAATTAGAAAATTGTTTAACGAAATAACAATTTTTAACAAATCAAATTGATTATGACTGTATGCAAGATTGAATCGACGCCAAAAGTGATAAAAAAATACATCCAATTTGATATATCTCTTGTCAACATTTTCCTGACGCATCAGTAATTTTCTAAACGTTTCTTAATTATCCTATCTTTATAATTTCAAAATCTTGTAATCTTTCTTTGTTAAACAAGCAGCTCCAATCCAAATCAATTCAATATTTGAAGATATTCTAACCTCTGTAACAACATTAAAAATTAGAATCCTCGATAACTGACTCTCTTTCCATCATTGAATCTCAACTTCTCCCTATAGAATATGAAAATTGATTAAAAGTCTCTGAAATTCGGAATAAGTTTTATAATCAGATCAAAAAAAATTCCTTCTTACATTTCCATCCAAGATTATTCATCGAAATATTCCCGCAACGATCATCAATACATCGTCTCAAGTTCACGGTGAAAGTTTAAATCACTCCAAATCCAAAACTCGTTAACTAATTCCTCGACAATAGATTTAATCTTCCAACGAGAGAAGACAACAGAACGAGAAAGAGAGAGAGAGAAAAGTGGACAAATATAAGCCGGACGAAATCCCGGAATAAACGCGGGGAGAAAATCGATCAGGCCGGAAATACCGAGCGCAGACGGTTTAAGGGTGAAAAGGGGGGTCGGTGCGAAGGGGTTGGTCCGCGCGCGAACCAACGAGGCCTTGGAGCGAAGCAGAGCGAAACGCGGTTACAGAAGTAGAACGAAGGACGTGTGCATACGTGAGGGGTGAGGAGAGGGATTGGAAACGGGTCGCCGTCGTCGTCGAGGGACGGCACAGGACGTGGAAATGGAAGAAGCCCCGAGGACGATGGCGTGTGCCGCCTCGTCGCCTCTCTAATGCAACATGACGCGATACCGGCGGATCTTACTACTTGCTCCGCTCCAGGCTTGGAAAACCGAGGGAGGAGGTTCGCCCGTCCTTTCGCTGTCCTCGACCACGTGAATTTTTCTCATATCGATCCATCCGTGCTTTCCAAATAATCCTGGTAAACGATTTCTTAAAGGAGATATTGGAGCTTGATTTAACAAAAAATATATATATATGAAAATTCGTAGAGTCGAAGTTCAACGTGTCTTATATCGTCTCTGATTCGTGGTGATCTCTGATTCGAAAGTAACTAGTTGAGAAGATGGAGAGACTTCAAGCTCCACTAGTAGATAGATCAAAAAATGTTCTACTTCGAGTACTTCGAGTATTTCGAGATCCATTTATCATTATCTAGCCTCGAAAAGGAATCTAAATCGATAAAATCTTGGATTATTTCTGACTAATAAAAAATCAGCCAAGAATCCTGATGATTTAAAATGACTCGAAGAAGAATAACAATGCTTAGATAATTCAAAGGCCCGTTAACCGTTAATTAAAAGATAAAACGCAGGATAATATCACTGTTCTCTGGAGAATCTTCTTCAACAACCGAATTGTTGCCTCCTGATCGACCCTTCTCTCCACCTTTTCAACACTTCTCTCCCTTCCTCTTCTTCCTCCCAAATTCAAAATCCTCGGAGAGCAAAGCAATCGACTTTGAATTACGCGCGACGAAATTTACCGCAGGATTCGCAGGAAAACATCGCGCACACTTCCCCCCCTCCTCCCATCGTATCGTGTTTCCACGAGGAGATACACACAAGGAGAAGACAAGAAGGGAGAAGATGAGAAGAACACGAGAGAAGGATAAACGCGAGAGGATTGGGGGGAGAGGGTGTCGGTGATCGCGCGGGGGGTGGCGCGGCGCGGTGTTGGCTCGGTGTGCCGCGCGGTTATATTGCGGACCCGGTGGAGGAGGGGCGGGGCGGAGGGGCAAAGAATTATACTACGTGCCCGGAGTGTCAAGTCGCGGGGGTGGTTTATGGTGGAACCGGCGTAGATGCGAGCCAGCCGTTCGAGGTTGTGCATCCGCCGCCATCGCGAATTGCTCCATCTCTCCCTCTCTCTCTCTCTCTCTCTCTCTCTTCCAGGCGTCTTCGAGCCTGTTAATGGCCGTCTACCCCTTTGAATACGTCGCTTCGGGTATTCGAACGATTTTCGACCGAAAGATTCCGATCTCCTTCTAGTTTTCCCCAGATTTATTACAATGTGTTACATCCAAAAAGTAGCTTCACATAACAGAAATGATTAATTTTTAACTCGTAATACTTGTTGATACTTTTCCCTAGATTTGTTACAATGTGTTGTCCAAAGAGTAGTAACAGAAATGATTAATTTTTAATTCGTGCAATACTTAATACTTTTCCCTAGATTTTTTATGTATTGCATCCAAAGAGTAGTAACAGAAATGATTAATCTTTAACTCGCAATACTTGTTGATACTTTTCCCTAGATTTGTTATAATGTGTTGCGTCTAAAGAGTAGTAACAGAAATGATTGTTTTTCATTCGTGCAATACTTGTTGATACTTTTCCCTAGATTTGTTATAATATTGTTATAATATATGTTAATATATTTGTTATATATTGTTCACTCGCGCAATACTTGTTGATACTTTTCCCTAGATTTGTTACAATGTGTTGTTCAAAGAGTAGTAACAGAAATGATTGTTTTTCACTCGTGCAATACTTAATACTTTTCCCTAGATTTGTTATAAGATGTTGCGTCCAAAGAATAGTAACAGAAATGACTAATCTTTAACTCGCAATACTTCTTGATACTTTTCCCTTTATAGATTTGTTACAATGTGTTGCAAAGAATAGTAACAGAAATGATTAATCTTTAACTCGCAATACTTGTTGATACTTTTCCCTAGATTTGATAGAGTAATAACAGAAATGATTAATTTTTAACTCGCAATACTTCTTGATACTTTTCCCTAGATTTGTTATAATATTGTTATAATATATGTTAATATATTTGTTATATATTGTTCACTCGCGTAATACTTGTTGATACTTTTTTTCTTTTCTTTCTAAGTTCGAATTATTTATTAAGTATTTAACGGAACTTAAAGCAATCTTGACCTTGCAATGATTCTTCTTTCTTCTATTTTTGAAATTTTGAAGAAAGAGAGAGAGAGAATACTATATAATACTATTCAACAAAGCGAGAATAATTTATAGAACAATTTCGTTAATTAAAATTCGATTCTTCGTCGCTCGAGTATTTTTTTTTTCCTCTTTTTTCGAATAATAAAGCGAAAGTAAAGGGGATCTATAATGAATCCAGGCAACCTTGCGACGTGTTTGATTTTGCTTTGGAAGGGGTGCAGAAATATACCGCATCCTCGCGGGGCAAAGAAAAACAATGAGGAGGCGAGCGCGGAGGCCGCGCTTGGAAAAGGTAAACTGAAAACTAAACTTGAAAAGCTATTGGCTGTATACCCTCTCAAACACGGCTCGGGGATCGGTGTCAAGTGTCCGTGGACAAATATTTACAGGCTACGTTTGCCCTAATCTTTGAACCTTTTAAATCGCCGTACGGGAAGGACGCCCGCCTTATGGGAGAAGAACAAAGATTCCTCCTCCTCGACAACGATCGAAAATCCTTAAACTCTCTCTTTCTTTCATAATATCCACCTTATTAATAAATCGTTCTTCTCGTTTCTATTACTGATAGAGAATAATTGATAAGAACAATTACTTTTAACTGCCTGCCAATCAACAAATTTATACAACTTCCTTCTTCCTCATCGATCTTAACGAGCTTGATACTTGGAACAAAATTTTCGAAATAATATTTCACGAATCTGTAATATTTATCTCTCGAATATTTTTTTTCTTTTTTATAGAAAGGATCTAGGATACATCACACGTGCTTCTTTTTATCGCAAGAAATAACCAATAACCAATTTTCTTTCCAAAAATTACACGTAAATTAATTGGGTTATTCTGTTGAAAACTTCTCAATATTCTCAATATTCGCATTCCTTCGGAGCGAGCGTATAACCTTTAACCAAGATTATAAACCTTGAGAATCCGGATTATCTAATTGGCAAAAAGGAGGGAGTGATCCGCGCAAGGGTAAATTAACCGCGCTATCGTGATGATTCCGTGGAGAGGAAACGTCGCCGTCACGTTTGATCGAAACGCACACCGTCGAACGGGGAACCCCGGTTCTATTTTCAGCAAAAACACGAATCGTAAGCAAAGGGAGGCAACACACAGACAGACAGAGAGAGGGGGAGGGAGAAAGAAAGAAAAAGAGAGAGAGAGAGAATTGTTTCGTGCACAGCAAACGTTGAAACAATGGAGGAAGAATAGGGACCAGGACGAGGGATATGATGAAAATGGATGGCAAATTTTTCTTTCTTTTTTTTTTTTTTTTTCACGACGAGCGAAACACACGGCGCAGTGTGTAGTTTTAAAAAGCGTGTTTCTATTAGACGCCCGCCACTCCCCCCCAAAGCAGCATTGGAGGCAGCAGCATTTTGCGCGCAACCTTCACCGGAAGTAAATGGAAAATTCCATGAGGGCAAAGCCGGAGCTCTACTTAACCGGAGACAAAATGAGAGCGGGAGGGGGGAGGGGAAAAATTTTCGCCAACGCGGGGGATTTTTTAATTTGGATTTCCACGGTTTAAATCCACGTGTTAATTGCGTGTGTCCGTTTTTACGCGCCATTTTTAATAAAAATTCGCAAAATTTATTTACAGCATCGGATTATTATTAATTCCATTGTTGGAGTAAGCTTCGTTAAAGGAAGGGGAAGAAAGAAAGAAAACAACTTCTATTAGAATTTATTTTTACGAGCCTTTCAGAATTAATGCGCACAAATAAATAAATCTTTATATTGTTCGTTGGCATAGAATTTTTCGATCGTTGAATTAAAAAAATGGGAAAATAATTGTTTTTCCGTGGAATAAAAAGTAAGATCGATTCGAGTTCGAGAAACGACGAAAACGTTGAATATAATTCTTTTCTTAAAATTACTCTTTCAGGGATCAGCCTCCTTAAAACCATTAAATTTATTCACCTCTCATTCCTCTCTTCAAAATCCCTATTTCGAATGTTCCCTGAAACTGATTTCACACCCAATCCTTCTTCCTCATCCCCCTCCAGCGAACGTGTCGTCCCCCATCAACTTGCCCCCCTCCTCTCATAATATGAATCCAACGTAACCCTAACTCCAACGTTCACGATGCCAAAGTTGTAAAATCTCGAGAGTCTTACCACTACCATCATCCATGATTGCCAACTTTATCGTTCTAATCGAAAAGAGGGGATCACGCTATGATCAATGATCATAATTTGATTAAATAAATGATTCTTTGTATCTATTTTAATGTATTTTAATTTTAATTTCAGAAATATCAGGATATCTCTTCTTCATAACGCATAATTCTTCGTGGAGTGTCATTTGTTTCCACGAATATTCTTAAGAGATTTCCTAAAAGTCTTTTAACGAAATAATAATTATAAGGTTTATAAGCAAAAATGAAAATCTCTTTGAAGGGATAGAATTTTAGGAGACGCAAACAGAATAAACTAATAAACGCATTTTCCTTCATTTCATCAGAGTTCGTGTTAATTTCTTTGATTTTTCTTGTTAATTTATATATATAAAAAAAAATTATTCGAATATCGCGACTCAAAGACAATTGAAAGAACGTTCTACAAAAAAAAGAAAAAAAGGAATTCAACGAGAACGCAAATCTTCGAATTCGAAACTTTTCATTTTC
This sequence comes from Apis mellifera, assembly GCF_003254395.2. Lineage (NCBI taxonomy): Eukaryota > Metazoa > Arthropoda > Insecta > Hymenoptera > Apidae > Apis > Apis mellifera. The sequence goes on along the minus strand of NC_037643.1, from coordinate 12,052,283 downwards.
CACTTCGACCGACGATGCACTCGATTCCGAAATCAGTTTCGCGCGAAACTACACCCAGATAACGTAACTTAACATTTAGCGTTCCGATTCCATGGAATATTTGATTACGATATAGCGTGGTGATATCAGGGTTTGATTCGATCTTCGATCAACTTCAATTCTGGAACTCGTTTGTCCTTTGATGGCGAGTTCCGGTTGCCGGATCGATCCAGCCGGGAGGGGAACGAACGCGATATCGTTGGATTTTGGCCGTTTATGAATTTTCTTGTTAAAGGGAGTGTGGGTATTTGGTCTGGTTTGCGAATTGAATGAATAATCGATATGGCGTGGGGTGTTGGTGTTTCCACGGGAAATGGAAGTTTGAAGTGGCGATCGGTTGGCAAAACCTTACTATTGCTGTTCGTGGTCGATGGGCATTTGAAAAAGTTTGTTGTTTTTCAAGTTAGGAAACGTTTTCTGTTGTAAATGAAATAAAATAGAGACGTTTTTTTAAAAAAAAGAAATAATTTTGCGCGTGAAACTATTTAATTATATTCTTAGCGATCTAGGGATCCCTAGAATTCGAGATTTGTAACGAAAGAATAGAATCTTCGCAGGAACATAATTTCACGTGATCATTAAGATCCTTTGCACTCTTTCAGAGTTTCCAAACATGAACTTAAAGTTGACGATAGATAGATAGAAAGATAGTGACAAGATCGAAGAAATACAAAGTGAAATCTGCTGTTTTTAAGTTGAAATTGTAAATAGATACGTTTTCAAAAAAATAATTTTGCGCGTGAAACTATTTGATTATATCTTCTAACATATGCCATCTAGGGATCCCTAGAATTCGGGATTTGAAACAAAAGAGTAGAATCCTCGCAGGAACATAATTTCACGTGATCATTAAGATCATTTGCATTCTTTCAGAGTTTCCAAACATGAACGATTCGTTAAAATTGACTAGATAGATAGGAAGATAGTGACAAGATCGAAAAGATACAAAGTGAAATCTATAATGATTCGATATTCGATCACTAAGAAGAAGAGTCACGTGAGAGTTGTTGTTGCTGTTTTTAAGTTGGAATTGTAAATAGAAATGTTTTCAAAAAAATAATTTTGCGCGTGAAACTATTTGATTATATCCTCTAACCATCTATGCCATCTAGGGATCCCTAGAATTCGGAATTCGTAACGAAAGAGTAGAATTCTCGCAGGAACATAATTTCACGTGATTATTAACACAAGATCCTTTGCACTCTTTCAGAGTTTCCAAACATGAACTTAAAGTTGACGATAGATAGAAAGATACTGACAAGATCGAAAAGATACAAAGTGAAATCTATAATGATTTAATATTCGATCACCAAAAAGAAGAGTCACGTGAGAGTTGTTGTTGCTGTTTTTAAGTTGGAATTATAAATAGAGATGTTTTCAAAAAAATAATTTTGGACGTCAAACTATTTGATTATATCCTTAGCGATCTAGGGATCCCTAGAATTCGATATTCGTAACGAAAGAGTAAAATCCTCGCAGGAACATAATTCCACGCGATCATTAACACAAGATCCTTTGCACTCTTTCAGAGTTTCCATGAAAACGTGAACGACTCGTTAAAGTTGATAGATAAAGTAGATAGATAGGAAAGTAGTGACAAGATCGGAGAGATGCAAAGTGGGATCCGCGGTGATTCGATATTCGCGGAGACGATGCCGCGATTCGATTAAACTTTTATCACCGAGGGCGAGAAGAAGGGCCACGTGAGAATTCCAATCGAGGAACCTACAGCGTTCTCATTTACCTCTCATACAGCTCTCGAGAATTACCTTCCGATAGATTCTTCTAGGCCTGAATCTGAACAAGCGGAAAAACACGAGAATAACGATCGATTTGTGTTCAATTCGATTTTTCATTATCACGAATGTATAAACGTTGAATTTTTAAATTCTTGTTCTTTCGAATGTTTCAAACTATGCTTTTCGAAAATTTAAAACTTTTTGAATTTCTCATTAAAATTTACAAACATGTAAGCAATTATGGTTAATTCGTGATAAAAGAATATAGGTAATACAGATGCGGAATAATCACGAGAGTTATTTTTCGGGTCAGATAGAAACCGCTTATATTCATGAAATCGGGTGGAAAAAAAATAGCATCAACGTTTAAACACTTGTTTGTCACCGACAAGTGTCAACTGGTATACCGTCTTCAACTTTCATAACGATTTCCATGATTGAATACGACGTTTATTTATCCACGACGTCGAAAACACTCGTTCATCTATTTCCGCTTCAACGAAAAGAAGCATACAATTTTTTTTTAAAAATCTCGATCCCAAGATTTCCCTAAATCGATACGAAAAATCTTATTCCCAATACCACCAATATTTTAACTCCTAAAATTCGTTCAAATTTAACCATATTCCCATGAATTCCCCTGACTCGAAAAATCCTCTTTTCCCTCCCAATCTCGAGAACGACAACGATCCATCCTCCCTCGAATCCAAAGAAAAAAAAAAAGAAACTTCAAAAGACCCATCTCTCTCTCTCTCTCCTTCGTTAAATCCGAAGAACAAAGCCCAAAGAAGAAATAAAATAAAAACTGCAAATACAAAAAGGGAGAGCAAAGAGGCAAGAGGATCTAGAAATCTCTCTCCCAGGGACGCGTCCAGGTGCCGACGAAAAGAGACCAGAGACCAACCCTCCCCAACTCCAGCAATATTCGAGGGTGGTAATAAAAAAAAAAAAGAGTCGGTAAAAAACGGTGACTGTGGGATATGGATATGGGTGGAGGGTGGCCGTCGGTAAAAAAGGACGCGGCGCGATGAAGACGGGAAAGCGGATAAACGCGGCGGCGGCGGCGTGCGGTTCGCGTGGGCCGGCCACGTTGTGCACATAACGCGCGCGACGCCGACGCCGACGCCGACGCCGACTGCTGCAATGCGGCGATGTCGGCATTTTAATTGAAAACGCCGCCTCGGCTCGCGATACCTCCTCCACTCCCTCTCTCCCTCCATCCCTCTCCGCCGACACCCCTCCTCCCAGCAGCTTCTCGCTTCCTTCGCTCATCCATTCGTGGTTTATTAATGAACGTTAATATCGTGTAGGTGCACGCCGCGGCTCTCGTTCCTTTTAATTGCGCCCCTAAATTATTCACCGTTGGACCGTTGTTACCGTGGGCGTCGCGCTGGAATATCTTTCCCGATTCCTCGAATTATAGGGGAGGAGGAGGGAATCGAGGAGAGGGAGCGTGAAAAGTTGTTTTCACAAAAATTCGTTTCGTTGTTTCGAAACAAAGTAAATTTTGTTACGTTGAACGCACTCCCACTCCGCCTACTCGCTATTCGTTATCATTCGACGCTGTAAATTCCCTTTATACTTCATAACCCTTCCCACGTATCCCCCGTGTATATTAAAGGTCAACCGAAGTTTACACGTACACCCACCTTCTCGACAGATCGCGACACGTGTCAAGTTCGAAGATCAATCTTAGAAGATTAATCAATATCGTGCACGATTCCATAAAAAATCCGATTATTCATCTCGCTTAATAAAATCCCTAGAATACGTTTATAACAAGAAGCTAAAAAAAGTGTCCAAAAAGACCCAAACAGTCATAAAGATTGCCCGTAAAAATCTCGAAAGGTAGTTTTTAAAAAAAGCCTCTCCCCTGGCGGAGATGGTTACTCTGTGAAATGGACGCGTACACCAGTGTCGAATGATAAAACCAACCTCCCTTGGATCGGGCAGACGAGATGGAATGGCGTCGAGTGACGAGCGAACGAGAGAGAGAGAGAGAGAGAGAGAGAAAGAGAGAGAGAGAGAGAGAGAGAGAGAGAGAGAGAGAGAGGCCGGACGCAAAGGGAGACGCATTGTTTACAGTAATGAAGGCGTAAATAAGTGATGAGCCGCGCGACGCATCGATCTCGGCCGGGCCAGGCGTTCGTTTGATACGGCACTGCCACCCGGGGGTGGCCATCCCCCCTCCAACTCCGCGCAGATGTCGACCGGGCTCTTTTCCCGCCTGCTCCACCTTTCTTTCTCGTGCCTCCCTCTCTCTCTCTTCAACCTGTATCTCTTTCCTCTCTTTCCATCTCTGTCTCGCTCCCAGGCTGGCCACTGCTAGGTTTAATAACCTCATTCCGCGAAGGGAGGGAGCGATGTTCGCGCCGTTTCTCGGATCATCGAAAATCGAACAGAGATGGTAATTAGTGATTGAACGTTTTTTTAAAGTGAAAGAGTGTTTATTTAAAAAAAAAAAAAAAGGGAATTAGTTTAGCGATTGGGTCAATTAAAGAGACGAAACGATTTCAGAGATTCATACAGAGTGCAACTTTAGGGTTTATCTATGATGATTAATTTGTTATATTGAATATTTTCGGGGATTCCTTCGATTTTCTTCCCGTTGATCTTCTCGAGAAATACGAATTTTTTAACTTGTTGAAATTTTGTATAATTATTGGACATTTAGTGATTTTCGTAATATCTTAATTTTCGATGTATATTTTTCTAAATGATAAGAATGATATATATATATATTCCTTTTATTACATGATGATTAATTTGTTCGAATATTTTCGGGGATTCCTTCGATTTTCTTCCCGTTGATTTTCTCGAGAAATACGAATTTTTTAACTTGTTGAAATTTGTATAACTATTGGACATTTAGTGATTTTCGTAATATCTTAATTTTCGATGTATATTTTTCTAAATGATAAGAATAATATATATATATTCTCTTTTATTACATGATGATTAATTTGTTCGAATATTTTCGGGGATTCCTTCGATTTTCTTCCCGTTGATCTTCTCAAGAAGTACGAATTTTTTAACTTGTTGAAATTTTGTATAATTATTGAATATTTAGTGATTTTCGTAATATCTTAATTTTCGATGTATATTTTTCTAAATGATAAGAATGATATATATATATTCTCTTTTATTACATGATGATTAATTTGTTCGAATATTTTTGGGGATTCCTTAGATTTTCTTCCCGTTGATCTTCTCGAGAAATACGAATTTTTTAACTTGTTGAAATTTTGTATAATTATTGGACATTTAGTGATTTTCGTAATATCTTAATTTTCGATGTATATTTTTCTAAATGATAAGAATGATATATATATATATTCCTTTTATTACATGATGATTAATTTGTTCGAATATTTTCGGGGATTCCTTCGATTTTCTTCCCGTTGATTTTCTCGAGAAATACGAATTTTTTAACTTGTTGAAATTTGTATAACTATTGGACATTTAGTGATTTTCGTAATATCTTAATTTTCGATGTATATTTTTCTAAATGATAAGAATAATATATATATATTCTCTTTTATTACATGATGATTAATTTGTTCGAATATTTTCGGGGATTCCTTCGATTTTCTTCCCGTTGATCTTCTCGAGAAAAACGAATTTTTTAACTTGTTGAAATTTTGTATATATAACTATTGGACATTTAGTGATTTTCGTAATATCTTAATTTTCGATGTATATTTTTCTAAACGATAAGAATGATATATATATATATATTCTCTTTTATTACACTTTGTGGACGATGTTTTCACGAAACTGAGACCGTTCCGGCGAATCGATGGTAAAATACGATATGCCCAATCGTTCCTCGTCTTCCGTTTTCCTTTCTAGGATTCACGTTAATAGGAAACGTTTATTATATGTTTATTGTACGAGCATCCGGTGTGCTATTTTTTCCACTAGCTTGATTCGTATCGTATCATATTCCATTTAAACCAACGATTTAACCGAGCGGTGAGTATGTATTATCTGATCAAAGAACAAGACTACCAAACCAACACACGGAAGAAATTAATAAACCTGACTAATAATATACACTTTATTATAATTTGCAATAATAATAAATGTAACAATTGATATTCGTATTCAAATTTGGAATATCGAAAAGATATATTCCTCATTCAAGAATGGAAGAAATTATATATTTTCTTTTCTCATAAATTTTATTTATTTGCAAAAAAAAATATTATATATTTTTCGATACGAAACTTTTTCGAACGAATGATCAGAGATGGACGGCGAATGGAAACGAAGCGATTAAATAACGGATGTATCTAGCACGAGATATTATATTTCACCGATCTCTAATTTCTATATAAATTCGTTTGCTTTCGACACGGGCGACACGAAATTCTCCTCGAAAACAACTTTAATTACCCATACATACATATATTTATATATCACATCTCTGCTCTACGGGATAAACGTCGAACGTGGATGAATCGTGCCATTCAGTTCGACAACAAAAGCATAAATCACAATTTCCATTCATCACTTTCGCATCCTAATCGACTACACGGATTACGCCAATCGGTACGAAATCGAATTTGAAAAATCGATCCCATTTTCAAGAATCCTTTCCCTTTAATTAATCGATTAATTAATTAATCGAGAAAGAAAGAGAAAAATTCGATAAGAGTCGAAACGAGAAGCCGTTATTACGCAACATCGACGCAACAATATACCTCGAGATAACGTGCAATCGACCTTGCCCGTGCGTTTCAGAGAGCGGCGACAAACAGCAGCGTGTCAGGTTTCGCGTTAGGCTGCTAGACGAGTAACCTAATTATTCAAGAAGTGGACTAATTTGGATGGTGGCGCGGACGTGGATTAATTTCTGCGGCTCGAACAAGGAAGAGCGCAATTATGAATCGCGTTTCTAGAGGATGTTGGCTTGGGTTTCGAAGCGTTTCGCGTTGCTTGGAAACAGACCGCGTTGTTGGAAAATCGACCGAATCGGTTTCTTCGCTAAAAAAGGGAAAATTTTAAATAAGAAAAGGAAAAGATGAGAAAATCGTTGGAGAATTATTATCGAGATAATTTTTATTATAGATATAAATAGATTATATCGAGAATTCGAATTTCGAGTAGATTTGTTATTTCTATATAAATTTTAATTAATATTGGAACGAAACTTGTTTTAAATTAATAAACGTGAAAAATGGACATTCGTATATATTTCGATTATTACTTGTTATTTTATTATTCTTTGTTAAAAAATTGTTTAAATTTGCGTATAAATTTTTGTACAAAGAAGAAGAGGGGTAAGTGAAACTTGGATCGATATGAAAGCACGAAAAAAAGATCGTTCGACGATAGTTAAAAATTTCAAGGAAATCTTTTTTAAGAAACGGAGAAACGTAACGAATTCAAATGGGTGGAAAATTATTTAATAAAGAGAGATAATTGTATTAAAGTTTCGAACGGTGGAGCGAGAAATAATAAATCAGATGTGTTAAAATTGTCTAAAAATATTAGATTTTCATACGGTTACAATTAAAATATGGAACGGAAGTGTCTAAGAAAAGATGATAATCGAAGAAGAACGTTTTTCACGTTTTTCGCTTTTATGCAAATTAACATAACAGGAAATTATGTATCGAATAATAATCGTTAATTTTCTGAATTGAATTCGAATCTGGACATCGATCGAGGTACGTTTGATAAAAATTTCGAAATTTTCGAAATCTTCAGAAACACGATAAATTAATTTTTGCTAGTAAAAAGTTAACACTCACTGAATAAAGAAGATTCAAAAAGAAAGAAAAGAAAATAAAATTAAATTAATTCGAATTGAATTCGAATCATTGCGATCGAAATTTGATAAAAATTTCGTTGATCGAAATTTTCGAATTTTCAGAAACACGATAAATTAATTAATTTTTACTAGTGAAAAGTTAACGCTCATTCAATACAGAAGATTCAAAAAGAAAACGAAATTAAATTCGAATTGAATTCGAATCATTGCGATCGAAGTTTGATAAAAATTTCGATCGAAATTTTCCAATTTTCAAAAACACAATAAATTAATTTTTACTAGTGAAAAGTTAACGTTCATTGAATACAGAAGAAAAGGAAATTAATTCGAATTAAATTCGAATCATTGCGATCGAAGTTTGATAAAAATTTCGTTGATCGAAATTTTCGAAATCTTCAGAAACACGATAAATTAATTTTTACTAATGAAAAGTTAACGTTCATTGAATACAGAAGATTCAAAAAGAAAAAGAAATTAATTCGAATTGAATTCGAATCATTGCGATCGAAGTTTGATAAAAATTTCGTTGATCGAAATTTTCCAATTTTCAAAAACACGATAAATTAATTTTTGCTAGTGAAAAGTTAACGCTCACTGAATACAGAAGATTTAAAAAGAAAATAAAATTAAATGTCACGATCATTAGATTAATGATTAATGATTAATCGATGATACGACGGGTTTTCAATAATACTGACTCGACAGATCGATTTGATCAACAACATGTTTATGCACGATTAAATTACGATTAAAAAAAAAGAAAGAAAGAAAGAAAATGTTCTAATAATATTTCTGGAAATTTATTTACTTTAACACGAACGTCTAAGATACACAATTTCTTAATTAAATCTCTATTAAATGTGAAATTAATTTGCCAATCGAAATGCAATTCTTAGCATTTATTATAATTACTCGAGTCAATAATTTTCGTATTAATTTACAATTAACGGCCGATGAAGCAAATACAATCTATCCTCTTCGAGTGACGTCATTCGTTCGTAGTAACTAATCAACAACACGCTATCTATATACGCACAGATACGAGAGACAAAAGAAGACTCAATTGACGTTCAATCCTTTCCTCTCCAAACCAGATTACCGTTTTTTTTTTTTCTTTTCTAAATAATAATTCCAAAACAATTACGTCAAAATCACGTCAAATAAATCGTAATTATAAACAATCATTTCACTCACATCCTCCATCGACATATATATATATATACATATATATATATTATATACAACGTCATGCTTTCATTGAATTTATTTTTCAATGAAAGATTAATTCGATCTCGTTACTTTATTCATTCAACTTCCTGTTAACGTACAACGCTTAACACTATAAGCACAACCTTTGCTTCATTAAATTTTCTTTCCCTCTTTCCACGCAAGTATTTATAATCCTTTCACGAAGCTCTTCAATTTTTTTAATAAAAACTTCCCCTTTATAAAAACAAACAAACAAAACATTAACGTTACTTTTTCATATATTCCAATTCCCAATGAAACACACGAAAATTTCTAAATAACCGACGATATAAAAATTCGATATCCGTGTATATCCGTCCGATTTACGACGAGCAAATTCGAAAACTTCCCTGGACCACACCCTTCGCCGATTCCGTCCGCTTTAATCGAGCAATGCAATAAATCACGAGTCGGTGAACTCGAAGGGGATCACGTTTACGTCATCGCGCGCGAGAAGAAGACACCGTTCGATGTATCATTAGAAACAAACACTTCTGTTCCTCACTTCTCCGCTAATTATCATTTCTTACTTGTGCGAGGGATATCTGTCCAGTCTTATCGGCTCGAACCGTGATTTTCCTCCGCCATTTTTTTTTTTTTTAATCCATTTCCGTACAAGATTTTTCAAAGATTCTTTTTCACATTTTTTTTTATTATTACTTTTCGAAGAAAAATTATAATATTGGATAATATTGGAATATTGGAAAAAATTTAAAACAAAGTTGAAAAAGGAAAAGAAAGAAAGAAAGAAGAATAATGGTTGAAGTAAAATCGAATTCGAAAGAAACAAGTTTAGGGAGCGAAAATAATGGAAGAGGCGCGGTGGAGAAAATGACAGTGCGCGCTAAATTCGTGATTTACAAGTGGAACGGAAGTGGCTATCGCACAAAGCCGTGCACGCGGACCTAATACACTCGTAAACGAATTTTATTGTCGCGTGGTTGCGCAAACAAGTAGCCAGAGGTTGGAAAATATAGCGTATATCGTCGATATACACAAGCTAACAAGCTTGTCGAGAGCTTGTTACAGAATTTCTGAATTTCGAATTTTTTCCCTCCATTCTTTAGATTCCAAGAATCGTGTTTCCGTCGAAGAAGAAGAAGAAGAGGAAGAAGAAGGTGTATCCGACCTCCAAGCTTTATTTAATTGAAAAATTCTAATATTATCCACGATGAGATTTCAAAAATTAAATAATGATAATAATAATAATATTCAAGAATTAGCGCATCATAATCGTGGGATTTATATTTTCTCCCTCTTTTTATCCATATCAAGTTCTTCTTCTTCTCGAAGAGGAGGAATATATCCAAGCTTTATTTAATTGAAAAATTCTAATATTATCCACGATGAGATTTCAACGATTAAATAATGATAATAATAATAATATTCAAAAATTAATGCATCATAATCGTGGGATTTATATTTCCACTTTTTATCCATACCAAATTCTTCTTCTTCTCGAAGAAGAGGAAGGAAGAGGAATATATATCCTCCAAGCTTTATTTAATTGAAAAATTCTAATATTATCCACGATGAGATTTCAAAAATTAAATAATGATAATAATATTCAAGAATTAATGCATCAATCGTGGGATTTATATTTTCTCCCTCTTTTTATCCATACCAAGTTCTTCTTCTTCTCGAAGAGGAGGAATATATCCAAGCTTTATTTAATTGAAAAATTCTAATATTATCCATGATGAGATTTCAAAGATTAAATAATGATAATAATAATAATAATATTAAAAAATTAGTGCATCAATCGTGGGATTTATATTTTCTCCTTCTTTTTATCCATACCAAGTTCTTCTTCTTCTTCTTCTTCTCGAAGAGGAGGAAGGAAGAGGAATATATATCTTCCAAGCTTTATTTAATTGAAAAATTCTAATATTATCCTCAATAAAAAAGAAAAAGAGATTTCAAAAATGATTATCAAATAATGATAATAATAATAATAATATTCAAGAATTAGCGCATCATAATCGTGGGATTTATATTTTCTCCCTCTTTTTATCCATACCAAGTTCTTCTTCTTCTCGAAGAGGAGGAGGAAGGAAGAGGAATATATCCAAGCTTTATTTAATTGAAAAATTCTAATATTATCCACGATGAGATTTCAAAGATTAAATAATGATAATAATATTCAAAAATTAATGCATCAATCGTGGGATTTATATTTTCTCCCTCTTTTTATCCATACCAAGTTCTTCTTCTTCTTCTCGAAGAAGAGGAGGAAGGAAGAGGAATATATATCTTCCAAGCTTTATTTGGAGGAATTGAAAAATTCTAATATTATCCTCAATAAAAAAGAAAAAGAGATTTCAACGATTAAATAATGATAATAATAATAATATTCAAAAATTAGTGCATCATAATCGTGGGATTTATATTTTCTCCCTCTTTTTATCCATACCAAGTTCTTCTTCTTCTCGAAGAGAAGGAATATATCCAAGCTTTATTTAATTGAAAAATTCTAATATTATCCACGATGAGATTTCAAAGATTAAATAATGATAATAACAATAATATTCAAGAATTAATGCATCATAATCGTGGGATTTATATTCTTTCGAAAAATTATTTGCAGAGATTTGATAGAAATAAGGAATGGTTGCGAATCTCGAAGGTGGAAACGTTCCTCGAGATCGAGAGCACGATGGGATTTATCGTGGACAAGCGAGAGGAGCTTCCGTTCGATTCGAAGAGTGTGTTTACAGCTTCGTCGCGTCCCACGTCGGCCAGAAGCCGAGTTATTTGCAGTTGCGCGATTGCATCCCGGATCACGGTCTGTTTTTGCGCCAAAACGTGTGGGGGGAGGAGGAGGAGGAGGAGGAGAGAAGGAAAGAGCAGCGTGTCGAGGACCAGATTATCGTATACTTTATGTCATACGTTTTATAATTCCGTGTTCAATGTCGCGGCAAAAACAACGAGGCAACGCTTTAAAGCTACTTTAGATTCGTATTATTATTATTATTATTATTATTATTATATTCTACAAAAATATATTTTTCCGGTGATCAGTTTTTATTACAGCAATTTTATTAATTATATCATTACCAGTTTTGGCTGGAGCAATTACTATATTATTATTTGATCGAAATTTTAATACTTCATTTTTTGACCCAATAGGATGATCCTATTTTATATCAACACTTATTTTGATTTTTTGCTCACCCAGAAGTTTATATTTTAATTCTACCTGGATTTGGATTAATCTCTCATATTGTAATAAATGAAAGAGGAAGAAAAGATATAATTTATGCAATATTAGGAATTGGATTTTTAGGTTTTATTGTTTGAGCACATCATATATTTACAGTTGGATTAGATGTTGATATACGAGCATTTTATTTTACTTCAGCAACAATAATTATTGCTGGATCCTACAGGAGTTAAAGTTTTCAGATGATTAGCAACATACCAGGGTGCAAAATTAAAATTAAATATTTCAGTTTTATGATCATTAGGTTTCATTATATTATTTACTATTGGTGGATTAACAGGAATTATATTATCTAATTCTTCAATTGACGTTATTCTTCATGATACATACTATGTTGTTGGACACTTCCATTATGTTCTTTCTATAGGAACAGTATTTGCTATTATCTCAAGATTTATTTATTGATATCCTCTAATCAGATTATCCAGATTCTTACTATTGTTGAAATTCAATTTCATCTATAGGATCAATAATTTCATTAAATAGAATAGAATAAAACTCTGTCAAATTTCTTCAAAGTTTGAGATAATTTCTTATAAGCTTATAAATAAATTCTGCTTTCTCTTTCTTTCTCTCTGTCTAGGAAGATTGAATAATTTGAAATTTGAAATTTTTGTTAGCTCTCAGTGACGATGGAAGGGAAACGAAGGATACGAAGAAATGCATGGAAAAGGAGGAGGAGGAGGAAGAGAAGAACCTTTTACAGGCCAAAAATAATCGGACGCCGGCCGGTTTATCGATAATGGCGGCATAATACGAAACGCGTGTAGAACAAACGGCCTCTATCTTTAGAGGCGAGCCATCTCGGCCCGTGGAAAGAAACGCGCGAAGAGAAGATCGAACGAGCAGATGAGAGATTTCGAGCGCATGACCCGCCGCGCCTGCAACAACTTCGCCAGCTATCGACGAAGCACGTGGCTCCAGTTTCTTTTTTTTTCAACCCTTTCGATTCTTCCATCTTTTTGTCGATATGTATCGTGTTCAACGTATCATTACATCCTTTCATTAATGTAGAATTTTGAAATTTGAAATTTGTTATTTTGTTTCTATGAGAAAAGGAAAGAAAAGAAAAATCGAAACATCGTTAATTCCTTGATAATAATAAAATTAAGGAATTAATATTATCGTGACAATATGACGAATCAGAGAAATGTGGGTTTTGAGAGGAAAATGAAATGAAAATGAGAAAAGAAAAATCGAAACATCGTTAATTCCTTAACAATTATAAATAAAATTCCTTGATAATAATAAAATTAAGGAATTAATATTATCGTAGCAATATGACGAATCAGAGAAATGTAGATTATAAAGGAATGTAGGTTTTGAAAATGAAATGAAAATGAGAAAAGAAAAATCGAAACATCATTAATTCCTTAACAATTATAAATATAATTCTTTGATAATAATAAAATTAAGGAATTAATATTATCAATGATAATATTAGCAATATGATGAATCAGAGAAATGTAGGTTATAAATGTAGGTTTTGAGAGAAAAATGAAATGAAAATGAGAAAAGAAAAATCGAAAATTCCTTAACAATTATAAATAATTCCTTGATAATAATAAAATTAAGGAATTAATATTATCGTGGCAATATGACGAATCAGAGAAATGTAGGTTTTGAGAGGAAAATGAAATGAAAATGAGAAAAGAAAAATCGAAACATCGTTAATTCCTTAACAATTATAAATATAATTCCTTGATAATAATAAAATTAAGGAATTAATATTATCGTGGCAATATGACGAATCAGAGAAATGTAGGTTTTGAGATGAGAAAATGAAATGAAAATGAGAAAAGAAAAATCGAAACATCGTTAATTCCTTAACAATTATAAATAAAATTCCTTGATAATAATAAAATTAAGGAATTAATATTATCGTGACGACGAACGAAATCAGAGAAATGTGTGTTTATAAACTTGAGAGGAAAATGAAATCGAGTAAATATTTTACCAAAGAAGTTAAAAAACCGTGTTGATAAATTTTGGATAGCGGAACAATGAGACTCGAAGCTTTTAAATCTCCATAATCGATGCGAGATTCTGGCGTGTCGCCGAACCACGCAAAATCCAATCCGTTCCTCCTCTCTCTCTCTCTTTCTCTCTCTCTCTCAAAAGACAAGTGCGACTAAGCGTATTTTTGGTCGGTCCTCCGCGTAAGCCCTGCTAATAATGACCGGTTCGAGGAACTATCGACCGCCTTCTGGAACTCATAACTATATATTTGATCCGGGCCAGATAAACATTGCTCTCGAAAATAGTAACCGCGTGCTTATACCCGTGTTCACCGGCCCGATACATCTTTCTATAAGTGGTTTGTCGCATCCTTCCCCGATGCTTTTTTCGCGAGTCTTCTCGTCGCGAGGAGAGAGGGTTAAAAATTTTACCAACCCAACTCTTCTTCTTCTTCTTCTTCTTCGAGAGAGAGAGAGAGAGGAAAGAAAGAGTCGAAGAATTATTTTAAGAATTGCGTATATTTAATTATCGACTTCTCTCTTTCTCCCGAGAGAGGGAGACAAAAATATTGCAAGATATTCAAAACGAAGATGAAATTGTAAAACGACGATAAAAAGTTTTCAAAGAAAATTGTGTAACACGATTTAACATTTGAAATTCATTTGTCGATGTATTTTTTCCCCTTTGTTGCTCCACGCTGATCGTAAAGTTAAACATTTATGAAGCAATTGAAAAAAAAGAAAGAAACGAACCCACTTTGCATCTCGCACGCACGGTGGGTTAATATTTACGTGTGTTAAAAACGTGAATTAAGGAATTACTACAAACGCTACCGTATATAAAATTCTTGCCCAATAACGATATAATCGAATCAAAAACTTTGCTTCTTCCTCCACTTCCTCCCTCTCCCTCCTTCCAACATTCCAGAACGAGATTTGTCGCAATAGAGTCGGTGCCGATAGATTTCTTAAGAAACGTGTCCTTCTTTGTTTTTCAACGTAATGATCGTAACACGTCAGTTGCGAAATTCTTCATACCTTTCTTGTACTTCAGACCGAGAAATTGATTATTCACTTCGAAGACGGACATTCGTTACGAATGACACGACGACGCTTGTCGAGAACAATTTTTTTTTTAATAAATAAAAGAAATATCATCATCTGTTTACATTGCACGAAAATGGAATACTTTTATTTATTTTGTAAATTTTACAAGACAAATTAGAAGAAAGAAAATTGTATTAAAAAAAAAAAATAAATTAACTTACTATTAATATTAATATTTAACGTTAATTTATTATTTATTGACAAGTCGATAAACTTACGTTTAAAATTAGCCCGAGTCCGTACACGTACAATCAATTCTAAAAATATCGTCCGACTCCGCTACTATAACTCGGCCATTTTTACCATCTCTCTCTAAACCTAAAAGCTCTAAACATCATCCAACGCTTATCAACGCTCTCGTCATAAAAAAAAAAAAAAAAAGGAAAAAAGGAAAAAAGAAAACACAAACATCAAATAAACAAAATCTCGGCAACCGGACAGCACGTGGCCGAAACGAGAAAATCGCGGTGCAACGAAAATCGACCGGTAATTTCCGCGAGAGAGGTTCTAAAATTCGTGCGAGCGCCATGGAAACGTGGCCCGGAAAAATGAGCCGGTTAAAGGTTTGATATTTGTTGCATGTCCCCGCCTCGTCGCCAGACAAACAATATCCCCTCTCCTCTCCCCCTCCTCTCGATTGCACGCGTTGTTTGTATCGCCTCGATTAATTACGATTGTCACCCCGGCCTGCGCATTCTCGCGTTCCAATTACAATTTTCGCCGAATGTACGCCGAAAAACTTCTCTTCTCGCACGGTAAAGTAGATGCGCAGGCGCGTTAACATCGGCCGACAACATCGCTGGATAATTAACCGACCGGGTTTAATTAACCTCAAATTTTTTTTCTTCTTCGTTTTTTTTTTTCTCTCTCTCCTTACGCGTTTGTCGTTTTGAAAATCGGGTATATACAGGAGGAAACCGCATTGGCTTCTCTTCGCACGATGTCACGGTCGAGTTAAAATTAGCGAGTGAATCGGATTCTGGGGAGATGTGCAGCCCGATGCGAATTCGACAAAACTGGTATGCGCGCTCGCCTTGTTCCCTGCCTATTGTTTTCCCTCGAGATGAAACTAAACGAGCGTCTTTTTGCGAACCAAGTTTTTTCAAGTTGTTTTCAATTAGATAAATTCGTAAAATTCGATAGAGAAATCGATAATGTTTTCTTAGATATCTTGGAATTAATAATTTCTATATATATATATCGAAATTGTCTTTTGATTTCATTAAAATTCTAAATTCGAATATCGAAATGGAACCAATCGGAGACAATTATCTTCAAATGGTAAATTTTGAAATAATAACGTAAGAATTGCGCGATCATCATCCGCGGAAGGGCAGCATCCTCGAACGATTCCCAACGGGAACCGTGTCCACGAGGCGTGTTTCCCAGGAGAGGAGCGTGTTCGCGGTTTTGCCAGGCAGGCCGCGACGAACGTTAGAAGGTGTGCATTCCACAACGGTGCCGCATACCGCGCTGAAATCGATACTCGCGTCTCTCTCCGTTCGTAACCTACATCGTGTCGTGTGTCGAGGCCTTCGGTACAGTCGATGGCAAAACGCATTGTCTCGCCCGTTCGTTCCCTCCTCCGAATCGGGCGTCGCTCGCTATCAGTGGCGGCCGACGAAACCGGCATACATTCGATTCGTCCTCTCGCCTCTTCCAATTTCGAGGCCATCGCGCGATACGCAACCATTTCGAGCCGCTCGATTCTCGATTCTCTCGCGGTTCTTACTCCTATCTCTCTCTCTCTTTTTCGGTTCTTTTTTTTCCATTCTTTTTTCAGTCGCGGTGAAATAGAAGTTTCTCTCTCTCTTTCTCTCCCGTTTTTTTCATCAGTGGTCCGTTGTTTAGCGGATGGAACGCGTTGTCTGGTCCTTTTGTGGACTTTTCAAGACTCGGTTGGTGTCGAAGAATTTCCAGTTTCCAATGGAAGATTTTTGGGAAGAATTATCGTTCCGTATGAAGAATTTGGAAATTTTACAAATTCGGTATTTTAAATAACAGATCGGTATCGACGACGGCGATTATTATAATTTAAAATTATTTGATATTCTTGATAATTAAAAATCAGCATTTCGACCGAGACAAGAATAATAATCGACTCGAAACCTTGAGAATCCCAACGAATCTTACTTTTTAATGAAATTTTAATGAAATCTTTACAAAACTCTGAAAACAGATCTCGTCGATGATCATGAAATTAAGAAAATTTCTCTTTTCTTCTTCGGATCATAATTAACCGACGATTATACTTTTCGAACGATATTTAAAATCGTTCGTTTCATTTTCGACGAGCTTCCAACTTAAACCACGTATCGATCACGCGAGTTTTCGCGCTTGTTGTGCGTACGACCGCCATTCATTACCCGGTTTTATACCCGATGCAATATAAATCACGCATGGGCCGCTTGAAATTTTTACGCTGGCGCAACGACACCTCCCCGCCCCTCCTTTTCCACCTTCCTTTTTTCGCCTCCTTCGCCCCCCTCTCTCGCAGCCGGCCAACCCCCGCCGACGCTTTCAACCATCGTATTGCGTATTTGCATGTAAAACACCGACACGGTGCGTGCAGCGCAACGCATAAATATTAACCGAGAGAGCAAAGTGTGCGTAGTTTCATCGAGAGCTTTTGGAAGAAAACTGTCTTTCTTGAAACTTGTTGAGATTTCCTTTCTCTCTCTCTCTCTCTCTTTTAAGAAAATATACGGTTTGAAAAGATGTGGCCAATTTTTTGGTTGTCGTTCATTGGAACGCAATTTATGAATGATTTTGTTCGAAGAGTAAACTTTGGGAAAAAGTTGTGGTTAACGTTTTTATTAATAAAAAAAAAGAGTAGTGATGGCTACGAACCGTTGACGAGCACGAACAAATTCGAGTAATGTATGCGCGAATACGAATATTTTATCATTCGAAAGAAATTATGATATTTTAACACACTTTTTATCAGATATATATTCCTCGTATTTTTTTATTGGTTAACGAAGGAAAATGTTGCTTGAAATTACCTCAGATAAGAGGTAATTCATACTGCTATATAATTCTTAATTTATCAAATATCTAAAATCTCTAAATCTCTAAATATTTTATCATTCGAAAGAAATTATGATATTTTAACACACTTTTTATCAGATATATATTCCTCGTATTTTTTTATTGGTTAACAAAGAAAAATGTTGCTTGAAATTACCTCAGATAAGAGATAATTCATACTGCTACGTAATTCTTAATTTATCAAATATCTAAAATCTCTAAATCTCTAAATCTCTAAATATTTTATCATTCGAAAGAAATTAAATATTATAATTGATATTTTAATATTTTTAACTTTTTACATATTTAACTTTTTATCAGATATATATTCCTCATATTTTTTTATTATTATTGATTAACGAAGGAAAATGTTGCTTGAAATTACCTCAGATAAGAGATAATTCATACTGCTATATAATTCTTAATTTATCAAATATCTAAAATCTCTAAATTAATATTTAATCTCGTATTTCTCGTTCGTTCGAATGAAAATGAGAGACATCATCTCTTGTATTATACGTGTATCTAATTTTATCTTCATCCTATCCTATTCTATTCGAAACATATCTATCCTCCATTCTTTAACCCGACTCTTTTATTAAAATATCGCGTAAGACAAATTTATTTTTGAAACAAATGTTCAAAAAGTCGAGAAAACACGGTGGAGAAGCGCAATATTAAGAATATCCAATTTGAGAGCGGGGATGCTTGATCATAGTGATCGACCAATTTTCTTGCGAGAAGAGAGTAATTAATCGAAAACACTGTGAAGCAGCTTCTCGTGCTTCACGAGAGGCTGTCGCGTTAATATCTGGACCACACACCATTCCCTGACGTTCGGAAAACACGAAACAGTTCTCCCTCCCTCTCTCTCTCTCGAAAGTGTTCAGCTCGACGAGTGTTGTTCCATTATCAAATCGTGCTTCGAGTGGTGTACAAGCGACAGAAGCGGTGAACGGAGCGTTAAAACACAGAATCAAACATGCCGGAGAATAAACCATCCGTTGGAATGAAATGAAAATTTTTTTCTCTTTTCCTCCGCTCTGCGGGAAAGGAGAAAAATTAAAAAAGCGTTTTTCGATTTTGATCGAAATGTAATCTCGACCGCTACTAACTCAACTGTATATATGTATATATAATGTTAATAAAAAATGAAATAATAACGATGAAAAAGATGTATTTCAAGGTGATGATAGAAAATTGATTATAAATAAGATACATGTTACAACAATTATAAAAATATGATAAACTATCGATGACCAAAATTATCCCAAAAGTGATTGAAATGAAATACAATTTAAAAAAAGGAAAAAGAAAATGAAAAATTTAAAAAATCGTAAATTAAATTAAATTACGTTTCACTCGGATTGTTTATCGATTTGTAAGAAATGTAATAATGATTTGTAAATGTAATGAAATAGCATGGAAGGAAATGTTACAAGTAAGAACAAAAATTCGCCAAAATTCGTCCACCGAAGGGGACAAAGAGCAGAAAGCGGTTCAAAGGTGAAGCTCTTTCAAACCGAGTTTCCTGCTCGCTCCGCTTAACAATAATAATTCCGAGCAATTTATATTTAACACGAGACCACGTGTATAGATCTCGCCACGAAGGGGTCAAGATGAAGGTCACTCGAAAAGGAAACGCGTCCTTGTTGGCCGCCATTACGAATATGTAGATCGACGGTTCGGGTCGATCGATAACCCTTCGACACGTGAAACACGTACCTCACAAACGATCACTGCTATGCATATCTTCGTCAAATCTAAAAACTAACACTCTCTCTCTTGTACAACCCGTTTCAATATATATATAAATCTTGTATCCGCTAAATTTTCTCTTCATCCGTGTCAAAATAAACAATCATTCGAATAGAAAAATGATTCGTCAAATTTTTTTTGATAAAACTCTTCGATGACTTTTACTTTCACTTTTTCGTGCAAGAAAGCGTTAAAATGTTAAGTGAATGAACTGAAAAAATTCAAATCAAATTTAAAAAAAAAAGAAGAAGGAACAAAATGGAGCAAATTTATCTAAACCACCCTGTATATAACAGCCTTCAAGAGGGAGAGAGAGAGAGAGAAGATTAGAATCTTCCGTGAAAGGATGGGAAAAGCTCTCGGCGAAGGAGAGCTTAGTCATTATCATTCGAATGCTCGAAGCATCCCGACGATTTGAATATTTCGTCAATTAAGCCGGTTGCCCGATTTGCATAGGTGAGGACAGGGTCGCCAACCGACGATTTATTTCCATGCGTGAAACGTGGCGGCCGATCGATACCGATTCTCCGCCAAGAGGAGAGAGAAAGAGAGAAATAGAGAGAGAGGGAGATAACATCTCTGGAAGAAACCATCCATCCGTCCGACTATCTCTCCTTTTCCTTTTTCCCCCTCCTCCTCCCTCCCCGTTAACCTCGATTTTTCGACCGCGGAAATTGCTTCGAGGCCGAAAGAAAAAAGAGGGAGGGGGGAGGGATGGACGGCGAGCCTCCTACGGGGTGGAAAAAGGCGCCCCTCCTCGAGGGATGCCTCGACGTACCTAGTGACACGAATAAAATTCCAGAGGATTCGAAAACAGGAAACTCGTTGGTTAATTCAATATTCGTTGGTTAAGTTATCGATATCCTTTCTTTTTTAATTGGAGATGAATTTTCGAAATATAAGTATGATTAATGGAAGATTTTTGACTCGATTTTTGTTTAAAGTTCGAATTTTAATAGGATTAGAAATAATTTTAGAATGAGATTAGATTGAACGGCGGATTGAATAGGACGAATTCAAACGAACGTGGTTGACGAAATAGCGGCTGGCTCTAATTTCTATGCGCTTCGATTTGCGATGCGCGGCGTTGTGATCGTAACACGCGTTTGATCACCTTAACACGGAGATGTAACGCGTTGAAAGCCCTCGGCACCGATGATGAAAAGCATTTATCTCGCTCGAAACGACATTAATATTCGATCATTCGCGGAACGAATCGACGTTCGATTCCTGAACGGCCAAATAATATTCATTTTCGGGAAATTATTTAACCGTTCGAAATTAAATCGATCTTTCACGAATTATTTCACGTTATATTATAAATATTATTTCACCAAGTTTTCGAGAAGATACGTGATTCCAACATTTTATTCGATAATTGTAAGATCGATTTCTTTTTTTTTAAATTTTACACACCGAAATACACGATATACAAATACACCTCGCACTACTATTTATAAATTCTTCAATAACAGCAAGAAACAATAACTTGACACAGTTGATAAAAATTTATGCGTTAATTCTTCGTTATCGACCGAACTTATAAAAAACTTATTGCGTTCTTTTCTATCCGTAACAACGCTTTCAAAAAACTTTGTAAAAATTCAAACGACGAACAAAAAAAAACCGTTTTAAATTTCCTCATAAAATAAATAAATAAATAACTAAACAAAAACTACAAAGAAAGGAAAGAGACGAAACGACAAGGCGCGAGATAAGAATAAAAATAAAAATAAAAATAAAAAAAAAATCGAAGGAAAATAACGCGTTTCTAAATATAGTATCAATGACACCGCATGCGTGTCGCGTGCGTTCGAAACGCGTACAACGATCGAACGTTTACGTAACCTTTGAACCCGTGCGGGAGGCGCATGCGCGCACGCTCAATTTCCGGTAATACTCGAGTGTCCGCTTATTAACGCGGCCGACGTGGAAAACACTCGTACTTGGATATACCGACGCGACGACGACGGGCGGTGGTTGGAAACGCTCCAAGAGGCGAGGGGAGGGGGGAGAAGGAGTGAGGAAGGGAGGAGAGGAGGGGGAACCGTGAGCAGGGAAAACGTCCAACCTCTCCTTATTTCGTAACTCCTCGTTCGGATTGTTCGAGAATAAAATACCAATCGCACGCACGATTTGATGAGGAGACGATTGTGGATGCATCGGATGTTGGTTGTTTGAAATTGGAAAAAAAAAAAAAAAGAATTTGAACGAATTGTTCGATATGTTTCTTTTTTTTAATTCGAGAGTAATGTAATTTTATATAATAGTTTATTCATTATCTTTTCCATAAAAACATTAAAATTCCGGGATAAATATGGAATAATATCACGCGAGTGAATTTGTTATTCGCGAAACAGGAGGAAGCGTGGAATCGGAAGATTATATATAGGAGATTATACTAACAAGGGACATACGTATCTATAATTATTTCTCATATTAATATTTAACAGAATTCAGAAAGCAGGATACATAATTTCTTTTGGCATTCTCTTCACTTTCCCCCTCCCCCCCTAAAAGAAAGAAAAAAGAAAAGAGAGGGAAAAAAAAAACTCGTTTCCACCGTGAAATTGCACGTGAACACAGCGCGCGGAACCTCCGACTGTGACCCAAATTAAATCATTTAAATTCCGCGCGTTACAGCTTCGATAACGTTTCATTACGTTTTTTTTATTTACATATCCCCGCTGCGTTTTATCACGTTGAACGTTTTTTACGCATCGATAAGGATACAAAGAAGGAGGAGGAGGAGGAAACGAACCAAGGACTCGAACGAGATAATGGAACGTCGTCGTTAAAGAAAAGAACGTCGTTTCGGCACCTTTTCCACGATGATAAATAGGACGCGTCCGATTCCCTATACCCGGACGGAAAAAAGGGGGGGAAACGGTTAGTTTCTTTGGGGAAATGTACATGTATATGTAAATTCGACGAGAGATAACATTCTTCGATATCGTTGTTTTGAAATTTTCAACGTGTCCCGCCGAGGCGGACGCGTGCGGGCGCTTTGACCGAGCGCATACAAATTGCCTTTCCTTCGTGTCTTCGATAGCTTCGAAAATCGTGAGATTCCGGTTAAATATTCAAGGAAGCATTTTCACTTCCTTCTTCTTTCTTTCTGAAAATTTATAGGAGTATCTGTATATATGGTAATTGCAGATGGATCAAAGTATTTCTTTTTTTCTTTATATTTTAAATTTTGAAATAATAATGGATAGAATTAATTATTGTATTTCGTTGAAACTTTCGCAAAAAGCTATACTTTTAGCAGGAGGAAGAGATTGGGTTAAACTTTAATCAGATTTCGATCGATAATGCAGAGCGGTAAATTCAGGAAAGGATTTTGCTTTTTTCCCCTTCGATTTTGAATATTTGAAAATTGATCAGAAATATTTTTCCAGATTTATGAATAATAACGGATTTAAATAGATATTCTTCAAAGTGTTGCTTGTATTTTATATATATATATAAAACTTTCTCAAAACATTATTTAGCAAGAGAAAGAAGTAAGGTTATGTTTTGCTTGCAGTCTTCGATCGATAATACAGCGTGCAAAAATTTAATTAAAAAAACTTGATAATCTTTTCTGCAAAAATTTTTTTTCTTCCTCGAAACATCCATTCCACGAATCTTAAAGGATGAAAATCTGGGAGTAGATGTAGTCGGGAGTAACTGCGTCGAGAAATAACGATAAAATGGACAAGATGGAGATAGAAGAAACTGAGGAAAGGGGAGCGAAATCGAGATTGTGGTGGCGATGGTGGAGAAAAACACGGAAGATAGGAATGAAAAAGGGTCGAAAAGGAGAAGGCATCGTTCGCATTGAGATGCAAATGCGCGCGGTAGCTCGCGTGATTTACGAAGGGCAGACGTGTCCATAGTCGATCGGGACGAGGAGGAGACGTTTGAGGGAAACAAGCAAGATAAGATCTGTTCGAACGTATACAATGACGGAACATTTCGAGAAAGATTTGTTGAAAGATTTGAGATTGTTGGGAAATCGATTATATTCCTTTTTTACGTATCTTTCGTAAATAACGATCAACGTGTAAAGCAAATAAAAATAAAAATACGTTGAATAAAGTATTGATAAAACGCGAAGCATCGATTATTTCGAGAATTTGAAACGAGATGAAACAGTTATTATCATCATTCCAATTATTTCAATGCGAATTCTTTAGAAGAAAAAAAAAAAACTCACGTTATTCGACCATTCATCTCGTTCACAATTTTTTCAAAAATTCCACGCTCGTAAAGTAAATATTTCGCTCCGCAATGGATCAATAAAATAAATCTATTAGCGCGTAAAAGGGATCCGAGGCGACCACCTGCCGAGGTTAGACTTAGCCAACAGAGATCGAGCGAAGATTTATACAGGCAATATCACAATTCCTTTCTCCCTTTCGCGTAATAAAACATAAGGGTAACGTAGATTTTACATCCCCACAAATGATTCCTCAGCCTATCATCGATTTTATTAACGAAATTCATCTCTCCCCTCGAAAAAAAAAAATAATTTATCGACGGGAACAAAATTATTACCGATCGAGAAATAAACCATCGATATTTCATTCCCCGATTCAGAGAGAATCAATTTCTCTCTTCTCTCAATCTTCTCTTTAAAAAAAAAAAAAAATTTATCGACGGGAACAAAATTATTATTAGATCGAGAAATAAACCATCGATATTTCATTTCCCAAATTCAGAGAGAATCAATTTCTCTCTTCTCTCAATCTTCTCTTTAAAAGATCGTTGGTACAACGAAATCCAATTCCCCCGCAAAAAAATCATACGAGCTCGCCCGTCGCGTGCACTCCCGCGACTACCAGAGCCGCGGTGCGTATTGACGCGGATTGCAGGCGCAGCTTAAATCGAGCAGACGGTGGTGGCGTCGCGACGTCGGCTGCGCACGGCCATGCAACTCCCTCTGCCCTCCCCAGGGTGGGGATAAATGGCGAGGGGGGAAAATTTATAAAGAGGGAAACGGTGGGGGCAGACTACTTGTTGCGCTTCGGGCCGCCCTCGTGACGCCGACATATACCCCTTTTCCTCGACTACTACTACTACTACTACTACTACTATTACTACTAGTACTATTACTACCGATGGCGGTGCGCAACGTCGCGCGCCCCTTCGCCGGCGACGACGACGTCGCTGCCACCACCACCACCACGACGTCGCCACCACCGACTCGTGATGCCGCCGACAAAAATAGACGCGTCGTCGCGACGCAACAGATATCATTCGGCTGACGCGCGCGCGCGATACTTTGTTGACTCGTTCCGTTTTTCCGTCTCGATTTATTATTATTGTTGTTGTTGTTGTTGAGATATTTTTAATTTAGATCGATCTTCGGTGAGTAATTTCACGGGGTAATTTTGGTTTCTTTGATATTTTTTAATCGTTTATTAATTTGTATTCAGAGAATAACGGAATTATTTTTAATAGGATAGCGAGTATTGAAAGTATATTGAAGTTACTTTTAACAACACGGTAAATATCCGATTTCGGTATTGTTACACCGATAATCGTTACAACAATACCGTAAACAATATTAATTGGTTACGAATTTCGTCGTTTAATATAATAAACGCGACAATAACAATTTATCGAAAGCATTTGTCGCGCAATTAACGTAATTGACAACGTGAAAATCACAACGTCACATCGCGAAAGATCGATGGCTAAAATGTTGACTCGTGCAACGAAATATAAATTCCAAAACATGGCCAGATAAAAAAAAAAGAAAGGATCCACTAACCTGAATCTGATGGCCGGGATTGTTAATGTGTAACTGCTGCGCCTGGTTGATCTGCAAAGTGGAGGTGCCGGGTCCGGAGGGAGGCCTCGGCGGCGTGGAGCTGGTGAAGGATCCCTGGGATCCCGTCTGATTGGGTCCGCCGGCCTGGGATCCCCTGGGCGGAAGCGGGTAGCCAGGGCTGCCGTGATTCGGCATCGATCCCGGGCTGCCGTACGGCGAATACTGCTGCTTGTAACCAGCGCTCGGCCCGAGCATGCTCGGCTTCCCGCCGCTGCTCGGCTGCGCTCTCTTCATGTCCGCAAGACCGGCGGCGAACTGGGTCTGGGATCCCACGAACATGTCGCCCGCCTGCTGCCCCTGGAACCCGGCCGCCCCGTTGTTCTTGTGATACGACCCGGCCCCGGCCGCCCCCTGGCCCTGCGCGCCCGCCCCGGGCCCGGCGCCGCTCCCAGGGCTGCCCAGGTAGTCCGACGTGCCGCCGAATTGGGGGAACTCGGCGTAAGGGGAGCGCGCGGCGGGCCCCCTGGCCGCTGCGGCCGCGGCCGCCGCCCCCGGGTTGAAGCCGCCCAGGCCCAGCTGCTGGCTCTTGTGCTGGTGCTGCTCGGCCATCTGCTTCAACGTCTGCGCGGCGGGGCTCATCTCCGACTTGAAGTCGAGGCCGGAGTACGGCAGCCTGGCGGGCGAGTACTGGGCGGAGGCGAGGGCGCCCGGGCTCGAATTCGCGGCCACGCTCCCCGTCCCGTTGTTCGTGGCCCCCGTCTGCCCGTTGTTCACCACGCCGTTCCCGTTGTTCACGCTCCCGTGAGCTTGCTGCTGCTGCTGCTGAGCTTGCTGCTGCTGTTGCTGCTGGTGCAATCCACCGTCCTTGTCGTCCTCGATCTTGATCTGCCCGTTGTTCGTCCCTAGCCCGTTGTTCGCGCCGCCCCCTCCGTTGCTGCCGTTCGTGTTGGCGACGGCGGCCGCGGCCGCCGCGGCCGCCGCCGCGGCCGCGTTGCTCGCCGCCAACGCCTCCACGGGGATCTTCTCCTCGAAGTCGAAGTCCTTCATGAACTCGGGGTGAAGGTCGGATATCTCGGAGATGAGGTCCTTGAACGCGTCCGAGGTGATGATCTCGTCGCCGGTGTCGTCGCCCATGAAGTCGGAGAAGCCGGGGAAACCCGCTCCGTTCGCCGCGGCGTCCTTCTCCAGGGCGGCGGCGCACTGCTCCAGATCGACGAACTCGTTGTCGGGCTCCTGCTTGCACTCCACCAGGTTGCCTATGTCGACGCAGCCGATGCCGCCGGGGGCGGCGGGGCCGCCGCCGGCGGCGCCCGGGCCGGGCCCCGTCCCGGCGCCTGGGTTGCCGGGCGGGCCGCCGCCGGGGCGCGGGCCGGGCGGGGCGGGGCCGGTGTCCGGCCCCGACTTGGGGGACGAGGACGCGTTGAGCAGGTCGCTCTTCACCGAGGCGTTCGTCAGCGCCTTCACCGTCACGTTCGTGGAGATCTGCTGGGCCTGCGAGTTGGCCGCCGACGTGGTGAACTCGAGCTGCTGCACGATCTCCACCGAGAACTTGGTCAATCCCTCGTTACCGGCGCCGCCCCCGCCGCCCCCGCCCGCGCCGTGCGCGGGCCCCGTCGCGCTCGCCCCGTTCCCGGCCGGGTGCTGGCCGTGCCCGTGGTGCCCGGGCCCGCCCCCGCCGCCGGCCCCCGGCCCCTGCTGGTGCTGATGCTGCGCCTGCGTGCATTGCAGCTTCACGGGGGGCTCGCCGAAGCCACCGTCTCCGCTACCGCCGCCGGCTGGCTCCAACTCCTCGGCCGTCCTCTTCACGAATTTTTGCTGCTGAAACGAGAAAACGGAGAACGATCGTTGCTTTCCTCTTGCCTTGTGAAATGGATTCTTTTTTTTTCGGGCTCTTTGGATTTTGTTTTCTTAGTTAACTCGAAATTCATTCTTATTTTTCACTCGTTCTATATCCTTCTTATGCTATCTTATAGGAATAATTTAACAACGATCTGCTACTAACTAATTTCGAAAATAATACTTTCCATTCCCACGAACTAATTTTATCTGATTTGAGAACTTTAAAAGAAATCTAACTCGATAGTACATTAGAAGTATTTATACCGTTCGAGTTGCTCCAAATAAAAAGGATTAACATTATTTCTTCTTATTCTTGTAATATAAATAATATTGGACAGGTTTCTCCGTTACGTGGTGAGGAATCGTTTCGCGCATGTGCGGAGGGTTAAAAGACGCGTCGAAGCGAAGGAAAAACGTTGCGAGAGAGAAAAGGAGAGAGTACGCGTCCCGTTTTTCCCTCCGATCTCTCTCGACAGGGTAACCGGTACCGCGGGATATTTAAGCGTGGTGGCAACGACGTTTCTTTCGCAATTAACCCGGCAATTTCTCACCGTAGCTGTCAATACACGTCGACGCGGCTTTTTCCCCCGAAACACGCCACGCGGCATACGCGATTCCACGTGGAATCCGCTCCCTCGGTTTCCGCCGACAACGTTAATGTAATATATCTATAGAATCGAAAGGAATCGTAACTCTCGTGGCGAGAGTTTATGTGGTTCTGATTCGAAACGTTCGTGGAGAAATTTCGTGGATCGATTCGTGGGGACGGACGTTTGAGTGTTTATCTCGAGAGGTTACGATTCTGGTAAATGGTAAACTGATTGCGTTATTCGAGGACGAGCCGCGTTGATCGGGCGACAACAGTCGATGATTTGTTGCGTGTCACTTTATGGATACGTAAACGTAGACTTTTTGCGGTGAATGGATTTGTGAATGGGTTACTTTAGGACGGAGAATTCTAAATAATTTGAACGAGACCATCTTTTTTTATTTTTAGATATAAAATTTTTGTAAATAAATAAATCAAATCAGAAGAATTCTAAATAATTTGATCGACTCCATCTTTTTCCTTTTTTGATATGATATTAAATTTATTATTATCATTATCATTTATCAATTTATCATATTTATTATATGATTTGATATAAAATTTTCGTAAATAAATAAATTAAATGAGGCTTATCGAACAAATTCTAAAACGGGTTTTATCAGAATCAAAAATTTGTTTCCTCTGCTAGAAATGATCATAAAGTGTGTCCCAAAATTAACGCAAGATTTGAATTTGCCGCCATTTTTGCATCAAGTTGTTGACAATCCTGAAAAAAAAATAATTTGACAGCCGAGAGTTTAAGATTAGTAAAAATGGAGCATTATACGATGCAACAACGTGTCTTCGTTATTGAACAATATTTTAAAAATAATATTTTAATTTAATTTTATATTTAATTCAAACTTGCGTTAATTTTAGGACACCCTTTATAACAAGAATAATGTCCTTCTGATAAAATTTGACAAATAAGGGATATTTCCAGATATTAGACGAGCCGTTCTTAATAACGAAAGAAATTTATCTTTTTATCTCTTTATATGAATTTCGAACGAATCGTAGATTTGAAATAAAATAAATTCATTCGTCGAGGATCGAAGAGGGACGAAAGCAACCGATCCTGGAATCTTCTATAGGATCTTCTGTAACGCGCGAGTTACACGGAGAAAGGGTGGGGGGAAAGTTTTTCCAGAGTGAGGCACACGCGCCGCATTTGTCACGATTAGAACAACCAGGAGGGGGGATAACCCGCGTTTCGTTTCAAAATCGATAATAGGTATTATCCCTCTAATGGGGACTACATGCTCATCCTTCCACGGACTCCTTTCTCTCTCTCTCTCTCTCTCTCTCTCTCTCTCTCTCTCTCTCTCTCTCTCTCTCTTCGCCTCTTTTGCCAGGACGGATCCACGTCTCTGCGACGAGATATCGCGTTGAATTCGCGGTTGATCCGGATAGGAAATGGTTTCTCGAGAAGAAGATTGCTCTTTCTTCTTCTTTGCTGTTTGTTTGTTTCTTTTTTTTCGTTTATTGTTTATTGTTTATTGCGACGCTGGTCGATTAAGAATTGGAAAGTTTTTATTTTAATTCGAATTTCGTGGAAATTAAAAAGAAATATCGTTTCTTTCTATCGTTCCAAGTGGAAAGGTACGTAAGGCATTGATTTGAATCGAGGAAAGATACAACAAGAGACGTGGAATATTAAAAATTGAAAGAAACATAAAATTGACGTAGCTCTTCTCGATTACTCGGAACTGGATAATTGACATTTGCATTTCGACTTTTAAAATCGACTCTATATATTAAAGTATATAAAATATCTATTTCAACCAGATCTCTATTTCTATTTCAATTTGAATCAAAAAATCAATTTCCTTCGATCCTTCTCCAAATTCCCGAATCGAGGTAAAAACTCAACAAAAAAAGATAGCCATTTTGACCATCGAAGCGGATTCCACGATGTATAATATCATTGAAATACAATATCCATTTCGATCAAACTCTTCCAATTTGAATCCTTTCTTTCGAAATAATTGCGAATTCTCGAATCGAGGTAAAGAATCGAAAAAGACGTAGCCATTTTGGTATCAAAATGATATTTTGCATTGATCTCTAAAATCAAACTATATATCTCCTATAATCCTCACAAAATAATTGCCAATTCTTGAATTGAGACTCGAAAAAGAAGTAGCCATTTTGATATCAAAATGAATTCGACGTATATACTTTAAAATCGAACTATAATCCTCACAAAGTAACTGTCAATTCTTGAATTAAAACTCGAAAAAGAAGTAGCCATTTCGATATCAAAATAAATTCGACGTATATACTTTAAAATCGATTATAAATCTCGTATAATCCTCACAAAATATTCGCCAATTCTTGAATTAAGACTCGAAAAAGCGGTAGCCATTTTGGTATCAAAATGAATTCGACATATATACCAATTTTTATGCTTTAATTTCTAAAATTAACTCTTTAAATCATATATCTCATATAATCCTCACACAATATTGCCAATTAAAATTCGAAAAAGAGGTAGCCATTTTGACATCAAAATAAATTCGACGTATATATTTTAAAATCGAACTATATATCTCGTATAATCTTCACAAAATGCCAATTCTTGAATTAAAATGATACCTTGCGTTGATCTCTAAAATCAAACGATATATCTTATATAATCCTCACAAAATATTCGCCAAATCTTGAATTAAAATTCAAAAAAGCGATAGCCATTTTGACATCAAAATAAATTCGTCGTATATACTTTAAAATCGAAATATATATCTCGTATAATCCTCACAAAATACCCGCCAATTCTCGAATTAAGATTCCAAAAAGAAGTAGCCATTTTGGTATCAAAATGATACTTTGCATTGATCTCTAAAATCAAACTATATTTCTCCTATAATCCTCACAAAGTAATTGCCAATTCTTGAATTAAGACTCGAAAAAGCGGTAGCCATTTTGATATCAAAATAAATTCGTCATATATACTTTAAAATCGAACTATATATCTCGTATAATCCTCACAAAATACTCGCCAATTCTCGAATTAAAATTCAAAAAAGCGGTAGCCATTTTGATATCAAAATAAATTCAATATACATACTTTGCATAGATCTCTGAAATCAAATCCTCACAAAATACTCGCCAATTCTCGAATTAAGAAAAAGAAAAATCCCCATTTCGATCATCAATACAACGAAATCCTTCCAAACTCGAACAATCAGAGAAAAAAAAAAATCAATTTCCCCTCAAAACCGATTAACTAATTCCCAAGTCTGGAATAACTTAAAAAAAAAAAAAAAAAAAAGAAAAAAGAAACAAAAGAGTAACCTATAGTATCTTGTTATCGAGGCGCGTTGCGACAAATCTGCAACGTAACGCGGTCCTTTCCCGGGGCCGCGGCCCCAAGCGGCTCATGGCGGCCCGCGAGGAAATTGCGGAGAAAGCGCGCGGTAATGCAGACATTTCCGTCGCGCGGCGGAACCGGAACGCCCGTATTTTTCGCCCAGGAAAAACAAGAAAGCCCCTGGCTTCGTGCGAATACTGTAATAGAGGGAGGGAAGAGGGGAGCAGTTTCGCCGCCTTCAACGGGACCAATTTCACGAGGCGAAAAGTGCACGGATAACGCGAGGGATCTGTGTCGATATTCGTTCGTGGTCGGATATTTAAATATTCCTTTCTTTCTTCCTCTTCTTCCTTTTCTCGTTTGCCTTGTATTGTTTGATTTTCCTTCGTAATCATAATTGTGCGCTCTGCGTGGATTTTGGTTTACTTGGAAATGTTGAAATTTTTCTTCGAACAGTTCGTCATAAATTCGAGAAAGTGTAATGGCGGATAGATAGGATTATTAAATGGAACTGGAATTAGAATGGATTGTTGAAATGAAGAAGAAAGAAAGAAAAATAGGGAGAAGATTAGGAGGAATATATTTTTAATAATAATAATATTATATATTCTTGGATAATTTGTTGTCATTGGATGTATTATAGTCGAAGAAAGGAATTTCTTTTTTATTGTATGCTTTCTACGATTTTTTCTTTTCTTTTTTCTTTCTTCATTCCCTCCTCCTCCTCCCCCCCTCGAGCAATTCTTTCGAGACTTTCCAACCGTCGCAAATCATTTCGATACACGGGAGAGGTTGGCGGGAAACGGGGGGAAGGGCGGGAGATGGATTAGAAAAATCTAAGAGTCCATTATCGGCCACCTTATATTAGATACATTCGGTCCACAAGTTCTCGGAACGGGAAATGGAAGTTTCAACCTTCTTCGTCGCTTCGAAGTTCCAGGAAAGCGATTCTTTAAGCCGCGCGCAAAGAATTCGTAGAATCTTTCTTCGATCGATCTTTCCGCGTCCTACCTCTTCCTCGAAACTTACCTCCAACACTGTTTCTAATTAACTCGCGCTCGTTTATAATAAGACGCGTGCCCTCCAATGTCCACAACTTTCAACAAACTTTACCCATCCTCTATATTTATATATAATTCTCCAATCTATATTATTTTGAAGAAAAAAAAATACTCTGTTTCCCAAATTCTCGATAAAAGAAAGGTGAAGAGACCAATCGTTGAATAAGAAAAAGAAAATAACCACCTTCTATATTTATATATATATAATTCTCCAATCTATTATTTTGAAAAAAAAAAAAAATACTTTCTTTTCCAAATTCTCGATAAAAGAAAGGTGAAGAGACCAATCGTTGAATAAGAAAAAGAAAATAACCATCCTCTATATTTATATATACATAATTCTCCAATCTATATTATTTTGAAGAAAAAAAAAAATACTTTCTTTTCCAAATTCAGTTCGATAAAAGAAAGGTGAAGAGACCAATCGTTGAATAAGAAAAAGAAAATAATCGACTATCCTCTATATTTATATATATATATATAATTTTCCAATTTATTATTTTCAAGAAAAAAAAAAACTTTCTTTCTTAAATTCTTGATAAAAGAAAAGGTGGAGAGACCAATCGTCGAATAAGAAAAAGAAAATAATAATAATAAATAATTTGACGAGAAAGTATATCCTGGTATCACAAATCAGGGCCAAACAATGAACAACTATATAATTCATTCGAAAGCATAGGCAACGACAATACACGTCCCATATACGTAAAACTTGTTGAAATTGCTCGCTTTCCTCGCATTAGTCTGAGAAAAATGGTTAATGGGAATCTCGGTAAGAAGACAGCACACTTTCGACGCGAGAAAGTAAAAGAAAAAGAAAAAAGAGTCGAAGGGTGCACCGATTTTCCTCGAGGATCGAGACACCGTCGATATCCCGCACGTTGGTTGTTTAAACGTGGCATAAATCTTGGCGAGCTTTCATTCCTTTCATACCGTTCCGTTTCATCAACCTGTGTTGTCCCTCCGCCATTTCTTCATGCATTGCTCTTCAAAAACTGTCTCTTTCTATATCCTTCATT
Source organism: Apis mellifera (assembly GCF_003254395.2). NCBI lineage: Eukaryota > Metazoa > Arthropoda > Insecta > Hymenoptera > Apidae > Apis > Apis mellifera. Next base: position 12,018,820 of record NC_037643.1, on the reverse strand, counting down.
AACATAAATTCGAAGAATTTCCACGATTGATTTTCTTTTTACATTTTGTTTCGTTTAAATTGGATGCGATTTTATTTCATTCAAATCGTGACATTTCGAATTAATTAATAATTATTGTTATTTGGTAGGAATATGTGTATCTTTTATAATAGATTTCAGAAGGACAAAAATATCTATGTCGGTAATATGTTCGATGAAAATTTTCGAATGAAACGAAAATGACGGCTCGCTGTACAGAAACTGGGAGGAAATCGGTAAACGATTGCAAGTTTACCGAAATCGAGGGCCGTGTTATGCCACTTGGACTGGAAGTAACAGTTCACTACCAGTTTGCGCGCAAAACAGTAACTTGTAATCGAGTATATTAAAGTGAAAAACTTTATTCGAGATTGTTGAATCATTTCCAAAAGAAAAAAAAGAAAAATTGCTTCGTTCGAAAGTTTATGGGGAAAGATTTTCTAAAGTCTTCGAGTTCGTTCGGCGATTAAGAAAAGATTATTTCGAAAAGATAAAATAGTTTTAAAAGAGAAAAAAAAAATAACTTTACGCCAATGTGCGTGAAATTTATTATTATTAACTCTTTCTCTCGGTATATTTTTACTTCTATTTTATTATTACACACGTTCTCACGTTTTTCCTTCCTTCGTTGGATATTTACACATCGATAATTTAACGACCGATATTAAAAAAAAAAAAAACTATTAATCAGAGTCGAAGAATCGATTAACAAGAAAAATCGATCCTTCTTCGTTAAAAACTTTCGAGAAAATGAAACCCGCTAAAAAAAAAAAAAAAGATCGTCTCCGACGAGATGGAGACGACATTCGAGCGATTTCAAGCAGGGACTACATTTTCCACCCAATCGATCGTATCTCCCTTGATCGTCGACGTGTATATCCGATAATAATAGAAGAAACCGTTCGGAGCAATCGAGCAATCTGTTGAATCTCTCGAGTTCGAACGTGTTCCGCCGAGCGAACGAAAAGATAAGAAGCGTGTCAAGCGAGTAACCTTGAGGAGCGCGCGCGCGATCGAGTTCCCTCCTGCGTGGGAGGATACACCACCACGTCTATTGAGCGTTACACGTTTCGTTAACGACGCCAGCACTTCGTTGGCGAAACTGTTAACACGACCTAAATATCACTCGACCCAATACTCGTCTCTCCCCGCAACTACTTCGATCGTCAAAATACGATCGAGATTCGAATTTTTTTCCTTTTCTTTTTCTTTCTGAAAAATGAAATTTCTTCCGCTTCTCTCTTCTGCGTTATATATAATATATCGTTTATTATCGGGACGAAAATAACGTTCGAAGATTCGATGTATATTTTTTCTTTTTTGGAGAAAGAGAAGAATTATTACAAATTAATGTGGATAAATAAATTTTAATATGAACGTGCTTTACGACACGTTTTAAACGAGAATAATATCTTTTTGAGACGTTTCCACGTGAATAGAATTTCAGGAGAAAATTAGTGGAAACTAGGAGTTGTAGTATTCTAGAGGCTATACGAGAGAGTAGAGACTATTATTATTGGAGCATTAACTTGTTCCCTTGGTGAGGAGCGTGTCTGTGACTACAGAGGGAATGCGATGACTCTAGTTATCTGGCATGACGGAACGATTTTCAGAACGTCCACGAGAATCATTTATTGTTGTTGTTGTTTCTTATTCAACATATACTCGGTGTCGAAAAAATTTATTTATTTATATATATTTCCTCTCTGAATCGTACAAGAGCAACAATTATAATATTGAATTAGACGAAATTATGTACATTGACGGTAACTATACGTGACGTCACAGACGCGAATAGAGCAAGCGTTTCGTCGACTAATGACCGTCGTCATCACGATGGAAACCAAGCTGGTTAACTTTCCAGCGTTTATACGGGGGAACATATTTATTCTTACGGGGAAACAAATTGCAACAAACGAGAGTCGAGGAATTATTATCAAATCTGAATATCTATTTTATTATTTCTTACCACTTTTCAAGCAGGATGCATACAGTAGTGAAATCCTTTCCTTTCTCCAAGGAGAATCGAAAGGGTGTGTCGAAACACGCAAAGGAAATCAAATTTCAAGTATGTCGAGGAGGGGAAGGGGGAGAGAGAAACACTTGTTCACAGTTCAATTTCCTACGATATTATAACGTAACTCTTGTTGTTTATTCACCAAACTCGACGTCTCTAACGTTTATTATATACATATTCAGAGAGTGGAAATCGGCTAGTTCTCGGTCGAGGTACGTGACACGCGGGGATCGTAATCTTCTTAACCGATGATCGCCTCTCGCGCAAGGACGAGAGACGCGTTTCCGTTATCCTTGTTATCGCCATAATCCACCCTCACAATTTATACGATGCTCCATATTGGATATCCTCTCGCTATCCAATTTTCTCCGATTGTCTCGAATTTTTGTTATTTCGTTCGACGATGACGTAACAATGATTCGAACGATTATGATTTAGAATTATATAGAAATATATTTATATAAAATAGAATTAAGAAGCTGAGTAATCTTTTAATGTTTCTTCTATATAAAAATTGTATGTTTATATAATTAGAATTGAAATTTATTCGATGCTGCATATTTCATTATCCAATTTTCTGGAATTTTTATTATTTCATCCAACATGATAAGAATAATTCGAAAATGATATGAGACGATAATAATTTAGAAACTGAATAATATCTTTATTAATGTTTCTTTTATATAAAAAATATATGTATATATAATTAGAATTGAAATTTATCCGATGCTGCATATTTCATTATCCAATTTTCTCGAATTTTTATTATTTCATCCAACATGATAAGAATAATTCGAAAATGATATGAGACGATAATAATTTAGAAACTGAATAATCTTTATTAATGTTTCTTTTATATAAAAAATATATGTATATATAATTAGAATTGAAATTTATTCGATGCTGCATATTTCACTATCCAATTTTCTTGAATTTTTGTTGTATTTCATTCAGTGATGACAACAACAAACAATAATTCGAACGATTATAATTTAGAAGCTGAGTAACCTTTTAATGTTTCTTCCATATAAAATATATGTATAATTGAAATTTATTCCATGCTGCATATTTCATTATCCAATTTTCTTGAATTTTTGTTGTATTTCATTCAGTGATGACAACAACAAACAATAATTCGAACGATTATAATTTAGAAGCTGAGTAACCTTTTAATGTTTCTTCCATATAAAATATATGTATAATTGAAATTTATTCCATGCTGCATATTTCATTATCCAATTTTCTTGAATTTTTGTTGTATTTCATTCAGTGATGACAACAACAAACAATAATTCGAACGATTATAATTTAGAAGCTGAGTAACCTTTTAATGTTTCTTCCATATAAAATATATGTATAATTGAAATTTATTCCATGTATTTCATTATCCAATTTTCTCGAATTGTCTCGAATTTTTATTATTTCGCAGTGATGACTTAAGAATAATTCGAAAATGATATCTAATTATAATTTAGAGTATCTTTTAATATTTCTTCTATATAAAAAGTATATGTATATATGTATATCTTCATTCATATCTTCATTCTCACTATCCAATTTTCTCGAATTTTTATTATTTCATTCAACAGTGATGTAACAATAATTCGAAAATGATATGAAACGATAATAATTTAGAAGCTGAGTAATCTTTTAAAGTTTCTTCCATATAAAAAATATGTATAATTGAAATTTATTCGATGCTGCATATTTCATTATCCAATTTTCTCGAATTGTCTCGAATTTTTATTATTTCACAGTGATGACGTAATAATAATTCATGAAAATGATATCTAATTATAATTTAGAGTAACTTTTAATGTTTCTTTCATATAAAATATATGTACAATTAAAATTGAAATTTATTCAATGCTGCATATTTCACTATCCAATTTTCTCGAATTGTTTCAAATTTTTATTATTTTAATTCAATAGTGATGACGTAAGAATAATTCAAAAATGATATCGAACGATAATAATTTAGAAGCTGAATAAGCTTTTAACGTTTCTTCCATATAAAATATATGTATACAATTAAAATTGAAATTTATTCCATGTTCCATATTTCACTATCCAATTTTCTTGAATTTTTATTATTTCACAATGATTACGTAACAATAATTTGAATGATTATAATTTAGAAGCTGAGTAATCTTTTAATATTTTTCCATTTAAAATATATATATATAATTAGAATTGAAATTTATTCGATGCTGCATATTTCTCTCATTATCCAATTTTTTCGAATTTTTATTATTTCATCCAACAGTGACATAGCAATAATTCGAAAATGATATAAAACGATATATATTTAATAATAATTTAGAAGCTGAGTAATCTTTTAAAGTTTCTTCCACATAAAAAATATAATTAAAATTGAAATTTATTCGATGCTTCATATTTCATTATCCAATTTTCTCGAATTGTCTCGAATTTTTATTATTTCACAGTGATGACTTAAGAATAATTCGAAAATGATATCAGACGATATTGCAATTAATAATTTAGAAACTGAGTAACCTTTTAAAGTTTCTTCCACAGAAAAAATATAATTAGAATTGAAATTTATTCGATGCTTCATATTTCATTATCCAATTTTCTCGAATTGTCTCGAATTTTTATTATTTCACAGTGATGACTTAAGAATAATTCGAAAATGATATCAGACGATATTGCAATTAATAATTTAGAAACTGAGTAATCTTTTAACATTCCTTCCATATAAAATATACATATAATTAGAATTGAATTTTTAGATCATCATTGTACTTGATTTATCGGAATTAACAGATTTTTTAAGTCGACGAAATCGTAGACAGATCGCTCCCGTTTAACGAGTTTCTAAAATTTCGACCAATACGCAGGTTTCAGAGGGGAGGGAGGGGATTAAATTGGAAAAGCGAACGAATTCTCCTCGTTATATTTCAAAGGGTAAACAGTAAATAATAAACAGCGGGCAGGAGTATGAAGTGCATCTCATGTGGTTGCACGTGTCGTGATGCCACGCTATTTGCGGCCCGGATATTTATAAGCCGTTCTAATTCGGTCGCAGACGTATAAATATCAATTTAGCATGCGGTCGGTGTATGCGATTACGTTACAATTAACCGTTAAAACGCTTTTAACCAAATCGATCGATTTACGTTTAATTTGTTTTCATCGGGGCAGAAGGGGGGGGGGGATGGGGGAGAACCGTGTTCTCGAAATTCTCGTTCTCGTTCGACTCGATATCGTTTCGTCGACCCTCGTCATTGGCACAGACTTTCGAGATGACCGATTATTTATAAATTTTGAAAAACTCTTTCTTCGTGAAATTTTTTTATCTTTCTCTCCCTAAATTTCTTAATTTCGATACGTCAAATGCAATAATAATTTTATTATGTCAAATTTTGGAAAAAGAGAGGAAATTTAAATTTCTTGAAATTAATAAATAAACGTGTAATGAATATAAGTTAATTAATTTCGAATATATATAATAATAAAGAAAACTTGAGCATCGGTAAGAAATATTTAGAAACGGATATATATCTGACCCATTACGAAGAAAAAAAAAAACGATATAACGAGCGGAATTTTCCCGGAGAAATAACGGTCATCAAACGAAGATATTCGGGGCAACGTTTAACAAAATAAATTTCCAACACGTAAGGAAGGGAACAACACGAGATTCACGCGTGTATTCACGTTATTCAAATTCGACATAGCGTTGCATCAACCGTCGATAAACAGTTGTTACATTCCGAACGGAACACCATCGTGGATTGAAACAGCGAAATAATAAAAATACCCGGGCCAACAGAATGTTACGGAATGCGTTTCAATCAATTTTTATCATCCGTGTATCACCGGATTTATCGACCATTTTTTTCTCTTCCTTTTTTTACACGAAACGACGATCTCACAAAAATTTCGATATCGCGTCCTCCGAACAACAAATGATTGATTAAAGTAATTCGTGGCTCGATTTTTCGATCCCATCAGAAAATTCAACGACGATCAAATAAGGAATAATTTCGTAATTGATTCAAAAATTGTCAACGAATCCTAGAGCAAACATCATTATGCCAATAAATCCTTCCTACTCTCAGATCCGTCGATTTGAGAATATCTCTTGGATCTCTTCCATCTCGATAATTAACTCTTTCACGATATCACGTTGCTCCTTCCATATTGAAATCTTCCAAATTTTTCCAACTTTTTAAAAAATTACTCCACTAACTTTGTTATTAATATCCACGATTTTTCTCCCTGGGGAGACGGAAGAATTTCGTTGCGACGAGCAAAGGACACGGGGCGGAGAGATGGTTGTTGATCCGGCAGGAAGAGGCGAGCTATCGTGCATCGAGTATCCGTGTAAGTTTATTATCAGTGGCTGGTAATATCGTGTCAAGCCACGAGTGTACGAAGGCGTACTGTAATTGCGGTTAGAAGCGGTGCGGTTAATAGGGTGTGGCAGCCCCTGCTTCCCAACTTATTACGCCCCTATATTATTGATACAACTCCATTAGGGAAGTCCTTGGAGAGTTGGAGGAGGATAGGACACGTTCTCCTCGTGTTGTCGCGTTTTAAAGAGAACGACTTTTCCATCGACGAAAAAACTTTTCGTCATCGGCGAGTCTCTCTCTCTTTCTACGATTAAGGTTTTTCGTTTTTTTTTTTTTCTTAATAATCTTTAGAAAATTCAATTATTACCAAGGATAAATTGTCAGCATTAATTACCGGGCGTAATTTAAAAAGTAAAAATAATTAATAATTCATCGAAGAGGATTCCCAAGCGTCCAATATACGTTTACACATCAATTCGAGAGTCATTCCAACGGTCGTCATTTCCTTTTACGAAATTCCAACGTAAATTCACACTTTCTACTCAAATCGTCTCGAGTCAACGACCTTTTTACCGATGACTTTCGAAAATTCGTGCCTCCTCCTCCTCCTCCTCTTCCTCCTCCGCGCCAAAAGTAGATCAAACCGCCCCCCAAAATTGCTTCGAAATTCTTCTGGATCCATCAACGAACCCTGCTCCGTCCCACGAAAGGATGAAGGGACGATGCCAAGTCTCGTCGAATTGAAGACTCTTCCTCTTCCTCGAAGAAAAGAAACTGGGCCTCCAACTTTTTCACCCAATTTCTTTTCTTTTTTCTCCCCTCTCGACCATTGCATTCATTTTTATCGGAGAGAAAATCATTTTTATTGGAAAAACGATCGGTAATTCGTTACACGTTTCTCCTCGAGATAAGACTGAATTTAGAGAGGAGATCGAAAAAGAGAGGAACGCAGAGACGTTCGAGACGGCGTTCGACAAAGGCCAACGTACAAGCAAATCCATATTTAGACCGGGATATCGGTCCGGTTACTTTTAGACCGGGTGGATGGTGGTGTTTTGGCGTGGGCGTGCACGGTTACCCATCGAAAATCCCGATTTGTCCGGTAGTGATGCGCTCATTGTGCCAAGGGGGGAGGAGGAGGAGGAGGAGGAAAAAGGATCGTTTGTTCCTTCGCTCGATTGGTCGGATAAAAAGTCGTATCGTTTTCTTGGACGGTCACCAGAATCGGTAAATAAGAAGTGACATCGGGGAAACATCGTATCGTATCGCTTTTCTTCTTCTTCTTCTTTTGCCACAATTTTAGAATTTAATTTGGAAACTTTTGCTTCGCACCAAGTGAAATCCGTACGAGTTAAATATATTCCGAGTGACCAAGGAGGAATTTTCCTCTTCCTTTTCTTTTTCCAATAAGACGACTCTCGACTAATTTTAATCTAATCAAGATTCTCTTATCTTCGCATTAAAGCACACTTTTTAGATAATCTCGCGAGAGATTAGAAGAGACCACTCGAGAGGTTGATCCTTGAAGCTTCTCCAATAATATTCCTTCCAAATCTTAAATAATAATAGAAATAACACTCTTTCTATATTTCTATATATATATACAGATTTCATTCTGTGAATTCTAAATTCTAATCGTTCGATTCGACCTAAAAGAGACTAGTTTCTTCTCTTTTGAAGGAAAGAAAGAAATTTACAATATCAAGATTCTTCAAAAACTCTGGTATATTTCTTATTCATGCGGGATAAGAAACGATTAATTTTCTCTCTCTCTCTCTCTCTCTCTTCCCTTTTCCGGGGAATCGAAGATCGGTTTCGTGCAACACACCGTTTCGATTATATCGCGCGTCAACTATTACGGTGCACGATAGATCCGCGTGTCACGATACAAAGCACAAGCACGGCCATAGACTTTCGTCGCTTGATATGCAGATTCCAGTAATTACAATAACAAATCGCGCGCAGGCAGACATAATGGAATCACGTGATTGTAACGTGCGTAACCGGCACATACGCGATACGCGGACCAACCAGCGTACTGATTCGCCACCTCTCTCCCTCCCCCTCCCCTCCCTCTCTCTGCCCTCGTCGGTACGCATGTATGTATGTATGTATATGCACAGGCAGGGATCCCCGTAAATTTACGCGCCACGTGAAAACTCGAACCGGCTTTCCTCCGAAAACGTTCCTCATTAATACAATTCGAAGGTTGATTAATTTTTTTTTTTTAAGAAGACTCGGAAATTAGGTTAGGTTATCGGTTTTTTTAAGCAGAGAATAAAGTGTAATATCAAGTGCGTTGAATGATGATGTTGGGTCTTTGAATGAATCGAAAATGATATTATAAAGATTAAATGTTTTTTAATGGTCAGCAACTCGATATATATATATATAGAATTTTTCTATATTTTAATGAATATGTATCCTCTCTTTCTCTCTAAAAAGAGACCATAAATCGAACATATTGTTTTTAAACATACGTTTGAGTATTTTAAAAGGAATCGATAAAATCTTATACTTATACTGAAACTATCTTCAAATCGCTAACATCAAGAAAAAATTAAAAATTAATTCAAAGAAATAAAGATCACTTTCGATCAAAAAGGATAAGAAAAATTTTGAATATTCTTGTTCCTCGAGGATTGTTTATCCATATTTTCCGGAGGAACAAGTTATCCTTTAGTAAACATTTTGGGGAGACAAAAAGGTAACGTAAGAGATATCACTTTTCCTCCTGTTGGATGTTGTCTTTCGAAGACAATGGAACGCGGGTAGTTGTTCGTGCTATCTATCCATCGCGAGAAATTGCACGGCCGCCTTTAACCTTTTCCTCATCGTTGATCACAACACGCGCGTTTCACCTTTGACAAGAGGGACAAAGAGGGAGGGTATTTCGCACGTGGAAGTAAATGTGAGAGGAGTAGAAGGCAGTTACGCAATCTTCCTCACATTCTCGTGGACAATTAATTATTTATAACTATATATACTTGTTATTCTAGCGTTTTCTTTTTTCCATCGAGAATTTCCACGTTCTCGAAAAATAAAATATAAATTCCTCCGCGAGAAATTTACGAATTGCGAATGAAAACAACAATCGAGAAAATTTGATTCTTCTCCTGGGTGGAAAGTCGAAAATTCTTAAATCGAAAGAAGGAAATCGGGTGTTTATTCGGAGTCGATAATACTCGCGCATTAATTTCTCGCCGTTCGACGCTGGAACTGTCCCCGTATAATAATTCACCGCGATGATGCCCCGTGAAATTATTCAGCATAAGCGTGGGAGATCCCATTTGCCGTGGTACACGCACGCGACGACGGCTCTCGCGCAACCCTTTAAACGCGAATACCAGCGATCCGCGAAAAACTTTTCTCCATTGTACAGCGTACAGCCACGTTCAAAAATTAAAATTCGCGCGCAAAGGAGATTTTTAAACATTATCCGTGATATCCTGTAAGTTGAAAGTAAGAAGAGAAAAAAATATTAATATGAAAATATGTATTTGGAACGTATTCTATTAAACATTTATTTAGGAAAGATATATATATATATATATAAAATTTTTGAGAATAAATGTACGTACCAAGCGAAATCAACCTTCTCCCTTTTCCTTTCAAACGAGAGACCCGTCGATTACGTTCATAGAAACGTGATTACAACGTTCATTGTCTGGTTAATTTACCACATCGTTTTCTTATTAACGGGTTGGGGGATGGTTATCGATAAAGTATTTACACGGAAGAAATAATTAAGAAGGCTAATATAAGGCTTGGTATTAAAATTCTTTCCACGAAATTTATATATAGTATAATATATATATATATATATGTATGTATGTATACAGTTTGTTGTTTACTTTACGTACGAAATCAGTCCAGATGGAAATTATTCTGTCCACGTGACGCACGTTTAAATAACTCTCTCGCGCTCGTGTTTTGCCAGCACGGGTTTATTGGGTCTGTGGCAATAGAGTATTTATCGCCTTAGTTGCCTTGACCTCGAGAACCGCTCGCTGAGCGGGAAAGAAAAACGGGGAAAGAGGGAAATAAAAAGGGTCGCGCGCAATACCTACGCGCCGACTCGTATTGTTGCTCGCATGGCCAACCGAAAGTCCACGACTCGCTTCGATTGAAAGCTTCTTCTTAGGAATGGATATGTAAGAGAGATTTTTAATTTCTTGGAATACTTGGTGGGTGAAGTAGAACTGGTAGATGGTTTACGCAATTTCATCAATTAAGTTGGAATCGATCTAACGAACTATGAAGATTAACCTGCAGTTTTGGTTTTCTGTATATAACATTGTACATACATTGATTGTATATACAGTATTGTGTACTTTACTTCTCACCCGAAAATATAAGTGCAATTACAAGTACATATTCTCTTTCAAGATTTGTATTAAAGAATTAGTAGATTAATTTTTGAATTTTTAATTTTAGTTTTCTATATAAAAATTATACGACTGTATATACAGTGTACTTTATTTCTTCTCACCCGAAAATATAAGTGCAATTACAAGTACATATTCTCTTTCAAGATTTGTATTAAAGAATTAGTAGATTAATTTTTGAATTTTTAATTTTGGTTTTCTATATAAACATTATACGACTGTATATACAGTGTACTTTATTTCTTCTCACCCGAAAATATAAGTGCAATTACAAGTACATATTCTCTTTCAAGATTTGTATTAAAGAATTAGTAGATTAATTTTGAATTTTTAATTTTGGTTTCCTATATAAACATTATACGACTGTATATATAATATTGTATACTTTATTTCTTCTCACTCGAAAATATAAATGCAATTACAAGTACAATCTTTTTTGCATGGAATTTTTTCGTATTCTCTTTCAAGATTTGTATTAAAGAATTAGTAGATTAATTTTTGAATTTTTAATTTTGATTTTCTATATAAACATTATACAATTATATATACAGTTTACTTCCTCTCACGAAAATGTAAGTGTAATTACCTTAATTTTTTTTGTACTATTTTTAGAACTATTTTTTTCGTGTTCTTTTTCAAAATTTGTATTAAAGAATTAGTAGATTAATTTTGAATTTTTAATTTTGGTTTTCTATATAAACATTATACGACTGTATATACAGTTTACTTCCTCTCAGGAAAATGTAAGTGCAATTACCTTAATCTTTTTTTACACAGAACTCTTTCAAGATTTGTATTAAAGAATTAGTAGATTAATTTTTGAATTTTTAATTTTGGTTTTCTATATTAACATTATACGACTGTATATATAGTTTACTTTCTCTCACCCAGTGCAATTAATCTTTTTTGCATGGAACTATTTTTTCTCTTTCAAGATTTGTATTAAAGAATTAGTAGATTAATTTTGAATTTTTAATTGGTTAAGATGATGGGTTAAAGATGTTCAAAGTAAGTAAGATAAATTATTATTGTCAATTCATATTTGAATACCGTTTCGACAAAAATCAATTTATCTTATCGACGTTAAATTCGAAATCAATGTCACGATTCTTATCCAATTCAAATTCTTCAATATCGACGCGCCAACTTCGTCACCAAATCAATCCAAAGTTCGTTCGACTTAAACTATACACCCCACGAGATGTCCGAATCTAAATCAAAATCAGCTCTCGTTTCCAGCTTCCAGGCTTTCCAGTTGGGAAAAATTCCATTGCACAGCCGTGACGATTTTTCACCCATAACCAGGGAGAAGCACGTCGAGGAGGCAGGTCGAGGAGAAAGCAGGCGGATCGATCGGTCCGGAGCTGCTCGAGCTGCGCCGCTTCTCGCCGATAAATTTCTGCCGCGAGTGTACTGGCTCGCGAAAGCTCTCTCTCTCTCTCTCTCCCTCTCTCTTCCTCTCTGGAAGGAGAGAAGAAGGCCGGCGCGCATCGCGGTGGCTTTTTCCTCTGAAAAATATTTCACCGCCTTGCCACCACTCCCATCGGGGCGTCGAATTGATTATTGAACAAACAGCGTGATACCTGACTTACGTCCACCGACTGTTTCCTAGCGGAGAAGAGAGAGGATCGGGGGCCGCGCCTAGGCCACCCCGCCGTTTCGCGCGAGAAGAGAGGCGCGGAAGAACGCGTCCACGGGCGAGGAAATTTATAACTCCACGATCTCGAGCCTTCTTGCGGGATAACGCTTACAATTTACAGCTCGTCTTATTATATGGTTGCAAGAGGGAAGATATCGAGGTCCTTCGGAGAAGGGATGATGGAATAATGATTGAGAGTGAAGAAAAAAGAGGGAGAGTATCCAAATTGGAACTTTTCTTTGGTGGCTACGATCTTTCTTGGAGACAATCAATTTATTCGTACGTAAATTGATTTCAGATAATGTGGAGGACTTGGACTCTCGAAATTTTCTGTTTCTGGTCATTTTATTATTTATTATACGAAGAAACTTTTTTTTGGTGGCTATGATCTTTCTTGGAGACAATTTACGTACAATTTATTCATACATAATGTGAGGAACTTGGACTTTTGAAATTTTCTGTTTCATTTTATTATTTATTATTATTATTATTATATATTATTTATTATTATTATTTATTATTATTATTATTAATCATTATTTATTATTATTATTTATTATTATTATACAAAGAAACTTTTTTTTGGTGGCTACGATCTTTCTTGGAGATGATCAATTTGATTTATTCGTACGTAAATTGATTTATTATTATTATTATTATACATTATTTATTATTATTATTTATTATTATTATATATTATTTATTATTATTTATTATTATTATTATACATTATTTATTATTATTATATATTATTTATTATTATTATTTACTATTATTATACATTATTATTTACTATTATTATACATTATTTATTATTATTTACTATTATTATATATTATTTATTATTATTTACTATTATTATACATTATTTATTATTATTTATTATTATTATACAAAAAAACTTTTTTTTAGTGCCTTCGATCTTTCTTGGAGACAATCAATTTATTCCTACGTAAATTGATTTCAGATAATATGGAGAACTTGGACTCTCGAAATTTTCTGTTTCATTTTATTATTTATTATTATTTATTATTATTATTATTTATTATTATTATATATTATTTATTATTATTATTTATTATTTATTATTTATTATACGAAGAAACTTTTTTTTGGTGGCTACGATTTTTCTTGGAGACAATCAATTTATGTACAATTTATTCGTACGTAATGTGGAGAACTTGGACTCTCGAAATTTTCTGTTTCGTTTTATTATTTATTAACACGAAGAAACTTAATTTAATTTAATTAAACGAGTTATTATCGATTAGAACTGTTACTTTTTTTATTCAATAAGGATATCTCCAGCTAGCTCCACCCTTCTCTATATACGTGCAATGATATGTCCTTAATATTCCGCCATATCTGACGCGATGAAATAGTATTATGGGAGGGAAAAACAAGTTTCAGAGGAAGTTCGTCGAGACGGAATTTCCCGAACCTATCTCGAAGGTAAGATGTCGACGTGGCTTCGAAAGACCGCTGAAATTTATGCGCCTGTGTCTCGGAAATGCGACAAACGACAATCTCGAGAAACAAATTATTTTCCAAGCGAGGAAACTGGTACTCTTTTTCCAAATCAATTTTAGATATTTCGAAAATTCATAGACGTATTAAATTTAAAAAAAAAAATTAATACAAATCTCCATTAAATCTTAATCTCCTCGAAAGAATCGAAAACAATCGGAGGAGTTAAACGACCAGGATTTTCGCCTAAATATCGATTTCCTCTCATCCGAACCTTTTGTTCTTAGGGCGAAGCTTTAAAAATTACTCAGAAAAGGAGAAAATCGAATCTAATCGATTCTTCTTCCTTTTTCTCCTTTCTCCTTCTGTATTTTGTGCGTGTAAATATCGAGCAAAGAAGATCAACCGATATTTTTATCTATTTTCAACCATAACCCCTGCGCGACAAAATGGAATCAGAATTTAAACTCAACGCAGCGCCGCGTGCGTTATTTTGTATAACAGGGTGACTGTCCGTTCATTATCGCGATTTTCATTATCCCTGAAATTGATTTACAATAATATGAGGTTATATACGCTTTGCCGACCGGAAGCCTATTAATCGGCTATTTTCCCGTTTAACTTTAGCATCGAGTCGATACTCTACTCGTGTATATATATATGTATGTGTAAGTGGGTGGGTGTCAGTGCTTAAATGAACCGGTAAATAGTGTGTCAAAGGGTTTACCTTGGTACAATAAGATAAGCAAAATATATTCGTCGTGTGAAAATTTTAACACGTATTTTTTTCTTAATTAAAAAAATTTTCATTCCTCAAAACTTCACGATTTCTTAAAGAAAATTGTAATAATTTTCATTATCTTTCTGAAAAATCATTGTTCGTTTGGAAATGAACAAGAATCCAAGGCGAGTAAATTTTCATTATCCTCTTTCCTTCGATCCGAAATTTAATCTCTGAAAAATCATTATTCGTTTGAAAGTGAAAAAGGTGAGTAAATTTTGTGTCAACATGATCTTCGAGGAATGAATTTCTCGCGAGGAATACGTATTGAAATGTATGCTAATCGGTTATCGAATGTTTCTACGTATTTGTATTATCGAGATAATACAAAACTTGTCTATTAAAATATCGCGGGCGTAAGAGTGTGCATTATGCATCGGTAAAGTGATTCCCGTGTGCGTAATCGGCTAGATATATATATATATATATATATATTCAATGAAAAGCGAGGCGTCCTTTATTCCGTCCAGTGGAGCTTCAAATTACTTTGAACTTTTCAAACGAACTGAACAGGAAATTGCTATATTGCAGCATACATGAATGCACAATTAACGAGCAATTATAATTTAACTCTCTTACGTCTAATTGTTTGCAAATATTCTCAATCAAAAGCAAACAGTTCTATTTAAAAAGAATCGAAGAATCAGGGTTAAAGAAAGATACCTAATTCTTTTATCTATCCGATTATAAATAAACACTTTCAATCAAATTGAAAATATTAATTCATTTGTCAAAAATATATAAAATAAAATACAACGTATCGAACAAACAAATTTATTGAAAATAAATTTTCGAATCGTCGAGAATGAATATAAACAAATTGCAAAGATCAAGATCGTTTGAAATTTCAAAATTTTCAAAATAAAACTTCGAATAATTCGAAAAGAAGGAAAATTTCAATCGGTTCCAACGTATCGAACAAATTTATTGAAAATGAATTTTCGAATCGTCGAGAATGAATATATAAATTGCAAAGATCAAGATCGTTTGAAATTTCAAAATTTTCAAAATAAAACTTCGAATAATTCGAAAAGAAGGAAAATTTCAATCGGTTCCAACGTATCGAACAAATTTATTGAAAATGAATTTTCGAATCGTCGAGAATGAATATATAAATTGCAAAGATCAAGATCGTTTGAAATTTCAAAATTTTCAAAATAAAACTTCGAATAATTCGAAAAGAAGGAAAATTTCAATCGGTTCCAACGTATCGAACAAATTTATTGAAAATGAATTTTCGAATCGTCGAGAATGAATATATAAATTGCAAAGATCAAGATCGTTTGAAATTTCAAAATTTTCAAAATAAAACTTCGAATAATTCGAAAAGAAGGAAAATTTCAATCGGTTCCAACGTATCGAACAAATTTATTGAAAATGAATTTTCGAATCGTCGAGAATGAATATATAAATTGCAAAGATCAAGATCGTTTGAAATTTCAAAATTTTCAAAATAAAACTTCGAATAATTCGAAAAGAAGGAAAATTTCAATCGGTTCCAACGTATCGAACAAATTTATTGAAAATGAATTTTCGAATCGTCGAGAATGAATATATAAATTGCAAAGATCAAGATCGTTTGAAATTTCAAAATTTTCAAAATAAAACTTCGAATAATTCGAAAAGAAGGAAAATTTCAATCGGTTCCAACGTATCGAACAAATTTATTGAAAATGAATTTTCGAATCGTCGAGAATGAATATATAAATTGCAAAGATCAAGATCGTTTGAAATTTCAAAATTTTCAAAATAAAACTTCGAATAATTCGAAAAGAAGGAAAATTTCAATCGGTTCCAACGTATCGAACAAATTTATTGAAAATGAATTTTCGAATCGTCGAGAATGAATATAAACAAATTGCAAAGATCAAGATCGTTTGAAATTTCAAAATTTTCAAAATAAAACTTCGAATAATTCGAAAAGAAGGAAAATTTCAATCGGTTCCAACGTATCGAACAAATTTATTGAAAATGAATTTTCGAATCGTCGAGAATGAATATAAACAAATTGCAAAGATCAAGATCGTTTGAAATTTCAAAATTTTCAAAATAAAACTTCGAATAATTCGAAAAGAAGGAAAATTTCAATCGGTTCCAAAGTATCGAACAAATTTATTGAAAATGAATTTTCGAATCGTCGAGAATGAATATATAAATTGCAAAGATCAAGATCGTTTGAAATTTCAAAATTTTCAAAATAAAACTTCGAATAATTCGAAAAGAAGGAAAATTTCAATCGGTTCCAACGTATCGAACAAATTTATTGAAAATGAATTTTCGAATCGTCGAGAATGAATATATAAATTGCAAAGATCAAGATAGTTTGAAATTTCAAAATTTTCAAAATAAAACTTCGAATAATTCGAAAAGAAGGAAAATTTCAATCGGTTCCAATATCGATCGTTAACTCGTCCTCTCGAATTTCTTAACTGTCGGAAGGGGAGGGGAGGGGTGGGTTGCACGAGCGATGAAAGCACGGGCCCCCACTCGACGAGCTTTATTAACCGTTTCGTGATTTACAGCGACCCTCGCGGCTGATATGTTTCCCTTCAAAATGAGCTCGCGAGCGGCCGCGCGATTTAATTGCAAAAGAGTACAGCCGGATGATTTACGGCTGTTCCGTTATGGCGTCGTTCCCGATACGGCTCGTTACAAATCCTCCGTTACCGTTCCCAATGTAACGCGAAACGTAACGTTTTCGATCGAAACGAGCGGGAATACTCGCTGTTCCACGGCATTTCCGCTCAAGATTTTTCGCCTTCGCTCATCTCCCTAATATTTATCTTCGTTTTTGTACAATAATTTTTTTTTTTAATCAGTAGACGTTTATAATAAGAATGATTTATGAAAAAAAAATCGATGTTTGCTCGAGCAATAGGAATTTAATAAATTCTCTGATTTTTCATCATTCGATGAAATTAAAATTATTTGTTTATAATGTTTTATTATTAGAAAAATCTTGAATTTTCGCTCAAGGAAGAAGAAAAAGAAGTTAAGAACATTCTTGGAACGAAGCAATAAAAGGCCGAGTAAATAATTCAGGAGAGAAGAGGGAGGGAGGAGGGGTTAGGAGCAAAAAGATCGATGCTATACGAGCTTACAACAGTACGGCGCTAATTAATGCGATCCACGGTTAATCGTTGATTGTAATCTCGCGAGCCGTGGGTTCCTAAGAGCACGTCGCGAGCCGATTTACGATTGGCGCGAGTTTATTGATTTTCGAGTCCGGTAAATTTTTAAGAGAACGGAAAGTTTCCCGAGGTCAGCTCAATTTTTTTCCCTTTTACGAATTTGTAATGATTTTTCTTAAGAATTAAAATTGAATTTATTAATGATAAATAAAAAATTTCCTTTAAATTCGATTTTTAATTTTAATTAGTCGATGATTTCTAGTTGGTAATTATTTGACTCGTTGGTTGAAAATTAATCTATAATTAGCGATAAATTAGATCTAATTTTGTTTGTAATACGTTTGAAGGTGTGATCAGTTGCGTTTCGCGTACACGACTCGTGTACGTGTACAGCGTTGTACAGCGTATCAGTTCGAGCCGAATACGCGCGATTGCTTCCGGAGGACTTGGTGGCGGACTTGGCTGTTTCACGGTCGTTACACGTCGTCTATGTTCGACATCTCTCGGCTCGGTCGCGATTTCGTTCTGCATCTGCGTCGCTCGCATCATATTCGTTTTTGTTCGGCCACAATCGGGACACTTCGTTTACGCGGTGAAACAACTTGCCGACCGTTCCTTATTCGAAGAAGCACTTTTACTTTCGACACTCGCGTATATCGAACTTTTGAAACTCTCTCTACCTTTTTAAACTTTTATACAAAATTTCGTTTCAATTTTGCAATCTGTAATTTAAAATTAATCATCTCAACGAAAATAAGAAAAATTTAATTTCTTCTTCGATAATCTCTTCTTCGCACCGTTTCGATTGTTTAAATTCGTAAAACGAATCAAAAAAAAATCTTCCGACGCGAAATAAAATACTAAAATAAAGTGCAAACAAAGTATAGCTGCGAAGAAC
Source organism: Apis mellifera (assembly GCF_003254395.2). NCBI lineage: Eukaryota > Metazoa > Arthropoda > Insecta > Hymenoptera > Apidae > Apis > Apis mellifera. Next base: position 12,000,159 of record NC_037643.1, on the reverse strand, counting down.
CGCTAAAACTTTCCAATCGGCCGACATGTTAATCAAGAACGTGTATCCGAATAAAAAAAAGAACGTGGAAATCGTAAAAGTCGATACAGAATACCGTAATTACATTTGTTTCGCCGTTTTATCTCTGATAGCCCTTCATAAATACATATATTTATTGTCATATTTATCTCTTCGCTTATATATCCCTTCACGCTACCTATACATGGATAAACACAGACGCAAAGATATATATTTCCGATTTAAAGCTCGTACGATATACAATCTAATACATATTTTGTCGGTCGCCGCTAATTAAAGATACTTGTCGCGATATATCCGACAGGTCGTGTTCTATGCACGTATACGGCTTCCGTAATACTTGATCGATAACGCCGCGTTTGTAACGAAGAGAGAGACCGCTTCGCGCCACGTGCGATTCTCCCTCGAATTTTTTCCCTCGAAATTTTTTCTCTCGATCGAAGATCATTTCCATAGAAAAATCTATATCCGATCTAACGAATAGAAATTTTTATGACGTCAATCTCTACATATACATATATATATATTTCTATCATCGAATTATCATGACATCTCTTTTTCATATGTTTTATCAACAATATCTATTAAAATTTTTTTCTACCAACGTACGTACAATTCCTTGGCGAAAGAATAATTCCGCTCGAGATTACTTATCGAAAAATACAGTCGCGTTTTCCACGGTTCGCATTCTGCGCGAATATAAATTAGCCAACGGTCGAACTCTAAGCTAACGAATCGAGGCGAGCGAATTCCGATTTAAAAATACACGTCGTGAGCGTCGCCACGAGGAGATAGATAAACGCGCGCCGATTATTTCGTCGGCAATGAAAACATTAGAGATATATCCTCTCTCTGCCAAGAGAGCGTTCTCTCTTAAGCGCCCACAAATTCCCGCAACACGTTTTGTTACCGATAAACCGCTTGACTCCTCGTCACCCCTGTCCACGTACCGAGATAATGTCATTTCAATAAAATCGCTTTAAACAGATAACACCTTTCGATTCCTTCTTTTTCTCGAATTTTTTCTTCGAAACGGTTAATGAAAAAGACGTTAATTAAAATCTTTACCTATTCCTATTTATATATATTATCGAGATGAAAGCGAGCAAGGTTTCTTAACTACGATAAATTCTAACTGCATCTCGTTGAATGGAGCGATTACAGCTCGAATTTTCCAAATCATCTCCTCTCTCGCGCGACGCGAGCACAGCAAAGGTTGGCTACGTAATCGCGAGTTCGGGCCAAAGTCTAACAGACACGACACTCCTCCGACCTTCCCTATCGATCTGCGGCCGGAGGTTTTACCACCCTCCTCGTCGACCCTCTCCCTCTCTCGTTCTCTCGAATCCTCGCGAGAAGGAAAATCAGGCTTTCGTGCGAACGTTTCTCGGCCACCACCAACCTCCCTATCAACCGTTCACCCTTCGCTCGCCTTCCCTGTCGGTAACCTCCCGTTTACCCCTTCGAGGGAAAACGGAGGAGCCAATGAAGCGTCCTCCATGAGCGTGAGACACCTACGCGACGAGACGATCGAGGAGCGCGCACGTTCCTCCTCGTGAAAGCGATATTAGTGTTTGATTTCGATGGAGAGAGTTTTTTTTTTTTTCTTGAGAAATGATTTTGGTGGGTTGAGGTCGAAATTCGAGGTTTGTTACGATTATTGCATATTCTGACGAGCAAACATAGTGTCCAAGTTCATAATTTATTCTAACTAATAATGATAAACCTAGAACTAATTCATATACGGAAAATACTAAAAAAATTAAAAATAATCACCTATTAATCTCACATTCAATGATATAAAATAAAACAAGTAGTCACTAAAAATTGTATTAAAATTAAAAAACTTAAAAAATTATAATATCATAAAAATATAGAAATACAGAAAATACTAAAAAAATTAAAAATAATCACCTATTAATCTCACATTCAATGATATAAAATAAAACAGTAATCACTAAAAATTCTATTAAATTAAAAAACTTAAAAAATTTACATTATAATATCATAAAAATATAGAAATACAGAAAATACTAAAAAAATTAAAAAATAAAACAATAATCACTAAAAATTGTATTAAAATTAAAAAACTTAAAAAATTTACATTATAATATCGTAAAAATATACAAAATAATAACATTATTATAAATAATAATTTAATAAATCCTAAAATCAAAAAGCTAAATAGTTTAACACTAAAAGCATTAATTTTGTAAATTAAAGTTATATATCATAAATATTTTAGCTAAATTTATTTAAAATTTCGAAAAAATTTATTGAAATAATAAATATCGATAATTCCCAAAATTATCATTTTTAGTGTTAAACTATTTTATATCTTCAATATCTTCAATAATTTCACTAATTTTAACAATTTATTTAAATAACATTTTTAATAGACCATCAATTCTTTTAATTTATTTAATTTTTTACTCAATTTTTATCTCCATAATAATATTTTCTATATATGTTCAATAAATTCATTATTAATTTTAATAACACTAATTGTTTTTCTAAGTAGAATACTAGTTATAAAATCTATTATTTGTCCGATATAAATATAGATCGTTAGAAGGCTATGCCATTCTCGAAGGATTAAGATGTACGTATGTTATGTCGTGTTGCAACATTCATTGCCGATTAAAATATCATTTACGTAGATGAATATCGGATAAATAGAATATTCGTGAGATATACGGATTTTGTATGGTGAAACGGAAATTTTAAATAGTTTTCAAAATAGGGGAAAGGTAAGGTTAAATGTATCGTCAATAATCGACATCGTCGTAAAATTTTCGTTAACGAGAGAAAATTTCGAGTTACTGCGGCTGTAAAGTTTTTAAGATCGAAGTACGATTGTTGTACGTGAGAGAGGTTAGGATTCTGAAAGAATGTAGCTACTGCACGAAAATTGAGTCACTAACGGGAGACGTGTGTACAGGCTAAGAATTTTTCATTTTTTAAAATGCTGAAACTCGAAAAGCCACTTTTTTACGAACGAACAAAGTTACTATATATTTTAATACACGCTGAACATTTCAACTAATCAAAATAAAATGATCGATAAATTTTCAAGAAAAATTAATAAGATACTTTTATAGCTTCATTTTTATTTGAGTATCAACAAATCTAAATAAAAAAACATTCCCACTATCTCACAAGTATAATATTTATTGTTAAAGATGTTCATTGTATATTAATCGTAGTCGTAACTGCTAAAAATCGCCCTTTAAGCCTCAGTCATTAACTTACGCAACATTATATTCTTTATCTTCGCTTCTTCATTTCATATCTCTTTGAATCTATCCATAATAAAAAGCTATTAATGTAAAAAATCATAAAAATCACTATATACTTTCAACGTCTATATTTAGAAAAAAAAGAAAAAAAGAACAAAATGAAACACAGAATAAAATACAATTTCATTTCTATTTCCTTCCAAAAAATATAACTAACTCGTCGCTATATACTAATTCTAATGCGATCTTTAAACATCTTTGAAGATACAATTAATTCACAATTCTCCGATATAATATTTTTCAAATACTTTGGCGAAGATTCGCGAAAAGATATTGGGGGAACTGAGAGACAAAGAAAGTGGTGGAATTTTAGCGATATTTCTGTACGAGTCGGAGGAGGTTCATTGCCGGAACGACTTTTCGTCACAGTGGAAATTAGCTGAGAAACATGCTGGTTTATCGCGTCGTAAAGTGCGCGGCCGCGTCCCAAAGAACAGCGCGCGCAGTTCATCGGATGGTAACACGGACGGGATCGGAGAGGGGATGGGAGAGACCGAGTGACCAGGAAAGACCATTCTAAATGACGCGAATTACGGGTTCGCAGACGCGTGCATCGCGAATAATATGAATATATTTACGGATGGAACGATACGAAGCTAAAATAATAATAATAACAACAAGTTAAAATTACTTCTAATTGCCATATTCGAAGGATACGAATCCATCCATCCATGAGAATAAAATCCTAGAGAGTCGATCCCGAGAATTATTTTTCATTAGTTTTCACAGCGTTAAAAATAATTGTCTGATAGTAACTTTCACTGGAGAATGCGCTAACCTTCTCGCTGTAATAAATTCCCTCGAAAGATTACAGAAATTGAGAAATATTTGATTATAAGTTCTGTACATCAAAATAAGGAAAAGTTTATATAGACGTGAATCATTTCCATTGATGAGTCACCAAGCGTTTCCTAATTTTAAAGATTAACTATACAGTAATAGTAATAAATATAGGTAAGATATCCCTTAATTTTATCGAGGTGAGATTTTTTTGTACGTGAACTTTGATATATCGTAACAATTATGATCTTTTTTTAGGATTAAAGGTTATGTTTCTGGATAGATGAAAAAATAATATTATTTCTTAATTTTAGACTAAAAAAAAAATCATACGATCCAAATCATTTTTTCACAATTTTCAAAATGAATTAAATTTTTTTTTTCAAATACAACAAAAAAAAATTTTATTATAACCTTGTCTATCCAACTTGAAATATTCTAGATAAAAATCTCAGTGAATGATTATTCGAAATAATAAATTATAATTATAGAAAGAAAGAACGTATAATCGTATGAATCAGTTTGAAAAATTCCATATACCTCAGATGAGAGTGCTGAAGTTATAAAAATATACTACTATCAATAATTCATTAAATACAAGAATCGTCTTTATGACGATTGAAAGAAATTAGGAAAATTAGAAAAAATTATTTCAAAGATAAAGGAAAAACAGATTCTAATGTTGCCTATCCTGTTCATCTATCGCCTTTTGAGAGTCTGATTCGTCTTTCTACATCGTCGATCTGCGATACCCTGTTACAAAGCTAAATATATCGCTACAGACACGGGAGCTATCGACAGAACAGCAAGACGCTGAAATCTCGTTTAAAGCGTAGCCTAATAACGCGGCAAGGTCGACCAGGCGTATTTCGGTGCTTCGAATCGAGAATTACAGGGACTCCGCACGTACCAACGGAATTAATAGTCTTTGAATCTTTACCGATCCCATTCCGACATATTTGTCGAAAATATATTTTAAAAATATCCAAAAAAGTACGAGTTAAATATTTTTAAAGGAAAAATCAAACGTACAAAGTGATAATAATTTTTACTATTATTGTACGAATTAGAATAATTTTAGTTCTTAAAATTCAGATCAAGAAATTATATTGATCGTACGAATTATATTACGTGAGTCACTTTTACATTGCTAAAACTTTATTAGATAATTTTTACTATATAGATGAACATTATTTGACACATTATTAACGCAAAACAAACGTGAAGAAAGAGAAACGTGCGAGTTGGCATAGATTATTATTTTTCTATATTCAACTATTCCAATATAATTTCTCGATCTAGTTCCAAGGTCTTACACAGAAACCTTGATCTTCGCATAGCACAGAAATTGTTACTTACGGAAATACATTCAACTTTTCTAAATTCATCCTTTTGTCGATGAACAGGATTAAATCGTAAAATATCTTCTTTATCTTTCTATAACTTGCGATTGTGCCGCCATTGATGACCACAAATAGAAAATGTCACGAGAAACGAATCGAAAATAAATTCGAACAAAAATTATATATACTAAACATGAGAAAATTATCAAGGATTTCGACGAATTATTATCAATTTCTTCTCAATTTAACGAAACAAATTCGTTTTTTCTCTCTCTCTATATATATATAGCTATCCACGTGTTTCTAAAATAAATTATATATAACACAACCGACAAACAAATTTATTACTGGTCGCGCATTCGCAAACTGGAACATTCGAGACTCTCATGTGTTCGTAAATATTAAAATGTCCTTAAAGCTTTATTTAGGCGATACTGTTTCCTCGTGAGGGCGCGCATGTTTTACTTTCGCGAATCAACGCCACGAACGATGTCGTTCGTAAACTGTGACAGCCAATCAAATTCGTGTACATGAAAAGAGCCATCTTACGTCACGTTTTTCAATTAAGATGTATACTATTCTTAGGACCGTTTGAAAGTTCTTTTTAAAATAAGTATACATAACACCAGATATGGAAATTCAATCCCAGTCAACTGTTAGCTATGTTTGGATCATAACTTGAGTAGTTAGTCATTTGTTGTATTCTCTATTATTATAAGCAATAATGATTATTATAGTCTTTACAAATGAAATATAATTTATGGATTATATATTCTAACCTAAACTATTGTGAATACCTATGATCCAACTAGTAAGAGCGTACATGTATTGTATTATGTATAGAAATAGCTGATTTGTTGATATGAAGATAAGAGAATATAACGTATGAAGTAATTAGTAAGCTTTCATAAGTTCGATTCGATATAGTTATCTCTTGTCATGAATCATATATTATATATAATTTAAATAATTTCTCGAGTTAAAATAAAAAAACTTTGAAATTGTTTATTATTAAAAAATATATATATATTTTTTTCTATTAATCTGAATCTATGATGTTTTTCCCAAAACACAAATTAAACTTTGTGCGCTACTTTTATATAATCTAATTAAAATAGTATAAATTTTGTATTTCTTTTAATTTATTCTTCAATAAAAGTTGCTTGAACATCACAGCGATAAAAGCTAACAAATTTATATATCACGAAAGGAGAAAATCTAAGTTGAAAAAAAGACAACCTCGTTTCCTTCGTCCCTTATTTCTTTCATTCCCGGTGTATACCTCGTTCTCGTTATCGTCCGCTCGATATCGCGAAGGAGGGCAAAGTATGCCGGATTCCTCGCATCGATGCTCGATAGAGCGATGCGTGCGCGATTGTACAGCAAGCGTGGCTCGCACAGAGCCGAGGAGCAAGCTTTCGGCCATTTCCGCCGCGAGCTCGGCTCGGTTCGGCGCAACGCGTGTAATCAAGTGGTATAAATAATTCCGTGGCGCAGCCATGAGCTGGCCACCCGAGCGAAGAGCTTATTCCCCTGTTATGACACGCCGGAATCGGGACGCCTAGCCGCGCGCGCGACAACGGCCCATCGTGCAACCCCTTCGCTAGAGAAAACACGCGACTATATAGCTCTTACGGGCTATTGGCTAATCGCCATTCGTTTCGAAACGGGTATGAAAATTATTTTCCTTTCGAATGTCTTACATTTTAGAAGAAATGAAATAATAAAATTTGAGATTTATTATAAATAGATTGTTGATATTTTTTTTTGCAATCTAAAATTTTTTATGCGTAAGAAAAATTGAATTTACAAAGTTGTTGTCAAAGTTTAATTTCATATATTATTACATGCCACTTATACGATTATATGAATATTACGTTTTAAAGATTCTAATTTTAATTACGTATATTCGTATACTGGCACTTCGCTTATTGTATGAATATACATTATAAAATAAATACTACGGACTATATGGATAAAATATGGACTACTGGAACGTAGCTATATAAATAGATTGGAACGATTAATTATTCATATATTACTCGTTAAATAATTTCACTCTTATTTTCTATAATTTAATTATCCATTGTATATAACAAAAACTTTCTCAATAAAATAAGAAATGATTACTCTCGATACATATTCAACAATCTTTACACTCGAGCTAAAACAATTTCCATTCTAAATTTAAATCAAACAACCCCAAAATATATATTTTATTTACTTTTGCCATAATAATGAATTAATAATTAAAAATAATAAAAAATGAATTTTCAAATAAAAATATTTAAAAGGATCGAAAATGTAGGAAAGTCGGGCCGGGTTTAAAATGCTTCGAAGAATCGAGAAATCGCGTTGTCTAGAATGGGCCGATTCTCGACTAACGCCCCGGATCGCGAAGCGGTCATTAGTGCAACGGAACCGGTGCGCCTGGGACAGGGAAACGCGGAATGTCCGCGAGCCACAGAGCGCTCGCGCTGGATGCCCCTATTATCGGTCGTCCGACCGCTAGAATGCCGTTAGACGATAGTCAATCTATTGTTCTACGTGCGTGTATGCGATCTTGACGCTCCTCGGCCGGAGAGCGAAGCCAATGGCCTAACCTGCGAGTGAATCGATATAACGACACCACTGCTCTCCGGATTTTTTTTTTTTTGCCTCGCGTTCTATTTTGCAAATTTCTCCACTCGATATATGAGTTACGATTTAAAATCGAGAGTCGATTCCAGCTGAAAATAACTGTACGTGAAAATCGAAATTGATATAGATGGTGCCCGTATCGTTACTGGACCCGATTATTTCTTCGTGATAGGAAGTTTAATGAAAAATAATTTCTAAAATACATTGAATAAAAAGGAAGGAGATTTTGAAATCATGGACGGATGAAAATTTTTTTTCACTAAATCTTTGTACAATTTTTTGCCTCGCGTTCTATTTTGCAAATTTCTCCACTCGATATACGATTTAAAATCGAGAGTCGATTCCGGTCGAAGCGAAATAACTATAAACGTGAAAATCGAAATTGATATAGATGGTGCCCGTATCGTTACTGGACCCGATTATTTCTTCGTGATAGGAAGTTTAATGAAAAATAATTTCTAAAATACATTGAATAAAAAGGAAGGAGATTTTGAAATCATGGACGGATGAAAATTTTTTTTTCACTAAATCTTTGTACGATCGTTCCATCGTCGACGAGTACCGTGTCACGGTATAATAAATAGGCTTGTGTTGTGCTCCAAAAGACACGCACCGCAATTTCAATACAAACAACCGGTGTACGTGGTGCAATACAGTTACGACGGTCAGACGTTTCCGGTTTCTTTGAATTTTCCAGTGCAACCAACGTATATATAGGTAAGACGCGTTCATAGATTCAAGTTAGATGTCGTTTGAAAAGGAAGAGGGACGAGTGTATAGATAGATAGAAACAACGTGAACGTCGTTTCGATCAAATAAACGCGACTTTTCGTCCATTTTTCGAAGCTGAATCATTTTTATCGTCCCGGAACTTCCGTTATCTGGTGACATTTCGTGCGCGCACCAAGTTACCGCGGGCAGGGAAAAAGATAAACAAAAAAAATTCACGAATCGATATCTTTTATCTACGTTGCCGTTGGAACCCAACGCAAAAAAGACCTCTTATAAGTTGCCATTTTTTGGAAGTGAACCTTGGTATCTTTTGATACCAACCAATTTATTGTAAATTGTATTTTAAATTTTTTTCAGTTCATATCATAGATGAATAATTATAATTTTGAGAAAAGAATAATTGTAATTTTATCGTTGAATTCAGTTTTCTAGTTGATTAATTTTTTTGAAGAATGTTATTTTTATTTTTGAATATTTTCGATTGTATTGAAAAAGCTTTTTAATTGTTAACTTTTGATTTTTATATTGAAAGAGGAATAATTGAAATGAATTTCAAATATAAAATAAAATATAATGAAAAATACGATTGATGAATATTTCCTTCTTTTCATAAAAAAAAAATTTCTAAAAATTTCTCCCTATATTTTTAATAATAAAGATAAATCAAAGTAAAAATATATAAACATATTTTTTTTATAATAGATATAAATATTTTAGAAACGTCACTTTTATCGAAAGTATATAAAAAAAATTATTTTCATTTACAATATTTTAAAACGATGACCGTTTATGAAAATTATTTAAATTTAAATTTAACTTAATCAATTTCCTTAAATCAGATACGTACAAACTTGTATACTTTTTATTCTTTGAATTATAAAATATATAAAATTATATAATTATTTTAATAAATTAATTTTAATAAAAATCCAAAAATTTTTTTCCAATTTTCTGAAATAATAATCACATTTTTACATTAAATGTTCTATACATGTTATTAACGAAGTAAAATCCTACTAACATCATCCTTAAAAAATTAAATAAAAAAAAAAAAACATTTAAATTATATTCCTTTTAATCTTTGAAAACAAATGAAACTTCGTCACGATTGACCTTTATCATCAATCGTCCATCACGTAAAAGAAAATCGTTAAAAAAGGTAATGTTTCGATGTGTCAATAAAAACGCGAAATACGAGCGTAATACTCCGACTGAATACACGTAAAAGTTACTTGTGCTAGTCGCAAAACAAATTATGACACATACGCGCGCCACGCCACGTCGGTAGATAAGATATATTATTTTCAAAGACATACCATCATTCCAGGCAATATAATGGAGCACGAGCGGCACGATAGCGAGAGATTTCCTCGTTACAGGGGGGCCACCCGGGCCTGTGGCCCTGGTTGGTGGGGTCCCACCATGCCCCTCCTCCGATGGCTTCTTCTCGTTGCTAGAATATCTGCACTAATACACTGTTGATCCGCGAATATTTTCTCTCATACGACGATAATACAGTTTTGACAGGTCGCTGTTACAGATCCATCTTTCTTTTTCCCAATCGAGTCGTTCAAGATTCTCTCGAGCAGAATTTAAAGGTCATTTTCTGGAAATTTTCGCGCCAACGCAATCGTCGTACTTTCGCTTTCGTCGTGTCTTCCGTGCTTTTCCAGAGATGCTCGAACCACCACCGATACGCCACCACCGATGATAACTTTCTTTCGTGCGTAAATAAATCGAGGATCCAAGTCTCGTAACGATGCATACACAATAAATAACAAGAAAAATTACTTATTTATTTGAGATAGTTTTTTCCGCAATGATGGGAAAAATCAATCATCGCGACACGGATTTCTAGTCAAGTGATAATGGTCCAATCGTCGTTATCATTATTTCGTTATTAATCGTGTTTTTTATTTAAAAAGGATACACGATATATCCTTGACTTTTTTTCTTCTACTGTACAACTTAAACACTTTATAATGAAGCCTCTCTTTTTTTTTTTTTTTACTATGTTATCTTTATTGTACACAATATAACCAATCCGATGCCCGTATAATAAACTTAATGCCCTTCCGATCACTTTGACTAGTTATCACACTAGAAGCCGAGGTTAGCGTTCGCGTGCACTCGAGAACTTCGCCGCGTACGGTGTATAATACTCTCTGTTCTCGCCGCCAGTCGAACGTCATGCAACCGGCGAGAAAAAGACGCCGGGAATAGAATCGACGCTCCCGTGTCCCTCGACCAGCATATCACCACTGTTTTACGCTGCTATTGGCGTTTGGACGACGCGAGCGCGCCGCTTGAATCCGCGGGCCGAAATTCTCAGCTCGTCGAAATGAGTTTGCGTGCCGCATATCGTCCAACGGTTCCGTGACCTCCGAACTCTGTTGAGTCTCTTTTTTCTTTTTTCTCTGTCACTCCGACGATGCGAGCGACAGATAAGACGTATAGTAACAACGTTTCGATAACATTCACTCCGAAAAACACTCGGCGCACGGCATCGCCAACGACGAAAGTTTCACTAGTCGCATATTTGACTTCTTTCAATAAAAATACTCTTGAAATTTCCACGAATTCTTGCACACTTAATGATCTTCCACCGATATGATACACGTCCGTGCGACGTGCGATTCCACACTGTTCCCGCGAAATGTTATTGAACACATGGTAACAACGATCCCTGCAATTTGCTCGTGTCTCTTGGTTCTTGTAGTTACTAACACATCGACCGATACGAAGAGAGGATATTAAATGATTTTTTATGCAATGTCACATAGGTGATATTGAATTATCTGTTTTCTGAATAAATTCTTGAATAAATAATGAGAATCAAGCACTCTGCAGCACTTTATTTTCAATAATGGTACGATAGTGAAATTATGTCAAAATAGACCACATCGATTTTCCCTCGTAAATCGTCAACAGGTGGTTAGCGCGTGCGAGAATGTCGACTTGAAACACGAATATAAGAAGCATAGTCCATCATAATCGAGTCTAGTCGATTAGATATCGATTAATATCGTGTCAAAAATTCACATCGGAATGATACAACCGATCGAGCGAAATCGAGGATAGTTAAGTTGCAGTTTCGAACAGCTGATTGCATACGCAACACTCTTTCACTATTAACACTACAAAAAAGAAAATCAGATTCTATTCATTCAAAATAATTCTTTTTTTTTTCTTTCTTTCTTTCTTTCTTTCTTTCGTTTCGTTCGCTTCACTCGATTCAGGCCTCAAATTTATCTCCGTTTTATTTTGGCTCGTGACGAATCTCGATCGTTCTCGTTTCGTGTTTATCTCGAAAGTACCCTTCTTCTCTTGCTCGTCTGTACTATCGAATGCGTCACCAGCACACGAAAGTTGCACTTAACTACAGCTGCTCGTATAATACGTAGCTCCTCGCGCTGGTAACCAGCGAAGTCACACGTGTGCATGTATATATTACGATAACTCGATATTCCTCCTCTTTCTCTGGCGCTACTATCTCCCTTCTCGTTTCATTGGCTGTCTGTCTCTTCTCCACCGCGAAGACTGAACTATTTTTGTTGCGATGGAAGTAACGACGGTAGTAGCACGCGTCAATCCCCCACTCTTTATTTTTCTCGTTCGCTTTCCTTCCTCCTTCTTACATTCTTCCCTTCCCACGTTCTTCTTCTCCCCGTCGTTCTCGCCGTCCTCGTTCCTCGTCTTCCTCGTCGTCGTCGTCGTCGTCGTCGTCGTCGTCTTCGTCGTCGTTGGTGTCACCGTTGACCCTTTGTTCTTTTTGTTTACAATGCACCGATCGACCGGAACGTCGTTGCCCCCCTGCCAGCGGACGAACGCCGGAAAGAAGAGGAGGAAGAGGTGAAAGAGGACGACCGGATTTTTTCATACGCGAACATCGGCCAGCAGCTCTTCTTCGCAGACGGCTCGCCTTTTTCTTGCCTCTGTCACTGAGTTACAATCACGCCGTCGTAATGAAGCGATCGTGAAAATTCACCGCGAACTTTCACCAGACTTTTTTTATCTACTCGAAAATACTCGCGCTTCACGACGACGGCCACGCGCCGTTTTTCATCAAAAATGTTGTGAATTTTTTTTTTTATTATGTCCTTGCCTCTTTTCTTTCTTTTCTTTTTTTACGCCACTATGAATAATTTTACACAAGCGGCAGTTTACTATATACTATACGTGTTCCAAAACTTTCCAATTTTAACTATCCAATTGAAAAGAAACTTTTTTTTTTCTAAGGAATAGAAGAAACAAAAGAAACGAAATGAAAAAAAAGAAATAACGAGAAGAAGCGAAAATTAATAGAACGAAACACGAAAAGCACACGAGACCGCAGCACGAGGCGCGAAGAACGCGCTCGGACAGAAAAGTGTACAAGAGAGGAGGAAGAGCAAGGACCTATGGTGTTCGTCCTATCGAAGTCCGCGAGCGATTGACTCCCGCGCGTCCCGGTCTCGGAACCGTGGCACGCGCGAGGGGAGCACGGGAGGGGATTCCCGCGGGAGGAGAAGAGAGGTAGCACGGAGCGAGGAGAGATCGAGCGGGTATGTCGGGTAGTCGGACGAGGGGTGGGGGGTCGCAGAAGAGGGAGGAGGGAGGTGGGAAGAATCGGTGGCGGTGGCGGTGGCGGTGGCGGCGACGGCCGCGGTAGAAGCAGGAGGTAACGCCAAAGAGAGACTGCGGTGTGAGGCGGGAAGCGACGCTGGCGGAGGGGGACGGAGCGTCCACGGCAGCGGAGGGGGTGGATATGGCGCGTGCCACTACACGCTAGCAGGTGGAGTGCGCGTGCCCAGAAATCTTCTCTCTCTTCCACTCCCTTCCCTCGTCCAAACAGATCGTTCTTTCCTTTCTTCGTTCTCGTTTTCTCTAACTCGCTCCTTCTCTCGTTCTCTCTCTCTCTTTCATATTATCGTTCTCTCTATCCTTATTCGTAATCCTCATCTGTTCTGTCCTATGTCGTATTACGGCTATGTCACTTCTTCTCTGTTCTTCTATCACGCCGCAGTGGTTGCCTACGTTGTTGAGTAGATATGCTTCGCAAATAAGAATACACCCTCCCCTCCTACTGTTTCTTCTCTCGTTTCCTCGTCCTTCCGGCCACGAAGTCCGTTATTATTATTCCGTTTCTTGTCGCAGCAGACGTAACTAATTTACACGCCTTATGGTCTTATGGGCTCTGTCTTACCGACTCGATCATACACTCAGAGTTATTATTTAATTCATTTTGTTTTTTTTAATTTTTATTATATAATTCTAGAATTGGAAAGAGATACATCCGACGAGCTTTAATTTTAAGGAATTTTTATTTGTCCTTGGCGCCACTTCCATCCGAACAAGATTGACTATGTTTTTGGCCACGATTAGTAACGCACTGTAATTTTAATTTTCTCATCGCACGATTCGAAAATTTTCTTGCATTCATAATATTTATGTGCTATGCGTGGTTGTCGCAAATACGATAACAGTTGCTAACAAAAGTCTTGATAACCGTCGAAGGCACGTAATAAAGTTGTCATGACAAAATTTTAAATAATATCTATGAATTTCTAAAGAATACTCGCAACATATTCTTTATCGTTGCTTTTCATAAATTATGAAGCAATACTTTATTTGTATTAATATCGAAAGAAATTTTACGTTGAATCAAATATCAATAACATCACGTATCCGTAATATCGCTTGTGCTTCACTCGATTATTTTAAAAATTTTAATATAAACTTTATGATAATACGTAGAAAATAAGCATTATAATTGTAATGCAATTTATATTATTTTTAATTTCAATTTTTCTTAATGTTCGAAAAATTTGATCGAAATTATCTTCTTTTTTTTTTTAAAAAAACATCACCAATAAAAAAGTTTAATTACGATAAATATGACGTTTCTTCGTGTAGTAATACCGTATATTCTGAATTATGTTAGAGCAGAGCTGTCACGGGGCTGCGCACGTGGTTTGCAAGGAGCGCGAAAGAACAACAAACCCCACGTAACGAACTTGACGCCCCGAGGAGTCGCCAGCCACTGACTCTCTTTCCGATTCGACTCGACTCGACTTGACTCGGCTTCGTTCGACTGGCCTCGCCTCGTTTCGCCTTGTCTCCCTCACCACACGTTGTCCCGCTTCGTCTCGTGTCGTCTCGTCTCGTCTCGTCTCGTCTCGTCTCGTATCGTCTCGTCTCGTGTCGCCTCGTTCGTTCCGTCCGCTGCGGTACGTCGCACCGCGCCACGGTGAAGCGCGCACGTAGGCACGCGTTCGGCTATGCTCGTCCCGAAGCCGATTCGATCCGAAGCGACTCGCCACGATTCCGACTTCAATTTCGACTCCGATTCGCGCTCCACTCGTTCCAATCAGAGTTTTACCTTCTCGCGTGTTTTATACTATCCGTATAATGCTGTCAATTACCATAAAGATTCACAAATCTAAATCTCCACAATTATTCGAACGGTAACTATAATATGTATCATCTATAGTTTCGATAATCTTACGTATGCTGTCAGTATGGCGTCAGCCGAGTCGATATAATATACCGTGAACTATGAGAATATTAAGACAGCGTGAGTGACGATAAATCGACGAGTATTGTTACGTGCTATGAAGAGAATTTTTAGAAAGAGGAAATTATACAATATTTAAATCTTATAATGTTAATTGTTTTTTTTACTAGAAATATTTTTTATTTAAATAGTAATTTTTAAAATAGAGTAATGTCTTTGGTATCATATATTCATATGATGATTTGGATATGTACTTGTTAAATATAAAGGCAATGAATTATAGGAATTTCTTTTCACCCTTAAGTCACGAGCGCGACTTAAGTGACTGCCGTGCAGCTGGCAGCCAAGCTTTTACTACACAGACGCATTCGCGACACGTCGCCCGCACTCCCAACCTCCACCAACACTTCGTTGCGTCATCACAGTTTCACGGTGTGCCGGGATTCGACGGGAGGAGAACGCGCGCTCGCGCGCAAACGGGACCACTGCGAGAGCGACGCATCTGTATCGCTCCGCTTACACTTATTACAAATCCGCCAGTGATACTCAACCTAATTTAAACTTCGTGCAAGCGTGACGCATCGGTACAACGGTACAGTTCAAACTTAAACGTAAATTAATATTTTCGCAATTTATTTCTCATCTCTTTTTATATATATATATATATATATATATATATATATATATATATATATATATATATATATATATATATATAATATTGATTTTATATTTCTTTATATAATTTGACAGAAAAAAATGAAATATTCATTGAAATTAATATTTTTATAGAAATGAAGGATATTAAGATCGAATTTTAATATTATTAAAATATAAATTAAAATAAATCGTATCGACCATATGTTTTAAATAATATATATATATTTAAGCGTATTAATATTAAACCCTTTATATTTCATTCTATTAGTAACATTTGATAGAGTAATAACGTTAATATAAAATATTAAAATATTAATATATCGTAATACGCGATTAATAAATTCTAAAACGTATTCAATATCTGCTAACTTTTTACACAAAAAAACTTGTTTATAGTATTTTCAATTTCAATGCAAAAAAAAAAGAAAATCGCAAATTATTCTCTCCCCAAAGTCATCTACTATTATTAATCTGAACTTGGAAATATGAGCAGTCGTATGAGCGGACTTCTCATTACGCCTAGACACATTAAGATCAAGTACGCTAACGTTCCACATCCTCGAAAGCGATAATTCGCGTTCAACTTCGGCCCACGTACAAAGTAATTATCGTAGTTGAATCGGTCGCGGACTAAGCGCTATAATTAAAGATCAAAGATTCAAGACCAAAGCGTTTGTCAACTAATGGTAACCACCGATACGCATCTTTGGAACGAGAGGCGATATTAACAACGCTGGATGTCGCGTGCAGATATTATAGGAATATCACGACACGGTGGAATAGCGGGATGCCGTTTGTAATTAAATGTCCGACACGGTATCATAAAGACGAACCTCGTATCGCGACATCATCCGCGCAATTGATGCTCATCCATCGTACAGATTCTTTGCATACTGAATGACACGTGTTATGTTTCAATTAATATGGGCGACAAATCTGGCAAAAATTTTCATCAACGATACTCGATGATTTAAATCTTTGAATATAAATTGGTGTTTATATTGGCTTGATTAATAAAATAGTAAAAAAAAGAAAACAATTAATCTTGAAATTAGTGATTGAATATGAATATAAATATTTATATATTCGTATATTATACTTAAATGATTGCGATTAAAAATAAGAATAAAAGGATTTTTTTCTCTTATAATGAATAGATCGGTGAATAAATTTTTTGTGCATCTTTGCTTCGAGAAAAAATATTCTAAAAATTTTTCATTCCTATATAAATTGATCCATACGATACGTTCTATCCTTTCCAAGAAATGAATAAACCGAAAATTTTTCGTCGAATCGTGAAGTAATCTCGATTAATCTTTAAAATAAACTGAAAGATTAATAAAGAGATTGTAAACATTTTAGTTACTTCGATATCAGTGTAACTGATACGCTCTAAACTCAATAATTCTAATACCACGAAAAATATGGACCACGATATATGGAAGTGTAATAAAGATAAGGAAAGAAAGATAAAGAGAATAGGAGAGACCAAAAAAACACAAGGGGACAAACTGTGAAATGAGATGATGCGTGCTTCACAGTTTCCATACTATTTTGTTATTTAACGTTATTCGATTAAATTGTTTATTTACAATTTATTCGTTGCTTTCGTATTTTAATATTTTATATTATAAATATTTTTCCCCATAATTTATGCGATAGCGCGTAGTTTAAATTCTAAATTCAATGGTACCGTTACAACAAGGTCTCGCGATGTCAACGCGAAAAATAAACTGGTTTATAAGGATTACGGAGAATTTGCAATCAAAAAACAGCGGTTGAACCTGAAAAAGTTAACAGGCCCGTGAAACAGTTTGAAAATAATTAAACTATTACCCGGTGTTTTATTTTTTATTAATTTCTCCTACTGAAATGTAATCGTCCGATTATTTGAAAAATAAAAAAAAAAAAAAAAATCAACCACGTTCGAAAAACGCGTCGCTCAATTATTCGAATAATCGAGATTCTGTCGCGTATAACTCTTGCAAACATCGACCAATTTTAACCATTTTATCAGTTTCGATTTCTAATAATTATTAATAAATAACGTAAAAAAAAAAAAAAATTAACCGTTACATTATAATACAATTATATACATAATTCGTGGTAATGTAAAAAATTCTTCGAAATCAAAAATCTTATACAACCGAAGCTGAAACTTTCGATTAATTCGATTCGATCATCTAGAAGCGAGTCCGATAAATCCAATTAACGACACCCACCTTCCTCTCGAGATGGTGAGTTATTAAAAGTTGTCAGCCACCGATCAACTCTCTGCGTAGATCGGGATAGAACCCGCAAAATCTTGAACCGAACGAAAGAAGTTCTTCTCCATTGGTTTCACCACGCCTCCAGTTCTCGCATGTATGTATTTTTAGGTTAGACTATTTTCGAAAGTGCACGGAAGAAATAGGGGAGTGGGAAGAAAGAAAAGAGAAACAGAGAGAGAAGAGAAATAAAAGAGGAGGATAGAGAAAATGGGGAAGAATACCGATCGTTCCTTCCTTTTTTTCTTTCGCGGTATCTGCTGCCTCGTTTTCGCCTACAGTCACGTAAAAGAAGCCAGCACCGGTATTATCCGCACAATGCACACACAGAAGAAAAGGCAAGGAGGGAGGAGAGGGAGGGGAGGGGAGGGGAGGGAAACCGAGATGGAATAGAAACGGGGCGAAGGTGAGCGCCGTTGGAGCAACAAAGATGGCGGAAAGAAGAGGTCGATGCCGCCTATTCCTACTGATTTGCGAGATCACTCTCTCCCTCTTCCTTTCCGTCCTTTTTTCGCCTTCTTTCCTCCCTTTCTATTCCCCGTCTTTCTCCCTTGCAATTCTCCCTCCCCACGACTTGTCACCCTGCCAGTCCCTCCTGTTTCTGGGTTTGCCGGGTTCGTTGGAATGCGAGAGCGATCATTCCATCCTTCTTCATCGACCTCTTTCGCGACACGATCGTAGCCAGAACCGACTGATTTTCTGTTCCATTGCTTTCGCCCCGATGCACGCGCCTATTTATCGCTACAATTATTGCCTCGGATGCCTTTCCTTCCACCATCAAAATACTATACCTCCTCTTCGTGGTTTCTCACGGTTCGCGTGCTTCAGATTAACCTTCCATAAACGCACACGTGACTTGCAAGTTTGTTACGTACGTGTGTGCATTTCGATGTATTTATCGTTACACAAGTATTATTTCATTTGTGTTACATGTCGATCTTTAATTTTTATAAATAAGTGATTAATAAATTAATACTTTATATTATTAATCTCTTAATATGTGGATTTGTAACTTTCATTTATCTTTCATTAATTCATAAAGATAGAATCATTGCGATTGTTAGTTCGAGTTGAATCTGTATCGGAAAACTACGTTAAATTTGGATTAAGATTCGATTAAGACGAGATACAGACGAGACTGAGGATTTTGAATATTAAGCATTGTGATGAGCTACGACATAAATTACAAATACATTCCCTTTCACATCAATAAAGCACATCGAAGCATTATTTCTTCACTAGCGAGTTATAAAATATTAAAAACTTCATTTCCATGCTAAAAATATTTCGAGTAGAATTCGTTATTCATTTTTTCTTATTCTTAAATTCAAAACTCGCCAAAAAGAAAAAAAAATCCCTTCATCCGAGCAAGATCAAACGCGACACACGTTTATATCTCGTGAATTTAAGCTGTATCCTCGACATGAAAACCGCCGCATCACGCAAAGGGTTAAATAAACGGGTCTCCAAAAGGAAGCAACGAAGAGGAACTGAAATAACGCGAAACATTTTTACATTCGCGTCCTTTCCTCTTTCCAACCTATGCACGGGCATACGCGCTAACGAGCCAACCGTTCCATACGGCTCGTCGCAAAAAGCCTCTTAAGGTTGACAAATTTCAATTACTACGCGCTCGCTCGCTTGCCACCATGCCGATTTATCTCGAGGCGTGCACGATTCCAGCGAAACCTGTCGTCAGCGAATTCCTACGGCGAACAAAGAAGTCGGCCGGTCGAGATTTCCTCGCGACTTAACCGGCGCATAACTAAAAAGTAAAAGCGTCAAAGGATTCTGGCTCGATTACGTCTTCTGCGTACAGCGGCACCTAAAGTCGCGTTTGTTTAAACGAACGCGAGGCACTGGGCATGCGCACAAAAACCATAACCTCGTAACGGACATCGCTAGGGAAACGTGCGGGACGAGAAACATGGCGTGAAGATTACGCGTGTATAATAATACGGTGACGCAATAGAGGAAGTTTTCGAAGTGTACGATTGAACGTTTGAACGTTTCACGTTTTTGTTGATACAAAAGACTAAGAAAAACAAGTAAGTATTTATAATCCACGATTAAATTCTTCCTTTCTTATTTTCTCTGCAACAGCAATCGTTATAACCACATAACCTAAAAACGAACACGTCGAAATTATTTATATCACACGTCTAAATCTTTTTCAACGAACAAACAAAATAAAATATTACGACAAACGAAAGGAAATATTATCGAAATTCGCAATAATTGAGGATAGTACGAATCGTGAAACGAGTCGTATGACAGTATACTCGAAACTACGATACGACATAGATCGAATCAAAAAGACATTTGCGTGCCGGACAATTTAAATAGCCAATAGCCTGCCTTCTACCATACCCTCCGGCTACGGAGAGAACATTTACTTATTTCGTAACTCGACCAACTGGATAATAACAATTTCCACGGATGCCGTGGGGTCTGGTAAACAAGCCGAGTTCTCCGTTCTAATTGTCAGCTTTTCTCCCGATTCGCAAACGTCACAGTTATCCGAACGATCGGATACCCGCTGCTGCGTCGTCTTCCATATTATCCATTAAGGGAGGAGAAGAGGATCGGTTAATTACACCATTCGTTCCAGCCTATTAATGAGAATCACTGCCGTGGAATGACATCTACTACCTACTTGTTTTCATTAGAGCCTTAGAAGTGCGCACGAACCGATGGCGTGTTTGTACAACTATGCCTCCTCTCGGCCAGCCCGGTATCGCGCATCCACGTAATTGAATCACGCTCGTCGCACGGCTAAACAGATCCGTTCTCGGTAAATGAGATTCTATGGAAATAAGCGGCAGGGATTGATCATGAATGAGAAACGGGCCAGGCGAATCAGAAGTTTTGGCGAAAAAATTAAATTGATTCAAATAGTTTGAGGTTATAAGATGATTTTTTGTTCGACTCACCCACGAGATTAAGTTTGCTTGCGATTAGAAAATCGTATAGAAAATCTGTGCGCTTACCTGAAACAGAAAAAAAATTTGATTATTATATAGTTTGTGTACGCGATACGATAATTTTATCGCACGTAACAAGTTGATAAAATGATTTTAACCGATATTTTTTTTAGAATTGAAATTTATCGGAATGTTTATTTAAGAATTTATTTATTCGATAATAGATCTCGTTGAGAATAATTCGAGACTTTGATTATTGGAATCAAATCGAGATGACGCATGATGCTGTTACCGAGAATGTTTAAGTAATCGCTGCAGTTATCTTCTTGGAATTTTGTGTATTTTATCTCGAGTAATATTAATGAGTTTCGAATGGTAATAAAATGCGAGAAGAGAAAATTATCATAAAAGCAAATCACTTATTTTATTTAAAAATTATTATATGATAAATTATTTAAAAAATTAATATATACCTGGTTTAATATATGTATATATTTTTTTTTATAAACATAAATCCTTGTTTCATTTTTAATTCACGTAAATAAGATACACAAAATAATTTCTTTTAAAAACTTAATATTTAACAAGTTGTTCGAAATGTAATACGAAATATATTGAGATACAATTTTTTAGATCTAATTGTTTCTTTTATATATTTCTTAGTATTTAATGATTTCTTCTCTTCGACAGAATCGATACGATTGCTTGAAACAATCACACGCTTTTATATTTCCCTACCATACGTTGGATTATTTTCAAAAATTTCGAAATGAATTCTTACCATAATCCTTTTTACAACATGCTTCATCATACTCTCAAATGTTGCTCTACAATTTTTATTCTAGAAAATAATAAAATTCGTAAATTAATATCAAACAGATAAATAATTAAAAAAAAAAAACTGTAAATAAATAAAAAAAATTTGCTAAGAAACAAGATAATTCACCGTATTTGTTAAACGGTTGATATAAATGGCGCAAGAACAACGAATTAACATCCGCAAACATCGTCGAAACAAGATACTAGTAGAGAATGTAACTTGTCGAAGTTGTTCTAAAGCCCAAGAATGGCGCGACCAATCCGTTCTCTCGTTATCGACGCTTTTTATGCCAGTCCGATAACGAAACTGCAGAGAGACACTTACGTCAGCACGGTGTACAACCAAGCCTTCGACGAACTTGCTTGATACAATGTCGATATCTTGTTCAAGTGCAATGTCGCCGCAAAATCTCGTTTTCATCGTTGCGTGTACATCCCTCGAGTCAAAATCTTAGGACAAGATCCTTTCGATCTTTTTTTTTTTTTCCTTTCGATCATCTCAACATACATTTTTTTATTCGAATTTGAAGACTCGATTCTAAACAGCGATGAAAGAAATAATTGATTCGTTCGTTTTTATGATACAATGTAATTTTTTTTATTAGAAATTAGTTTTTTTAAAAATAATTGAATGAAAAGGAATATTTGAGAAAAAATAGAAGAGTTGACGAGACATCTGTTAAAATCAATTAACATCGATTCAGATTTAATCTAATAAGAATTTGATTACGTTTGTTTTAGTTTCTTTTTTTGTCGTTTGAAAAATTAATTTATTTTTCAACTTCTCAAGATTACCGATACAGTACAAGTTTTATTTTTATTTTTACATTGCATAATTGACATTTAACGTGCGTTTAAAAATACACAATATAACAACGTGACTTTAAAACGTCCTCTGGAATTAGAATTAAAATACGTAAAATTTACTTTTACCAAGGTCACAGATGTCGGAAAACAACCTGTGAATACAAACATGTTTACCATCGCGTGACTGATATCAGACACGTATTCGTCAGCGCATTGATAAACTACTGACAATGCGTTATTCCAACGAAAAGAGAATTAATATAATCTTCGTTTATAGTGAAAGTGTCTGATCGATATAGTGATTCCTTCGAGGTATGCACTTACGTATCACTACCTATCACGTATGCAAATTTAATTAAAAACAAAATTATAGACAATTAAAGACAAAATGTTCGAAATGAATAAA
This sequence comes from Apis mellifera, assembly GCF_003254395.2. Classification (NCBI taxonomy): domain Eukaryota; kingdom Metazoa; phylum Arthropoda; class Insecta; order Hymenoptera; family Apidae; genus Apis; species Apis mellifera. The sequence goes on along the minus strand of NC_037643.1, from coordinate 11,976,968 downwards.
AATTAAATTATAATAAAAAAGGGATATTAATTCTCAATTCACAAAAATTATTTAATTCTTTTATTGGAATATCCACAACTCGGACAGCTCGCTAAATTCTTTATCCAGTTTGCTTCTTTTATATACCAATTATCTCTATTCTCACTCGCAAAAAACTTCGAGCTGGGACTTGGACAATGTTTACAATTTCCAGGACGACTCCTTCAAACATTGAATCATCGACCTTCGCACAACACAACAACAACACAACGTTTCGAAGTCGGGCGTGTACTTCGCGTGACGGTGGAAATAAAAAAAGGAAAAAAACGAGGGAAGGCATTGGATACACCGGTGGCCTGGTTTCTTAGGATCATGAAAGGTGTTCTCCTCGGCTGGCGAGTGTAAACACTGTTGCTTGCTTGAATCTTCCTTAGTGCCGGGCTCTCGAGCATCGTCTCTCGTCATCTCTCCTCTTTTCCCGCCGCTTTTCCTTCGCCCGGCTGCGGCGATCCTTCTCCTCCTCCTCCTCTTTTTCCCCTCCTTCTCCTCTCCCTTCCCCACCGCGCCACGGTTTTACTGTGTCGAAAGGGCCAGCAACCATCGATGAAAGAAAGTATTTTCGGTCGGAGGAGCTTTACACCGATGTGAAACGAAAGGTTATGCGTTGTAAGTATTGTAATTAATGGAAAAGGATGCCTTTAACGTAACGGCTTCTTCGATTCGAGATTCGCGCTAAATAAATATCTTAGTTGAAGATATACAAAATTTCTTATGTTTAATAATTATTTTTTTTAATCGAATCGAAGAGTTAAGAGTCTAATAAGGAAAATATTCTCGCATAAGGAAAAGATTATTATAATTTTCTAAGAACTCGGGGTTAAAGATCGAGTAATTACAATTGATTATTTATTAATAAAGATAAAAATTTTCCTAGCATCTTTTTTTTTCGACAGACTCAATTCGCGTTATTAGATTCGTTTTTTTTTCCTTTTTAACGCGTTTTATCCAGGGAAAAATAAGTATTTGTAAGACTCGACTCAGTGAAAAAGTTACGTGGAAATATTTATTGAATTTAAGGGAAAAATTGCTGTTGCCTGAATTTCTGACACTTTCGTTTTCTCTCGTGTTTGAATAATATAACAAGAGTATATTCTTTTCGTCCAAGAAAAATGTTTGGAAAAAATCTTCTTCCGATAATTCTAATTAAACTTTCGTCTAATTAAACTTTCATTTTTATCGATTATTTTGCGTCACGAAACCCTGGCTTTCTTTTACTTTTTAAAATTCGCACGAATAATCTCGAATAAATTTCCAATAAAATAAAAGATAAATAAGAAAAAATGGAATATTTGGAATCATTCGTTCTAGAAAAAAAAAAATTTCTAAATATACCGATCTTTTTTAAAATTCTTTCCTCGCATGAAAGAATTCTTTTTCTTTTGCATCCTGTACACGCGTACCACGTAACAATGTCCGCGGACTGTTCGTTAAGGCCGCGATGTTAATTAGCTTCGTCGAAACGAACGAACGAGAACGTGGAATCAGACGATCACCTTTTCTCGAATCGCGAGCGACACGATCGATCGGTTTTTTCGACGATGGGAATTGTGGCGTGTAATCGTTCAATCGTATCTCGGGTTATTGTTCTTATTCGATTTTTGCTTCCTTGAAAAATCGCAACGTTATTATTATATAACGAAGTTCGAAGTATTGTTATGTAAATGAATTACGAAGCGAGAAAAGCGTGCTACGGCCGACCAAGTTTCGAGACGCTTTTGTTCGTTCGCCGATTATATTTAACTTCATCGCTCGGATTTGTTTTAGAGCGTGGCTAGAGAAAGAGAAAGAGAAATTCGATGGAATGGAAAGATCGATTTTTCAAAATTTTTCGAATCTTCTTTCGACTTTTTAATTCGAAAAGAAGGGAGAAGAGAAAATAAGACTGTGGCCTCGTCGCACAGTTGGAAATTTTCTCAAGTATCTAGGAATTTAATTTAGAGGAAAGACAGCGAAGTGAGAATGGAAGGTATGGACGCGTAATACAGAGTGATATTAATCCTTCGAATTATAATTTCCTTCTAAGAAGAGGATTAAAATCAACACCAATCCCTCGAAGTATATATTCCATCCAATTTTTCCAAATTTAAAAATTAATCAATTTCTACAAATTTCTTAAATTAATTATACCCTTATTAATAAATATTAATCTATTAGTTTGTCTATAAATTACATTAACTAAAAAAAATAAACCTGAAGAACTTAATCCATGAGAAATTATTATTAAATATCCCCCAATTAATCTAATTTTAAAAAAAGTTATTATAATTATTAATCCTATATGAACAATCGATGAAATTGCAATAATTGATTTTATATCAAACTGTGATAAACATATTAATCTTAAAATTAAAACTCCAAACCTTTCTTTCTTAACCTTCTCCTTCGAAAATTTATCTTCGAATAAATAAAAATCGAGAGAAAAAAAATTCTTTTCTCCCCAAAATTAAATCTTCCCTCTTGAAAGCCACGATCGATTGATTCCGTGGAAAAATCTCGCGAAAAATCGACCACGCACGCTCGTCATCGAAGCATCAAAACATCCGCTCGACTTTCTCTCCAAGAAACTCTCTCTCTCTCTCCCTCTCTCGATTCGTTCCTCCGCTATCGTACACGGTTCGATTTATCGACGAGCGAAGGGATGAATCGTGGCGCTGTTGGGGAACGCGTGCAGGAGGGCGACGCTTGCATAAAGTGGTGGAAAATTCGGGTTGAAACCTGTGAAAGCGGGGAAAGAAGATCAATAAAGTGGTATGCCATACTGTCGGTGCCGCTTGGTGTGCTGTTGTAGTAGCGGCTCTGCCTGCCTGGTGTGTATTATTAAGCGGAGGTGTGGAGTCAGAGAACGAGAGAGAGAGAGAGAGAGGAACATTGGTCAGGGATGAACAAAGATACACAAAGTGTCGAGGTATGAGGAAAACGAGAGAGAGAGAGAGAGAGAGAGAGAGTCGAAAAGGGGATACGAATCGTGGGGAGGGGGGGAGGAGATGGAAAGGCGGTGAGCAGGAAATATGGAACAAGATAATAAAAACTCACGAGAGTAGGAAGAAACCGGTGCGAGCTGTTTCTCGAGAAATCGCTCGTGGATATTAGCCGAGGGTTGGAAAAGTAAGTAAGTAAGTAATTTTTTTTAATAATGTACACCTTTGATGAATTTGAAGGAAATTATCTTCTTGGATGTTTTTTTTTTTTATACGATGTTTGTAATTTCGATAATGATTCGAGGAGGGGGAGAAAAGGATCGAGGAAAGGATTTTCGAGGGGAACTAAACTAAAAATCCTGCGTGTATTAAAATGGTCGATTTAGTGGAGCAGGAAGACGAAAAGTGAGCATCGTCGGTTGCGAACACGGTCTAGTTAGCAGAGTGCAGTTTTCTGCATGGTTTACACGTGGAATGGACGGTGCAACGGGAAAAGATGAATTAGAAATTTGTTCCACATACTTATACCGGTGTGAAGCCGGGAAGGTCTGATCTCTTGTCATTCTTCGTTTTCAAAATCAAAATCGATCTCTTCGAAATATAAATTTCTCAAAGGAAAGAAAAAAAAAAATTAAAATATTGGTTGGAAAAATATTTATGTTGAAACTTATCATTTGCCCGTCGCGATTAATTTTAAAGGATTTTGCTAAAAGATTGAAGCTGCTACGACGAGGCACGTGGCTCGAACCAACCACCGTGCATCGATATTCGAGTTTCCCCTTTAAGCCTGATTCATAAGTACGCCTTCCACGATTACTTTCTGAAATTTATCGCTATCTGAAAATTTTTTCTCCTTTTATTTTTTTTTTTAATCATTAATTTAAATTCCAACGAAACGAAAGATCGATATTAATCGATCCATCGTTTGAACGATGCGAAATGATTAAAATCAACGATTAGAAATAAGAAAAATATTTTTATACATTATATACACGAATATATATGATAACAATATATTTTATATTCGATGTAAAAACCCGATTCGTACTTTATATCCAATTTTTTCGTTAGAAAAATTAAAAAAAGAATTTTTTTAAAAGCCTGAGTTTCGTTAAGAAATAGCTAAGAAATATTTTTACACATTTTATACACGAATATATATAATAACAATATATTTTATATACTTCGATGTAAAAACCCAACTGGTACTTTATATCCAATTTTTGCGTTAAAAAAATTGAAAAAAAAAGAATTTTTTTTAAAAGCCTAAGTTTCGTTAAGAAATAGCTAAGAAATATTTTTACACATTTTATACACGAATATATACAATAACAATATATTTTATGTGCTTCGATGTAAAAACTCGATTGGTACTTTATATCCAATTTTTGCGTTAAAAAAATTGAAAAAAAAAAGAATTTTTTTTAAAAAGTGTCAAGAATAACCGGTTGTTCGAAAACAAAATAGAGAAAAATCAATTCACACGTTTTTCACATTTGACAAAACCATTTAATCTAATATCGTAAATAGCCAATTCGAAATTGATATTTCGAAATTTCGAAATCGCAGAGTTTCGGTTCGATAATTAACATCGAACGTGCAAAACTAATAAAAAAAGTTAAAAATTTAAAAATATCTCGATTCCCTATCCTGTTCATCCCCGTTTCTCTTCCCTTTCCCGCCAAGCTTTCGAAAAGCGGGCAGGGAATGGTGGCGTTGGTCGCGCCAATGGCATAAAAACCAACGAAACCGACCCCTGCGCGATCGACTTTGCGTTTTCCTTCGCCCTCTTGAGCGTTCGAGGGTTAGAGAGCTGCTCGGCTTACCTTCGCGCATCCCTTCCCCCTCCCCTTTTTCCCTCTGCGGTTCCCTGCCTTCGAGCATCTTTCACCGGTCCTCTCGCGTGTTTTATTTTTATTTCTCCCTCTCCTTATCTTTTTTCCCGCCTCCCCTCACGATCAACCCCTTCCTCTCTCCACGAATGATTTTCCACGAGTATTTTATCCCGAGCAGATTTATCACGGTAAAGCGTTTTTAAGAGAAAGGCGAGTAATCTTGGCAACGTTTATAATTTAGAAGATAGATAAGATTCGAAGAGATTATTTTGAGATTGAAGTTGCTAGGATGATAATAATAAAGTATTATAGGTGGGTCGAGAAAGAATCTTGTATCGAGATGAAAATGTACTTTTCTTTTTTCCTTTTTCCTAATTGCAAATATTTGAAATATCGAATACAGATTTGTCCCTCGATCGATTCGAATCGTTCCCTTTCACGGGCTACCTATTCGTTTCCCTCGATCATCGGTTAGTTTCTCGATCTCCCAGGTGATCCGCTCCGCAAGGGGATGAAAAATGCCCGCGTTGTTTATTCGGCAACCGAGAATACTCGGATTAATTGCGCCGCTGTGAAACGTATAACATCGTTACAATGCTGCTCCACTATGAATGGATTTCCCACCAATTCGCTCGTTGGATTTTGTAAATGTTTCTGAAGCATAGAGGAAAAAAAAGTACAACGAATTACGGGGGTGGAAATTTTTGTATCGTAGGAAGAATTAACTTCTTTGGAGTCGAATATTTCACCCTAGAAAAAATATATTTACTTTCAATACTCGAAAGAATATCCACCAAAAAGATATCTCGAGATTCATCTTTATTTAATTCCCTCCCTCCTTGCTTTAATTATTCGCCAACATCAGAAGATGGAAAGAAAAGAAAGAATAAGGCGTTACTCTTTGAATCATCCCTCTTTCAATCACGTTTCCGCGTGAAGATCAACATTTGCGCCGAAATATCCTCCACCATGGGACAAAGATTCGAGGAGGAGTGACTCCTTCCCTTCTCACAAAGGTCCCCTCTTCTTGCGAAACCGCGGCGAAAAGGGTCGAGGAAAATACATCCCTAAACAGCTTTCCGCTTTTTTCCTTCGACGCCACTTCGAAGGCTCGTTTCCGGCCTCTATCCAACCACGCTTCCCCTTCCCTCCCTGAGAGATGCGTTTCTCCAATTCGGTTAATAGGCGGATCTGATTTATCGGCCACCATCTCTTGTTCTTCTTGATACTTGGCTTCGCGCAACGACGGAGGACAGGACTCTCTCTGAGAGAGTTTTTCTCCCCTCGTTTTCTGAGGGGAGTTCTTCTTCCTGGTTTCGATTTTGGACGATAGTGATTGATATTGGAACTTGGAACAAATGGTTCGTTGTGTTGGATTTGATTCAGTAATAATAATTTATTTAATATTATCGAATTGATATTTATATATATATATATATAGTCATGTTTTAATTTTAATAGAATTCTACGTTTATACCGATTTGTAATATCGTAAATCTCTGCGAGATTGAGCCAAAATGTCTTTAGCCGCTATAAAATCTTGGAATATAGGACACATTGAAATTCGAATTGGTTTTCGTGGAAGAAAATCGATCTGCACGAATATATACGTACGATACATAAGTTGAACTTATTATAAGTGGATTAGATTTCCAAGATTTCTAACAATATCTGAAATTGTAATTCGAGATTTTCTAATTATTTTAGAAGATTTATCATGATTCTTGATTCTAAAATCTAGCAAGAAATTAATGAAAGATTCGATGCATTAATAAACGATTAAGAAAACTTCAGATCCTGGAAAATACCTGGAACCAGAATTTTATATTTTAACTTGAAGTGAGCATACGCACAACAAAATTGATTCCAAGATTTCTAGCATATCCACTTATACAAAAAAAGACACAAAGAAAATTCAAAAATTCACATTTCTCGATCTTAGAAACCAGAATATCTTTGTCTTAACAACTCCACCCGAAATTGATATCTAAAAAAATTGATCCAATTGATTCCAAGATTCATAGAATATCCACTTATACAAAAAAAGACACAAAGAAAATTCAAAAATTCAAATTTCTCGATCTTAGAAACCAGAATATCTTGTCTTAACAACTCCATCCAAAATTGATATCTAAAAAAATTGATCCAATTGATTCCAAGATTCATAGCATTATATATTAATAACTTATACAAAAAAAGACAAAGAAAATTCAAAAATTCAAATTTCTCGATCTTAGAAACCAGAATATCTTATCTTAACAACTCCATCCGAAATTGATATCTAAAAAAATTGATTCCAAGATTCATAGCATAAATTCACTTATACAAAAAAAGACACAAAAAAAATTCAAAAATTCAAATTTCTCGATCTTAGAAACCAGAATATTTTATCTTAACTTCACCCGAAATTGATATCTAAAAAAATTGATCCAATTGATTCCAAGATTCATAGCATATATCCACTTTTTTATTCAAAGAAAACACAAAGAAAACTTTAGATTTCCTTAAATTCTAGAATTGAAATATTTTAACTAAGAAAAACATACATACAATTCCGATATTTCGATCCAAAAACGTCGCGCCTACGAAGAGAGGGTTATCCCGTTCTTCGCTCGTCCTTTCGTCCCCTGCTTTGGCAGGCGACGCGCCGGTAGAGGCACAAGCGGAGAGAAAAAGAGAAAGAAGGAAAGAGAGCAAGAGAGAGAGGGAGAGGGAGAGGGAGGGAGGGAGTAGGCGGCGGGCGAAGGCAGTGGGTGCCTCCATGTTATGCAGCCCCACCACCGCCTCTATCCTGACCAACCGGCTGTTTACTGTTTGGCCTCCCGGGATATCGATCCCAGTAGCGTAAGAACCGGCAGCCTAGGGCCACCGAGAGATCGGCACACGTCGAGCATTTCGTCGCGTCGACGGTTGCCAACCGAGAGACGACCGAACCTCCGAATCTCCCTCTCTCCCTTCCTCCTCCTTCCTCCCCACCCGCTATCTCCCTCTCTCTCTCTCTCTCCGATTTCTCCCCTCTTTTTTTTTTTTTGTTTTTTTTTATCACGCTGCAGACCGTCGTCCGCGAATCGACGACTTCGATTCTGAACTGCCCCTAATTGGGGATACCGTTAGTCCATCGAAGAAGAAGAAGAAGAGGGCCACTTGACCCCGCGAGATCGATTCGCGACTTTGAGTTACGCGTTTCTCAGCGCCTAAGGAGGAACGATACGTAACGTATCCTCGACGCGCCAGATGGTTTGTGGGGGAATGAACGAGGCTTGCAACATCGGGAAATTAGATACCTCGAGGAGAGCGAGAACTGGTTTTTGGGGGATGTGCGTGAGGAGGTCAGGTGGATGGGAGGTGGATACCTGGGATTGGGAAGGGAATAATCGTTTATGAGAGCGATGGAACGATGTATTTTTGGGAAGATCGAAGTTATGTATTCGAATATTTTGATACAGGATGATAATGAGGAAGGGGGAGATAGTTGTTTCGTGGAGATTTTCTTCCGTGGAAGAAGAATTCGATGGAAGGATTTAAAAATATTGGGACAGGATTTTAATATACCGATATCGTATAAATATAAAAAGCCATAATTTTCACGCAGTATGTAAAAATTATCTGGAGAAGGGAAAGGAGTCGTTAATTAAAATCGTATAATCGTAGGAGCAGGATCAGAGGTGAAGAAGAGGAAGAGGCGTTTATCGAGAGGAACGGGATGATATGTTGAGAAACGGAAGCAGGAGCAGCCATTGTTGTGCTAAGAGGGTCGAAGAATGAATCTTGCCGCGAATAGATTTCGGCTTGGGATTAAGCCGTCCCACTTTCGATTCCATTCGATGGCATCGTCGCTGCCGCGACTTTATTGTGCCCGCCACTTCGGAATAACCTTCGTCGCTGCCAGGCCTCGCAATTTCCGCACGTGTGGAATTTTTTCGAATATCCAGACGGATCGCAAGGCACAATATTTTAACGTTTTAAAACGAACTTTTCCCACGTCACCGCGAGTCGAGGGTTGCGATATCTCCACTCCTACATCCACCACCACTCGTCGCGACAAAGGGAGACCTACATTCCGAGAAATAAAAATGGAACGGTTCGTCTTGATCTTTCATTGTCCGGGCTATTGTTTCGTAGGATTTCTAATCGTTCGTTTTTTTCGACTCGAAGAAAATAATAATGGGATTACTTTAATCGATATTTAATCGAGATATAAAAGGTAAAATTTAAAAAAAAAATTTAACTACTACGTATTTAAAAATATATAAGAATTGTTATTAATCTTTTTTGAACGTAAAACTAAAGTTATTAATTTCTCTAATTTAATTAATTACTTTTAGATGTATTAGCAAAAATTAATAAACGGATTACTATTTCTTTTGGAATCTACAACTCGTTTAATTAACTACTTAAAATTAAAATTTTAATATAATCGAAAGTTCGAAACCCGGATGATTTTACACGGCGCATGCCCGAAAAGATGTCCTATGCGGATGATCTTCGACTTGTATCGGTACACGTGTTCCGCAGCGTGTCGAACACGCGGTATCAGCGATGCAATCTTTCGATCCTTCGCATCCGCGCCCAATTCTCTTCGCTACTCATGTTCCCTGGACGATACCTCAAGTACGATACGCAATTATCATTTCGCACGGATCAAACTCAACTGATCCGTTGACTATTGATGAAAGAAAATTCAATTTTTCATTGGAATTAAAAAATGAAATTAGTAAAATCTATAAATCAAAGTATTAGAGAGATATGATGAAGATTAGAGATCTGTAAATCTTCAACATTTGTCCAAAAACCACTGGTTGGTCACTGAACCGCGAAACTGGGTCATTCGAGCATCAAACGTCACGGCTGGTTAATTCAACGCGAAAAAACAAAGGCGACTTATTGTTTTCCTTGGTTCTTTGAAGTCCGTCCAAATTAGTTTAATTGATCTTAAGATAAAAAAAAAAGCGTAAGAATAGAAAGTAGCATAAAATACAGAGTTGCATTATTTATAAATTTAAATAAAAATTATGAAATTTCTTATCGATATGAAATCTAATAATATTTCAGTGGAAATTATTTAAAACAAAAAAAAAGGTAAATAAACGAAGACGTAGAAATTTTGTAAGATGTTTGATATCATCGAATGAATCACAGATTAAGGTTTAAGAGTACACATGTGCAGTTGCGTATATATCACATGGTTCGTTTATTAATAAATCGACGCAACTGTTACTCAAGTATCGCTATTCCTTCTGTACAGGATAATCGTACAGTCGTGTTTTGTAACTTAATCTTATAAGTAGTTACAAATTGTACGTACTGGTGCAATTAAAGAAAATTGTAGACAGATGTATTATAACGACGATTATAACGACAAAAAAAAGTGAAATGCTTAGAAAAAAGCGGAATAAGTTAAAATTACCGTTATAAAAATCCAGAACGGTATATAGTAAATGCATTTCTTTCGCAATTTAATAATTAAATCGTTATAAACGAAAATCAAATCACAAAATAAAAAATAAATGTGCAGTAATAACCATTTTCTAACCTAACATTAACACCTTCCGCTATTGAAAGCTACATGTAAACTGATATACTATTTATTACAAAATTTTACACATGAAATCGTTTCATATATACAATTAAGAGAACATTAAATAATATAGTATAGAATATATCTTGGAAATATGTATATATTTATATATTTCTTTTTCCAAGATTAAACTTTCATGCTAAAATAATTTAAAACATTCTCTTTTCTTAAGAGTCAATTCAATCGATTCATCTATTTACTTACGATTTATGTAGCTCCTGATCCTAACCTCAAATCATCTATTTATTCAGTTACATAGTCACATACAATACACTATCACTGAACACACATACGACTCGTATTTTATTTAGAAATAATTCACAATCTACAAAACAAATAAATCACGATCTTCCTATGATCAATAATGTTGTTAAAATATCCTCGTGACAATTGCACAAAGGAAAGCACTGGAAAGAGAGAGTGAAAGTATTATTCGACATCGTTGTGAAGCGATTCTGAAGAAGAGGACCAATAGCAAAGAGATTCTCCTTTCTCCTCAGAAAAGATCGAAGGAAGCCGTGTCAGGTTAGGAAAAGAAGCCACTATTACACGGCACGGTACGAAAAGGCAATCTGTCGACTAAGCCGCTTCTTATTACTTTGCCACCATCAACGACTACCGGTGGAATCGGCGTGAAAACGTATACCTTCGTATACTATGTAAATGCGCGCCATCTCGTGGCTCTCTAACCTGTTTCCTCTATAAGTTTATATACAAGGGTGAATGTGTACGTATACAGAGAATACCTAGAGCGTTTATGCGACGCGTATCAGCGTGACTGCATTGTACGTTCAAATGGTCCATGCCACCCACGACCAAGTCGTGACTTTCCTCTTTGGAAATACGCGACGCGTACAAGCCTCATGCGAAGTTTCTTCGCGCAGGTGCATGCGCAGATCCGCAATTTATGAACTGAATAAGTATCGTTTATGTTTTTCGTGAGACGATTTTCGTTTCGATGAAATTGATGTTAAGATTTTAACATCAAGCTACTGAATTGTTATAGAACGTTAATATAGATTTAAAAAAGAAATTTTCTTTCTTCTTTTTCTTGATTGTATAGGTTAATGAAATAAGAAATTATATAAGAGTAAGAGTAAGAATACAATTAGAGTCTTGCTAATTGAATAGGTTATGTCAAATTAATAATTCTAAGAAACGTTTCGTCTTTGTTTCGTTCCTTTAATCAAACTTAATTATATAAATATTATGTAAGAATAAGATTCTATTATATAAAAAGAATAAATTTGAGTTAATTTTAAAAATTTAGAAAATAATTTCAAAATGTAAAATTTACTTGAAATAAAATTAGTCAAATTTGACTATACTTACTATGCACTTACTATTTTATGTATCGAATTGTAATATAATTCTTAAAATATAAAGGCGTGTGGAATGAAATGGAATTTTAAATAAAGTTTACTTCGTAATCGAAATCGCGGAACGATAGCTCTCATAGAATCTATGCGAATGTAAGTACATCCGGTACTTCTAGTCAATGAGTACTAGTCGCTTTCACCATGCAAAATTTTCATTGTTTTGTTGAGTCTGACAAACGTACGGGAGTAATTGTAATCATTGCTACATGAAGCAACAGTTTACTAATTTCCGGTTTTCATGTATAAAAAGATAGCCCGTTTAGACTTTCTCTTGTCTAAAAATACTACATGCAAAAAATGGTGCATATTCTTTAAAAATATTCTGCATTAAAATATTCTTGAAAATATATAAATTATACTTAAAAATGAAGAAATAAAAGAAAAAGGAATATTTTAAACTTGATGGAAAAATATTAATTTACAAAAAATTTCTTTAATATTTCTCAAACAAGATTTTCTCAATATCAACATATTACTATTTTTTTATTATTTTCATGATGCATTCATCAAAATTATATTATTACAAATTTAATATAATTAAAAGATACAAATCCAATTTCTTCCTCCAAAAAATGTAGTAAAATCATAACAACAATATTCATAAAATATTTCCTCCACATATCAAACTCTATAACTTTCTGAAACCAACATTGGTCAACAAAGAATTGGTCAACCAGAGAGAAAAAGATGAAGAAAGAAAGAATTGCAATAGAACGACGAGTCGATTATAACGAGATTCAATATTATCCAATGTACAATGGAACTTGGATAGATTAATAGGGATCATAGATAGATGTTCGAACTTTCCATCATTCTCTAGTTATCATCGTTTTATGCGATCGTTATAATCAATAATCGACTAGCTGATTAACATCTGACAAAGGAAAAAATTCCATGATGAAGATATCGTTTATATTAGGATTCCCTTGACCGGTTTCCGGGGGAAAGGAATTTTCTTTTCTTCATTTCACCACGTGTCTACTAACGAGGATTCCATGCGATCGGAAGTTCAGGATGCGGAAGTCGATATTTCCTTTTTGTTTACTCGATAATACTTTCAATTAGAATTTGTTCTGGTTCAATTATGAATGATTTGAAAGCGAGGAGAAAGTTGATGCACCATCGTTATTTCGTCGTTTCATTTGCACCGCCAACTGAAATAAGATACGATATAAGATTGAACCAAATAATATAATATATAATAATAATTCATTTAACATTCTATATCTTAAAAAAGAGATTAAATATTATTATTAATCAGATTTACCCAGATTAAATCAGACGAATGAGTTTCACGGTCTGATTATACGTAAGGATGCATGTTTAATTTTTACCGGTGATGCAAATGAGTTAATCGAATCACTGAAATGAAATGAAAATGTTAAGCGGAAGGCAGCCACGGAGGAAAAGCCGTAGGCACGTAGGGGATAAAATCGATCGGGGTCGATGTACTTATACCTGTTCCCAACCGCGTCCATCTATCTGGGAATCTGGTCCGCTGCGGCGGACCACTCTTCGTGGCGTTGTCGATAAATCACCGATGGTCGTTATTAAAGGACCTCGGGAATCGTCGATCGAGGACAAAGAGGAAACGGGCAAAGAGAGGTTTCTACACCAGGAATCATGACGACGACAACCACCATGACGACGACGACGACGATGGTGACGACAACGCGAAAGTGAACAAGGATCGTAGATTGCACAATGGCCAACATGATTTTCCATTTAATCCGGGATAAAATATTTATCGGCGTTGCCAGTCGAACCGTAATTTTTTAATCGGAACCGCTGTCGAATTCCTGTGGCAAACGTGCTTTTGTCTCGAATAAAGGAAGCTGGAAAAAAAAAATGAAAATGAGATTTTTTTCTTTTTGCAAAATCTAGTTTTTCCGTCTGACGAGATGTCGCGTTAATTGGAATGGTTATTATTTTTATCTTTTAGTTTGTTAATTGCTTTGACAAGATAATCTGAAGAGATCAAAAATTTTGGAAGAGAATATGCGATAAAAATTATGTACAAATCTTTGTAAAAGTATTTTTCAATGTTTAAACAATTTAATTTTAAAAAAAATGATTATGAAGAAAAAAAAAGATACATCTGATTATATCATCCCACTTGAGACATTCAGGATCAAGCAAAGGGAATCAAAGCTAGGAAATTGAGACGTTGATTAGTGTTTAAACACTCGAACGATCCCAATTCGATCTAACTCGATATCGAAACAAGCCGAACTGTCCGGGAGAATCGTTCTCTTTGACCGAAGTAAAGGCAGAAATTGCACGGTGAAAGGAGCAAAGGGACGACGCCTCGTGTTGTCGGTTACCAAAAGTACAGCCGAGCTTTGTTAGCTTCATATTGCTGATGAGAGATCGTATCGTCGCGCCACCTATCGTCAAGTCCTCTTTTCTTTTCTTCCACGCTAGCCCATTTCACCTTCTTTCGTAGATGTCTCTGTTCTCCCTTCCGAGACGCAAACACGATACGGCACATCATTAACCTATCTTTGTGCAAAGCAAAATCTCAATTTTCTTGCGTCTGATAAATGTATAGTGTGTAGATATGGAAAAAATTCTAATACGTACTCGATACATACTTTAAAAGAGTTTCGTGAACATAACCTATTTTGATTTTAATATTATACGTGTCGATCCTCTTAATTAATATACGTTTGTTGATGCAAAGTTGATGCTTTTGAATTTCTTCGCGGTTAATTATTATTTGCAACTAAAAAAAAAAACGATACGTTTATGAGAAGGTTAACGACAGAAAAAAAATAATCAAAACATACCATACCATGCTAAACTGATCCAACAGAGATTCGCATAATTGACATACGATGACAGGATTAAATAGAGCTGACGTTTTCGATCCTGTCTTCCGGAGAAATCACGGTTAATTCTGGTACATGGTCGAGTCATTGGTCCCAGAAAAGACAAAGAGGTCGGGGCACAGGGAGGAAAAGAACGCGGGAGATGATTCATCCGCGGCGTGTTCCTTTCCAGCGCGCAATTGTCATCAATTTCGGGCCTGGCCGTTAGGTGTGGTGTAACAATAAACGGCGCTCGTGCAACGAATACATAAAACATCCTCCTCCTCTTCTCTTTCCCTCGTTCCTTTCTTGATCGTAAACTCACCGTGCATGACCATCCTCGGAGAGAGAAGGCTACTGTCGGTTCTGTCGTACGACACCCAAGGAACCGACTGCGATTTTCTTGGAACGTAGCGATTAACTCTTGCGATTTTGTGGTTACTTTCGCCTTAGTTGGATTTCAAGTATTTCTCGATTTAATTTTAAAATTGGAGTTTTCGTTACGAGATTTATGTGCACGATTTTCGTTCTTGTTAAAAGAATTTTTGAATTGAAGAATGAAATAAATGTAAAAATAAGAGAAACATTTTCGTGTTTATATATTATCGATACGAATTTCCGCACAAACTAACCTAAAAATTTATCCGCTACTCAACTGAATTATTACCAAATAATCCGAATAAAGTAAACTTTATTCGAAAATAAGTCTTCCAATCCCAAAATTCTAATTTTTCCTACAATTCAAAGTAGCTGAACATTGCACAAGCACATTCGTTCGAGCATAACCACCCATTGGCGTTTTCAAACGCTACGACGTATCTCGAGTTACAGCGATTAACCGCCTCGACAAAGCATCAAAGCGTTACGAAGACTTTCGCGCAAAACGTGTGCCAGGTGAGTACGAGAGACGATATCCGAAAATAACATAACTTTCCCTCTCGAAACGAACCACGCATACAAAGTGGCGGCGTGTCCCGTACTAATAATCGTTTTCCGGGCTGAAGTGGCACCGGTTTCGCGAAACTTCGTTCTTCTACACTCATATTTGCGCATGCGTATTGCGTTCTCGTATAATCGGACTAACGCCACCAGAGGGATCGGAAGTTCATGCGAAACTGCGAATTTTACGAGTAATCATGATTAGAAAAGTAGAACAAAATAAAACGGGAGAATGTATTTAGAAATAATAAACGATTCTTTATTTGATTTGAAATTTATTTTGAATTTTAAAATTATGAGAATGGAAAAAAGATATCGAAAGAAATAAACGATATTCTCTTCCTTAAAAAGAGAACTCGTAACGTCTTTTTCGAACAGTTTTATCGATCGAGTTAAAGAATACGAAACCCGGGTACGATGAACATGGATGATGAGCGGATCAGAATGGCCGTAAATGTAATTAAGGAGAGGAACCATGCGATTCATCGTGGGTAGATCAATTATTCTATACGAGTTCGCGAATTAATGCGATACTCTGCTGAACAATGGAAACGATTTCTCGCGTGGGCGGTTAATATGAAGATACATCTCAACTTCGATATATCGGAAACGTTGTCGTCACCTAGGCCGCCGTGGGCGTTGATACAAGCACGCAAACCTTACAATGTTCACCGAGCGACCAATAAACCGACAACATTACAACCGCACCGGTTGTCGTTTTCGATCTCTTTTTATCGACGCGACAGATCAGCGACGAAGCGGCTCGAAATATCGAAGAATTTGAATTTGTTCTTTTGTTGCTCCCGGATGAATATGGAGATTTCGTGGAAGATTTCGAAAATTCTGCTTTTTTTATTTTTCTTTCCTTTTTTTATTCTTCTCTTTTTAAGAAGAAGGTAAGAGGAATACTTTGAAATACAATAGATGACTATATTAAATATCTTGGTCGAATATTTTATTATATATTTGGTTCTATATCCAAGATGTTAAGATATATATAGAACATTTTTTAAGAATTAATTCTTGATATTAAATTTTTTTAACATGTTTATTTCATATCATAACGAAATAAAAGTATATTTATGTTTGCAACTTAATATAAAAATCTTTTCATTTTTCTATTGGCAAACAATTAATCGAATAAAGAAACTTTTAAATCTATACATATGAAAATTATTGTACAAATCCAATGAAATTCCACTTTATCGCAATTTTTACTAAAAACTACTTTTTCAGTTTGGTCGAACGAGGAAGATACGAAAGATACAGTAGACAGAAAAGAAAGTTTCATTGTTCTTTCTTATAGAACAAAATTTTTTTTTAATACGTAGATAATAGCGCTGTTATTAATAACAATGTGGCACATTTTAAATGGTATCGTTTTACGTGCGCTGAAAAAATTTTACATTTTCGTGCTCTCGTGGAATAAATCCAATACGTGTAAACCATGGTTTTACAAAACAAACGCAGAACGAAACGCGTAATAAATAAACGATAAAAATTTTTCGAAAGCCAACTCGACCGATTCTTAATTCGCATATTCGCTAAATTTTCTCTACCAATCTTTTTTCCACCGATAGGTTTATCGGAATTAAGAAATTTTTTATCAGAGATAAAAAGTTTTTCGTAAATAACAAGCGCGTATCTTACGCATTGAATGCATAAGAATATTATATTTTCATCGTCGAAGGTAGCAAGCTTTCCGCAGAGTCTCGCTACGGATTCAAGTTACTACATAAATTACATAAAAATATACACGTTGCGCCGTTCTCGCTGTTACAATGTTCCAACGGCGGCGCATTGTACGTCGAAAAAAAGAGGAAATGGAAAATAAAAATAAAAAAAAAAAAGCAGAAAACGCTGGCAGGAAGAGGCTCTGAAGGATCCCAAAAGAGAAAAACGAGCGTTTGAACTTTCATGAAAATCCAGCATGTCCTGACCATATGGCCGGCGTATCCATCAACCGCAAAAGGCAAGCGAAAAATTAACGCGGTCGTTTCGTTGGGGCCGAGGATACCGCAATAAAATAAAAAAAAAAAAAAAAGAAAAAAAAATAGAAAAAACAAAATTTGTCGCCCTCTGAATAGCAATTTTCGCGCGTCATACGAAATTCTACATGCATAGGATATTACACTTAACGTTTTGGTATCGACCGGTTCGTGTTTTCGCGAATATCCCAGAATAATCAAACAGATGACTATTTTTTTCGCTGTTGTCATCATGCCACGCATGTATTATTCAGATAGAATACAAATTCATTGGAACACATGTTGTCCGTTCGAACGATTTTGATTTGTCATCCGAGTTCGCGTGAATTGTTGTTATTTTTGATATTGAAATATTAGCAAGTTTATTCGCGTGTTTAAAAATACGAATCATTTTTGAAGTCATTTTTTTTGAAAAATCCTTTATTTTAACACCGAGATCGTTATCACATATCGTTCGAAATACATTGTATATATATGTATAACAAAGAGCGTGTATCATTAAGCATTCTATTTGAAAATTCTATTAAAATTCTTTCTTAAAATATATATATGAAGAATGATCGACGTGAGTAACGGGATTGACAAAAAGGGAACGTGATGATTCATTTTAAGAAAACAATGATACTTTCTTTCTGTTCCGAAAAAGTATTAACATCGTTATTCATGCGAAAAAAATGGTAACGTGTACAGGTTTTGTTAAGCCTACATTCAAATATTTCGGCTACTTTACGTTTTAACATCAATTCTTCGTCCAAGGCCACTTCACCAATAGTGAATGACGTCATAGGTGACCTCTTATTTCGTAATCCAATGTAAGAGGCGACTTTGACTTTTACCTGATATGTTGCAGACTCATACATGAACAATACGGAATACGAAGAAACGAGACAAATTATTCCATTCAAATTTTATTTAAATTTTATCTTTCAAAAGTTTTAACAAAATCTTTCAAAAGTTTTTAACAACAATCATATCTTGTACAAATCATTTGTATTTTTTTTATCCTTTCATTATTGTTTGTGAAATCAATTTTTTTTACTTTATTATTAAAATTGACAATTTTCCAGGAAAGTGAAGTACATCTCTTACCGTTTCAAATTTCAAATTTTCCATTCTCTCTGGCGCGCAACGACACGACACGAGTACATATCGAACGAAAAATTCGTTCTCATCTCGACCGTGTAACATACACGCGTAGGACGTATAAGAAGCCATTACTCTGGAGGTTTCTAGTGTGCGTAGGTGGGGATTTAATAATCTAGTAATTACCCATCCCTGACCGTCTAAAACCCTAATCACGACGTCTTACGATCAATTCGATTTTTCAACGAGAGAGCCCAAGTTGAACCGCGGCCAAGGAAGCCGCCAATAATCTTAATAACAGTAATAACAATACATGAATTATGCATCGTCACATCGATGTAACACGCATAAATGGCGAGAATGTTTCGCGATCTCGCCGCCTGGATCGTTGCTAGCTGTCTCGTTGTTGCATCAGGTTAGGAGAGTAACGATTAGTCGCGATTAACCGACGCTAAATTAACGGACTTTACCGTGGCGGTTTCACAATAGGCTTTCTCAGTCCTCTTCGGGAACACGATCGTGAAAATAGGTTGTGTTACCATCACTGTGTTTAACGCCTGCTTTACCAAGGTTTTGTTCATCGAATCGTTCGCGTCAAGATATAACAATAAGATGGAATGGATTACGTGTTTGCGGTAAGGATTTCGATAACGTAAATAGGATTGTTTTTGATTTTTATGTGAATTCGTGATGGAATAATTGTGTAAATGAAAGAGTTTTAGCATTTTAGTGTACAAATTTCAATTGTATACAAGATGTTTCATGTTAGGAAGAAACGTGATCTATCAGCGTTTTTGAGGTTATGCAACGAAAAGAAAGTTATTAACCTCAGTAAGTTATAAAATTTATCTATTTTTGTGCATTATAAATAACAATAATATATCTTTGTAAAAAATTAGAAATTAAAAAACATGTTGGTAATTATTTATACAAATATTCTCTCAAAGATGATTAGATTAAAATTATCGTTTATCGTTCCATCTCACAATTTCTGTATATCTTTACAAAGTTTTCTATAAATACATAAAAAAAAAATCGCAAATATTCTCCAAGAGAAGACTAGTCTAATAAAAAGCGAGGAATCGTTAAATCACGAAACAAGTCGTCGGTGGCGTTTCGTTGACGTTAAATCTTTTTTACCGATAGACACTGATTGCGAGGCAACGAACGAATCTCGACTTCACGGGCCGGAAAGCTTATATTCTGCTTTCCTTGTGGCTGGTTAACATTGCGTAAGCGTGACACCGGACTGAACTCATCGACATCGTTTTACCATCGTTTCAACGTTATTCTAACACCTCGATCGGCAAGTATAATAGCCCTGAGCGGCGTGACGAGAGCCGGCCGGTGCATGTTTATTGAACAAACGACCGTCCCGTATCGCTCGCGATTCTCTTTCGCCCTGGGGACGCGCGATTACACGCCTAGCATACTTATACATTGTGCAAAAGTCGCGTTCTGCCTTTGTTGTGCCGCTATCCGGCCCATTGAAATTTCCCGCGTTCACGGTTAACTTTCTATGTTCCACGCTATAGTCTATGGACTGAGATATACAGTGGGCTCGTAAAATCGCTCTAGAAGATAAAGTTGCCGTACTTTTAGGATTCTGAAACAGGTAAATAAATATACCACGAAATTATCTTTTCGATTCAATTTATATTTGAGCTCCTTGAACGATTGAATATAAATGAAATAGCGAATTTGATATTTCTTTTTTTTAATCGAATCTACATAAATAATTCATCCAAATACAATTTTGATGCAAAATAAAAAGTATGCAATTTTTATTTATTTACTTTTTTCTTTTTCGTAACTTTATTTTTTGCACTTTTATAAACAAGATTCGATATAAATTTTTTTTTAATACGAAAGATATATTCGTATTATTATAGAATCTAAGCAATAATTCTGAAGTGCAGCGTAATAATTCTCAACTATTTCATTTCATCGCGATGGGATAATCAAACTGCGTGCATTATCCTGTCGCGAAAGAAGGCACGTATCGGTCGGAAGCTTGTACATTCGATAATGTTCAGCCGGGTTCAATTAAGTTCCGTCCCAGTTCGGCGTCCGCCGTAAAAGCTCGCCGTGGAGCGAGAGGAGAGAGAGAGAGAGAGGGCTTTGCAGCAAGGCGTCTCTATGCGCGTACTACATCGACAAGATTACCGCAGACCACACCAGTCTACGTACTTTGATACGAGCGTGAATATTTCAGGGTGCGAGGATCGATTTATCTCGACCTAGCATTACTCCAGTCACGGGTTATAATCGCCGCGAAAATCGACATCATCATCTTTCTTCGTCTCTCGAATCATCGAAATCATTATGGATTAAAAAAATTACTACAATCGATAATAAACACATCGACATAAGGATTTTTAATTTTTTAAATAGAAATCCATATTGATACATTTTCCATATGAAATTTAGATGAATGTAATTTATTCTTTTCGAAATATCTTATTATTAGGATTAATCGAACGAGAATAATGTTATTTTATATACGAGATACGTGTGTTAAAATAATTCTGATCGACTTATCTTCAATTTTTTTAGGGCGACTCCGTCATTGTAAATTGTCCACGTCCCATTGTCGGTACATTTTCACGTTGTTTTATTTTGTCTCGCTACAGAAACTCGCGTTTCACTTTCTCCAGGGGACGAATTCCAAATGGAATTCCAGCGAAAAGGGTGCGGACCGTGAACGCCCTCCACGCTCGAATCTCGACAAATCAAACGTCATACTCGCGATATTCCGACATTTACTACTAAATATAATTTTATCTTTAATCTTATGATTTAGATTCTTAATTTATCCAATTTATAATGATTATATTGCATTTTTAAGACGTTTAGTTTCCATTAAATTCTCCAGTATTCCTAATAAATTTTATAGTGATTATTGAACTTATTAGATTAATCATTCGATCTTGAACTTTTCTTTCAATTCGACTATCAGCAAATTTAATTTCAGGACACTTAATTTTAACATTATTAGGAATTTTCGTTAGAAATTTTATTTATTCAAAACATACTTTTAACTTTAGAGATTTTTATATCAATAATTCAAAGATATATGTATTTTCAATTCTTTTTTTGATTTTATACTTCTCTGAATCAAATCAAGTCATTAAAGACTAATGAAAAAAAATTTTCCATTTCGTATAGTTATAAATAGATCTTAACCAATTATTCTATCATTTAGATTAATAGCAATTTGAATTTATAGATCAATTTCAGTATTAATAATTATAAATTTAATTAATTTTTTTTTGGATACTTGCAGCCTTTATATAAATTGTACAATTCATAAGATAAAATAAATCTTCAATCGCAAGTATGAAAATGATTGAAACGATTAGATTTCAATATAAAGATTCGAAAGTGAAATTTGAATTAAAAAAATTATAAAATTTTTCGTCTCCTCGATGATTCATCGTGGAGTTGAATCATCATCTGCGCAACTTACTGACGCGATTATCTTCCAGTGGAGTTTATCTTAACGTGGAATCAGTTTTAAGATGCACGGAAAACAAGCTGTGGGGGCATATTTAAACGGGAATAACGCGCGACAACATATTTCACGCGCCGCCATTAAAAAGTGTCGCCAATGGCCGATGCATTACGCGCGAAAATCCAATTGTTCGTTTCGATTCTGGTTCTAAAACAAGATAAATGCGCGGACGCGAAATTTGAAAACGTGGGGCGTGCGATCCGCGCGTCAAGCGGACATAAAACATTGTTTTTGAATTAAGCCGACTGTATTTTTAGGGAATAACCCGGCTTCAATTTGACCTGGAATCTGTTTGCTTGCTTCCAGCAAACAATGGAATGGCTTTAGCAATTTAATTTTTTTAACAATTAAACGAATTTGCTATATATATATGTATCGAATTAATCGAAAATTTTGACAAAAAAAAAAAAGAATAATTGAAACATCGAATTATCTCTCGGGATAACCGAGAGTATCCTTTTACCGAATTGCGTTATCAATTTTTTTTTCCGCGATCGCAAACGAAATATCGAATTATTAAGATTTAACTACTTCGATAATTAAAAGTAAAACAAATTTCAAATGGAGTCTGGCCATCGTCAGATGACTGATCAACGCGATAAATAACGTTGCGATACGCAACGTACGTTCCCGATTCGTCAACCCTGTCTCCAGGAATCGCGAGTTTTTCCTCCCCCCCTTCGAACAATTGCACGTAACGCTTTCATCCATCTCCCATATAGAAACGATTGCGTCGAATCGCGCCGCTCGTATCGTACATCGGCTTCACTTTCCCGCGGACTCTAACAAATGGAAAGTATTTATCAACAACGGAGCGCGGGCTTATTGCTCGCGGTCCCCTCTCGCTCTCGGGGATGATTCCGTGTATAAAAACGCTGGTTATACTGGTATGCGAGCGAAATAAAAAAAAGGCGAGATCTTGGAAGAAGTTGTTGAACAATAGTGAAAGGCAAGGATGGACAAAGGACAGTTACCAGGAATGTCGGCATGACAATCATTGAATAATGATGAATGTTATTTTTTTCAAGCTTCCCAAGAGTCTGGAGTCTGCCGATTGGCAAATTCTAACAGTTACGATATTTTATTTATCTCTGATCAATTTTTTTTCCAATTTATTTTCACACGAGTAAGTGGAAATATTTGTTTCTAGAATTCTCTAGGATTCTCTCTTTCACTCAGAGTTCAATATTCAATATCTCAATTTTCAAATATGTTCGAAATATGTCTAGATGCTTTTTTCTCTCGATGTAAGTTCATTATGTATCTTATTATATCATTCCTAATTCAAAGTTTTTTTCAAAAATGATCAGTTACAAAAAATAAATACTTTAAGATTCAACATATACAATAATAAAAAGAAAGACTTTCGACTTACTTCATAAAAATTATATCATTATTTATTATATTAATACAAAAAAAAAGTATACTTTCGACTTCATAAAAATTATATCATTATTTATTATATCATTCCTAATTCAAAGTTTTTTCAAAAATGATCACCTACAAAAAAATAAATACTTTAACATTCAACATGTATAATAACAAAAAAAAAAAGACTTTCTTCACAAAAATTATATCATTATTTATTATTCCTAAAGTTTATTATCATTCCTAATTCAAAGTTTTTTGAAAATGATCAGTTACAAAAAATTCAACATATACAATAACAAAAAAAAAGTATACTTTCGACTTACTTCACAAAAATTATATCATTATTTATTATATCATTCCTAATTCAAAGTTTTTTAAAAAATAATCAATTACAAAAAATAAATACTTTAACATTCAGCAACTTACTTCACAAAAATTATATCATTATTTATTATATCATTCCTAATTCAAAGTTTTTTCAAAAATAATCAGTTATAAAAAATAAATACTTTAATATTCAGCAACTTCACAAAAATTATATAATTATTTATTATATCATTCCTAATTCAAAGTTTTTTCAAAAATGATCAGTTACAAAAAATAAATACTTTAATATTCAACGACTTACTTCCCAAAAATTAATTTTCCTTTTCGACAAACGCGTCTTAAAGAAACGTCGCGAGTCTGAAACTTCGTTGAAGAAGAAGAAGAAGAAGCTCGAGCACAAGATCACCTCATTCCCGTTTCATTTTCAGTCACGGCCGTTCTGTTTGTTCTGCAATGATTTTGCAACGGCGTGCCGCTTTCTTTCGACGCAGACAGGAAGTGAAAGATCGTCGCGTTCAAAGAAAGGCGTTCCTTTATTTCCACGATAATCCGCCTCTTGGCCGATAACGAATCGCCAGAGAAAGTGAGATTCCTCCTCGTTGATCCTCTCTCTCTCTCTCTCTCTCATCTCGTGGACACGTTCCTGGAACTTTGTCGAACTTGTTTTCGAGACGAAACACCCGCTGTGTTTTCCTATCCACGTGCTGCCAGGAGACACACCTGCAACGCGGACTGTTTGCCCACGGATTTTACGACGATCGCAGCAGTGTTTAATCGGTTCTCAGTCCGAATCGATCCTGATCACGGATCACAGCCGGAAGGAATGGTGATTGGAACGGAAAGCGAGAGGGTGAAAGCGTTTGGAAAGGAACAATGAGATTGGGGATCGTATAATCGCGAGATCATTGTCGTTGATTTGATTTGAAAAAGTTCACTTTGTTTTTGTTTTTTTTTTCCTTAGAAAGAGGAAATAAGAAAAGAAGAAATTTTCTATTGGAGAATTCTATTCTTTTTCGTTTAAATAAACAGTATAAAATATATATATAATTTATAACGATCGAAAAAGTTTTTAATTAAGAATTGAATTTATTTCCTTAATTTTCACGAAGAGAAATTCCCTTCCCGCACAGGTATATCGGTGGCGAGAGACAATTCTCGGTACAGTTCTAGGTGACCCGGGTGTTGCACAAGAATTTTTGTAACACGTACGCCGTGTGTACGTAGACGTAGCTGTGGGATTGCAAATGCGTGACGAAGGCCCAAAGAGCAGCTACGCAACGGTGACACGAGAACCCGCCGCCTCTCTACGTGGAGATCAAAAGCTGCGTGCAACGGCACACGCCTCTCACTATTGCGAAAGTTGGCCGGCGCACGAGCAATTCCCAGATATACGAAACGCTCTGTCGAAGCAGATGATTTAACGTGCGCGTGGTAGGAGCCTTGTGTATCATCCACTGCACTCCTTTTTTCCCTCCTCCGATCCTACGATCGCCTCCGTGACAGTTTAATTGGCCCGTTCGCAATTTATTTATTGCGACCAAAACGTCGAAAATTATCATATCGTTTCCCTTTAACGGTTGACACACTTGCGGTTCACGATATGAGCGTTATATTGTTCGACGTACGTAATTAGAGGTTAAGTTTCGGTGATTTTCTTTCTCGAGGAAGATGGTGTGGGTGGTGTTGATTGGCTACTTGAGAAACATCGTCTCTTCGAAAGTAATTGGCATTGAACGGATAATTACAGCGATTTTCACAAATTGGTTACGACGAACATGGTTACGATTAAAGCAAATTAGATTTTTTTTTTTTTTTTAATAAAGAGAAAAAGGATAAAGCTTATCGATCAAATTTATATACGTTCACATTGTATTCACATTGTGTAATAAATAAAGAATTTCTCATCGTAGATTTTCTACTTATTAAAATTTTAACGATATTTAAAACGGGTTCGAACAATTCTACGTGAAAACTTTCCATGTTCCATCAAACTTCTTTTCTTTATTGTTAATTGAAACATCGAAACAGAAATATAGAGATGAAAAAAAACAATCTCTAAAATTTTAAAAAATTCAGTGACCAAGTTATCAAAAGGCTTTTCGAGAAGAACGATTTCTCCGCGCATGCGCCATCGATCACTTTTCGGTCGGTAACGGTATCGGGGGACCGGAAAGGAAAGCTTCGATCTTGATTTCGGTTCGGCCAGCTAGGAGATCGCGATTCCACAGACGGTATTGTTCGCCAGTCGGACAGGTCTCTCATTTCCATGAGTTTCGTCACCTTCTTCGCTGCCTCTGCCCACTTTCTATCGCCGATTAAACGATTACATTGCTAAACGGTAGCCACGAGTAAACACAGGACGACTTTATTTGCGTTTAATAAACGCGTTTTAAATCCTCCTTCAGATTAGCGCGTATCGAGACATGCCGAGACAATTGGAGAATACTTGGAATACGTGGATTACATCACCCCGGAACAAGGGAGAGAAAAGAACATGTTTTCCAGCCGTTCGAACCGGCCGATTGATTGCCAACGACTACGAAACGTCCCTGGTTAGGTGGCCAGGCTTCTCGATCGATGGCGAAGGCACGATTTCCTTGGCTCGATAGAATCGTTCAGGTGGACTCGTCCTGCCCTTTCGTTTCGCCGAGAGAAAGTTTCGTTCGCTCGCTTTCGAGGAATCGTCTCGATTTGTAGACGAAATAGCGATCCATAATACACAAGATCTAGCATATATGTTCGAAACGTAAAACAAGTATTCACGAATAACGAGTAAATACATTGTACTTCTAGTTCAAATAATAATAAACGGAATAAATTTGCTTTTATCGAAATTCTGAATTAAGATAATACGATACAAATAATCAAAATAGATTAATTGATATCACACTAATAATTTTTTCTAAAAAAAAGCGTTGCAAATTTCCATAGCAACGCTTAAATTCAATAGCATTACGAATTTCTAACAATAGTTTACTCAAGTTCCGCCAGATTAGCGCTAGTGTCGCGGCCTCTACATCAGGCGGCTCACGGGTGGGGTCCCTCGCGCAGTTCATTTTATTTTCAGTGTACAAGGATATTACTTAAAAAAATAGAAGATAGAATTTTGATGAAATAAATGTAGTCTAATATTACCTGGTGAATTTACATTACTTTATCGATCGGTTAAAATTAATCTGATGGTTTTAATTTGATGGTTTCGATATATAGCGAAGACTAGGTAGACGCGGTAACGTCGCTTTGACACAGAATCGCGCAGCCAGTTTCCAGGCGACCCGGAGATGCAGAGGCTTACTCTGGCTGACTGGCTGCTGGCTGCCGTTTCTAGCGTCTATCGATCCTATCGGCGAGGCTTTGGCGACGGCCACGCCGAATACATTTTCACACTGGCTGCTAGGCGAAAATGTCTGTACACGCGGTGCAAAATCGACGTTCTGTGAAATTACGAAATATATCAGACGTGAAGTTCCAGTTGATCATTCCGATATACGAGAAATTTTATTGATCGGTAAGATTTTTTCTTTTTTTTTTTTTTTTTTATGATATTTACGATGATCATTCGATGATAATAATGCAGAGAAATTAGTCATTTCCTCTTCAAATATTGTCGAAGAATATTGAAATTCGCCATGTAGGTTGATACATTTTCCATTTCCATATATTAAAATTAAAATCAAGATTGAAATTCAATTTTATCGTGAATCAATTTATTATATATCATAATTTCGGATACCAATATCGTCCAATATCGTGAAGGCTTAGATTAATATTATTTTTTTCTTCCATGTTTCTTACGATCTACAAAAGAAACAATGTATGTTGTCAATTTCATCAATCGATTCAAAATCAGAAAAAATAATATAAATTATTATATCGTTAGATGTAACATTAGGTAATACTTATTTCTCTCTAAAAACTATGGAACTATGCCCGGTATTATTACCATGCAGCAAACAAACGGACGATCGTTGCCCATTTGAAGATATAATTCGACTCTCGATCGAATGATGCGCGGCGCGTGTAAGAAACATTCGCGGCATCCAATGGTATGCGGGCAAGAATGCTACCGCGATGGGATACAATAGTGATCTAGAATGCGGAAGCGCTGAATTACATACTGGCAACCAATTAATTAACGGGTTAAGTACGTCAATCGAAATTCTCTGGTTAATCGATGCCGGCTGCTATAACTCGCGTATCGAATTGTTCCTTGTTGTTCGCAAAACAACAATTTTTAGGTTAGGAACTTAACCTAATTTTTACAATTTTTTTTGTTATGCAAAATATAAAAATATAGTAAAAAAGAGAAAGACATTGAATTGTTCAAATAATAATAATAATAATCAATAATTTTGAGATTAAAGATTTTTTAGTTTTTTTTTATTCCAATTCTTTTTTTTTAATATTTAAAATAACAATGAGGAAAAGAAATAATAGAATATTTAAATGTATTTTAAATTATAATTGAATAAAGTTTTAAACATTTCCCGAAATTTTTGATTTACACGTATGTAAAATTAAATTTTTCAACAAACGAGAAAATCACGAATTTTGAATCGAATTTTTGAAACGAATCAGCTTGTATGAAAATCATAATTATATTATGGAATCATTTGCAATGAAATACATTTACCTTTTAGCTATTCTTCGCGGTGTATATTTTATTTTTCACATTACATATATGTGGTTCAAATTGTTGAAAATATATGTATGTAACTTGGTTTATTTTACGCGTTTATTTTTGAGGTAAATACATTATTTCACAGATGAGGAACAAACGGTTAAAATATAAAAATATTTTACGATGTAATATTCGTGTATAAATCTCGCGAAATGAATTGAACTTTTATATTCATAATGTTTATATTATTCTTATTTATATGATGACATTACACTTCGACTTAAAAAATTTTTTATTTTCATCTGTAAGTTGCAATTAATCTCTTAACTTTATTCCAATTATATCCAAAAGATCGAAATGTATAATAAATAATAATTTTTCCCATTCCAAAATTATATTTATATAATTTAAAAAACGTATATTCGAAATTTTCATACAATATTATATTAAAATTTTCATTATAAGCGACATAATTCTTATATGATCTCTAAGGTTTTTAAGAAAAAAATAATTACATCATATTATTTTCCTTAAATTATTTTTATATGAAATATTTTAAAAAAATAAACGAGTTATTCCAAAATAAAATTGATTACGCGAGACAAAATAAAAATATAAATTACAATTCTTAAATTCCAATGATTAAAGTTACAATGACAGTGATATTAACCTTATACTTAGTATTTATTATTTTCTCTGTGTATATACATCACAAAAGAATTCTTTAAAAAAAATATTAAGTTTCGAAAGTATCGGTGTCTGGACAAAGGAATGAAGAAAATCACGGTCATATAAAAAAAAAAAAAAATAGCTGACAGTCGCTAGCAAGTTAGCTGGTTGTCGTATTATTTCGTGCGAGCGGGAAATTACCATGACAAAGCCAAAATTGCCCGAGCCGTAGCGAGCAACCCTAAGCAGGACGATATACCGACGGAGCACAGGTCCGGCGGCGTGTGAGCGCGCATGCGCACTCGTGTGTTGTTGTGTGGCGACCGTCCGCCTAATTGCAGGTGACGGCCGCTGCAAATTCGCCCTTTGGATCGGCCCGTCTGTCTTCCTCTCGCTCTTTCTTTCGCTTTCGTCTCTATCTATCCTCTGTCTTTTCCCCCTATCCTATCCTTGTCTCCGTATTCTCTCTTTCTCTTTGCTATATCGAGCTTTCGAACCGAGAATTGCTACGTTGTTGGTTGGAATACGATCCTTCTATTACCGCTTTGTTACAAACAAAAACCTTCATTGCGTATACTTTGTATTACGAGGACGCAGGTGGTATTATCTTATATTTCTTTTGCGAATTAATCGGAAAAATTTAAACGTTTATAGAATTATTATGATAACAAAGAGGAAGAAGAAACTAATTCATAACCTAAATATAAATTGCGTAATTTTACTTCTAGTAATATATTGTAGATACATGACACAATGATACATTTTTGAATTTAATGAAACTAATAAAAAATATTTTTATAAAAAGGATGTACAAAGATACAAGGGAAGTTTCAAACAAGTTAATTTACGTTACTTACTCCTCCGATCGGACCATTAATTTTACGATACGTAATATAGCATCGAATTTATCACGCCATGTACAAAAAAAGGGTTCTTAATTTTAACGATTAGTCTCCAAATGCAATTAAAGAGATGGTATATAGGCGTGGTTTTTAATTTAGATACTGTAATAGATTAAGAGGGATTATACGCTTATAATAAACCGTAAAATTTAATTGTAACGAGAAACCGACTTAACTCGAATCTATTTCATTAAAAACAAACGAGAAAAAATTATATATACGTGACGCGTAAAATTTGTTTACGTTCTGAAAAATAATCAGATATAAAGTAAACTTGTTTATATTAATTTCCAATATGTTTATTAATTATTTAAACTTCGGATTATTGATATTAAAAATTGAAATTATAATATCTGAAATTTTAGAATTATGATAATAAATATTTCGTAGAAATGTTATATGTTATAAAAAAAAATTCAAAAAATATATCAAAATATTCAATAAAATTTATATAAAAAAAAAATTCCGACAATTTGTAATAGCAAATTTGAAAAAAATGTTAAGGAATTGTTAAGAGAGATGATAATTGTAGAAATTATATCACAAAGCATGGAGGAAAGGCAGGAAAAAAAGCGGAAATTCTTCGAAAGATTCGACGTTCCGCGCGGTTCTAATTCGACGCGAGGTTTCGCCTCGGCGTAATTTGCTCTCGACTTTCACGGAGATCAGCGAAGAAAGTGCATCGAAGAAATGGGAGCGCAAAAGGCGTCGCCTGAGAGGATCTAAGTGCCAAGTTTCTCGAATAATCGAGAACCTTTCGAAGCTGTTCTTCTCTCGCTGTTGATTCATTTCATCGTGTGGTCTTTAAACAGAAACTAACAAAAAAAAATATATATATATATATATTTTCTCTTTACTTTTATGAATTTTGTGGTTTTAAAAATTTTCAAAAAATGGAATATCGAAATTAAATAAAATTGTTAATAAATATTCTGATCTGTATTATTGTATATATCTTAAATTTGTTGTTACAATAATATAAAAATCATATTAACTTTATCTATCTGATTTTAATATAACGAAAAAATTAACGATGATTATATGATATATTTACAAAATATATATTATAATACACGAAACCTGTTTATAAATAATAAATAGATATTTTATTCTAATATTTTAGAAAAATATATCATTTCACGAACTATCTGTTTGTTTAATTTAAATGAAAAAAATTAACATTGTTACGTTGTATAAAAATACTTGACACAAAATCAATTTTTGAATCTTCTTTTGAATTAAACGTCTCTTGCAAATTCACAAATAGTGGAAATTTTTAAAAATTATTTTGTTTTACACAAGATCTATTTTTTTTGTTTCATATTTCAATTTTTTTTTTTACAAGAAATTACTTTGTCCAATAAAAGCTGCGCTAGTTGTATTTTGAATAGATTAAAAAATCAAGATCAATTATCACACAAAGATGAATTATATATATATATATCACTTATCGAAATTGAATAAAATTTGCCGATTAAAATTTGCAATATCTACTTATTTAAATGATATGTATGTTTGAATAAGCACTGATTACGTTTAATATCAGCCGCTCGTTGAATTGAATATCAATTGTGACGAATGTGGATAAACAATTACATTATGTAATCTTAGTTACACATAATTATATTAGATTAAAGTTATAAATACATGATTTGATTGTACAAATCATTCCATTTTTCTATCCAATACAAAAAAATTAAACTTCCCTCGTACGAGATAAATAAAGTCAAAATCGATATTGTTATAATTTCATATTTTTTATTATTATTTATTTTCTCATAAAATATTTTATTTTCAAAATCGAACTTGAATTTATATAACATATGAATATAGAAACAGGTACAAGATAAATAAAGTTTGGATAAAAGGTTTGGAAAAGCCAATAAATAAATATATTAAGGAGAAAAGTCAAATTGCCACATAAATATCACACGATATATAATTTCTTATTTCTTCAAGATTGAAAAAAATGATACAATTAACCGTTTGAAAAATTTCGACAAATTTTTACAAAATTTTAAAAAAATACAACATCGCTGTATCTCTCCACGACTCAACCGAAATGTCATTCACCCGGGAAATTTCTATTATGTTCCATTATCTTCGTCGTAAAATCCACGAGCAAAACACACTAACCATCCTCCTTACTTTAAACACGTTCAGGACCCATTGTCGATGTCCATTTCTCCAGTTCGTATCCATACGTGTCCACGCCTCTCAAAGGGTTAACAGGTTAAATCTCCTTCATTCGACGCGTTTCGTACGTACGTACCTTCATCCTCTTTTTCTTTGTCTCGCCAAAAAACCCGTTTGCTCTCGGTCGAAAAAAAAATATAAATAAAAAAGAAAAAAAAGAAATCTCTTACTCCTCCATTCCTGTACTTTTCGCAAGCATCTCCATCCAACACAGTCGAAACGAAATCGAAACGCAATGGAACATTGGACCGTGTTCGAAAATCCCTGAAAATCGTGGAAGGCACAGGTGACGTGGGCCAGAAACAAATCGCGGTAATGAAAATTGAACGGCGGATTACAGCGAATCGGTTCGAGACAAACAGCAGGGCGAGGAAGCTTCGCAACAGTTCGTCGGTGAAATTGGCCACGTTCCCTTCCCTATTCTCCTTTTCTTTCCTTCTTTCTTTATCTCTATCTCCTTCTCTCTCTCTCTCTCTTCCCCCTCTCTTTATTTTCTCCTTTTATTTCCGTACGTTGCCCGTTTCCAGGGACGCATACACCAACTTCTCCTCTCTCTCTCTCTCGAGACTGTCCTTCTCCCTTCTCCTCCTTTTTTTCCCTCGTACGCCAGTTTCGTTACTCCTCCCCTCCCACTCGCTCTTCGGCCGAGAGCACCGTCGATCTGGTCGATGCTCTTTTTTCCTGCAAACGAGAGAGCGCAAGCTCGCGGATTTGCGCGCTCCCTCTACCCACGCTCGTTCGGAAGCATACCGGCCGGAAATGTTAACACTTTGTCGACTGCGGCCAAAGTTGTTGCTAGCCACCGTGTCGTCGCGCACGTTATATCGTATAATCTTTACAAATCACTTGGAACGTTAATCGAGATTATACGAATATTGGATAGTTATCGTATCTTTTATTTATTATTTAAAAATTTAAAAAGGGTCAGTGAAGTCGAAACCTTCGAAAGTTGGAATAAGTCGACAGAAGGTAAATTGTTCGTAATTGTACTTATAAATTGAATGGCGCGTAATGAATAAAGGAATTGGGTTTTTGTCTAATCTGATTGCCAGAGAAGTCGATCTGCATAGGAATGAAATTTTTATAAAGATCAGATTTTGGAACGGATATTCAGTTGCTACTTTTTATCGTTTTATCTCGCGCTATTTCTTCCCGCCGAGTTTTGTCACGCGATTCATTTTCTAGATACGATCGACTCGACTTCTCTATATTGTAACTTGCGTTTCTCAATTTCGAAACTTTCTCGATTCGAAGAGTTAATTATCTTTGATGATAAAATATATATATATATATATATATATATATATATATATATAAAGGGGGCCTCGACTATTTCAGTATCGTAGGTTGATTGGAATAAATTGAGTTATTAACTGTTAAGCTAAGTGGATGAGTAATGCAGGAGACAAAGAGGGATAATAGTTTCTCCACCGGTATATAGAACATTGATAGTTGATCTTGATGATGGATTTAGTAGGGGAAAGTAGCAGTGAAAGGTGGCGTCGTCTTTGATTTATTTACAGCGGAAGATTGTAATTATATATCTACTAAGTACCAATGAGTAACTAAGTAAAGAGAGATTATGTTATCAAGTTCGAAAATATAATTTCCTGTTTACTTTGCAATCTTTACACGCAAATCCATAGAAATGATAAGTTATACATTGTATTAAAAAATTGCACACTATTCGACGATCGTCTCGAGCGTTTTATCTATCAAATGTGGCTATAGTCTCACGCTGCGATATGTGCTTCATGTGACCACAGTTTATAGTAATAAAAGATTCAAAAAAGAAAAGAGACTTTAAAAGCTTGTAAAACTCACCGAGACAAATTTAAAATGTTTAACCATCGTTAACCGAAATAAAAACAGTGCATCTTCTGAAAGCTTCTGAACGTATCAACATTAACTGTTATCGCCATCTTATCTACGCAATCAATTCTAAATATTATTTAACCTAACCTAACCTTATTCTCAAAAAAATTTCTTTCCTAAAAAATCCAAACAAGATATTTAATCGAAATAAAAGTTTCTGAGTCTCATATTATAACGTAACCTAACCTTATTCTCGAAAAATTTCTTTCCCAAAAAATCCAATCCAGAATATTTAATCGAAATAAAAACAGTTTCTAAGTCCCATGTTATTACGTGTCATCTTCTGAACCTAACCTAACCT
Source organism: Apis mellifera (assembly GCF_003254395.2). Taxonomy (NCBI): domain Eukaryota; kingdom Metazoa; phylum Arthropoda; class Insecta; order Hymenoptera; family Apidae; genus Apis; species Apis mellifera. The sequence goes on along the minus strand of NC_037643.1, from coordinate 11,942,623 downwards.
AACCTGATTCCTATTCTCGAAAAATTTCTTTCCCAAAAAATCCAAACATTTAATCGAAATAAAAACAGTCTCTGGGTCCCACGTTATTACGTGTCATCTTCTGAACCTAACCTAACCTAACTAATTTGATTCCTATTCTCGAAAAATTTCTTTCCCAAAAAATCCAAACAGGATATTTAATCAAAATAAAAGTTTCTGAGTCTCACGTTATTACGTGTCATCTTCTGAACCTAACCTAACTTAACCTAACCTAACCTGATTCCTATTCTCGAAAAATTTCTTTCCCAAAAAATCCAAACATTTAATCGAAATAAAAACAGTCTCTGAATCCCATGTTATTACGTGTCATATTCTGAATCTAACTTAACCTAACCTAACCTAACCTGATTTCTATTTTCGAAAAATTTCTTTCCCAAAAAATCTAAATATTTAATCGAAATAAAAACAGTCTCTGAATCCCATGTTATTACGTGTCATATTCTGAATCTAACTTAACCTAACCTAATCTAAGCTGAATTCTATTTTCGAAAAATTTCTTTCCCAAAAAATCCAAATATTTAATCGAAATAAATGTTTTTGAGTCTCACGTTATTACGTGTCATCTTCTGAACCTAACCTAACCTAACCTAACCTGATTCCTATACTCGAAAAATTTCTTTCCCAAAAAATCCAAACATTTAATCGAAATAAAAACAGTCTTTGAATCCCACGTTATTACGTGTCATCTTCTGAACCTAACCTAACCTAACCTAACCCAAGTTAATTCTTTTTTCTTCCAAGAAAAAACCTATTCAATTAATCCGAATCAATCTTTCTTCCAGAATGTTTGTGAATATCCGCCTATTAAATTCGTTCATGGAGGATAATCGCGAGTCCTGCTGCATTCGAGCCGAGCGTGCATCTTTCGGCCGACCGTTAACGAGAGTTTCTAACGATGCAATTAAGGGGCATCGGCAGGTGGATCGAGAATAGGCAGGATCGGTTCGGTTGACCCTTGTACCCCGACTCCCTTTAACCCGCGTTTCGGCGACGAGTGTGCAAGTTACATGCCTTCATAAAATCCCGTTTACGACGGGCTAGATTTCCGGGATGTTGATAATGAGGCGGCTGCACGCATCACCAGTCCTGAATACTGTATATCCCTCGCGAGTTCATCCGCACCGCGAAAATGTTCGTAAATTACGATCGTTAAGAAGCGCCGTTTCCCTTTCTCGCGTTCTCTCCTTTTCATTTTTTTCCTTTCCTTTTATTTTTTTTCTTGTTTTCTTGTTTTTAACGCACGTACTTGCGATTCTCGAAGGAAAAAGTAAAAGTCACGTTTTACCTTTTTCCACGATTATTAATAACTCGCTCTCCGATTTTTTATCCGACGGGATAGGAATATTATTTTATCGATTATAATTTAATACTTGTCAAGAAATCTTGTCGAGGCAATGTTAAAAAAAAATGATAAAGACAATATCGAAAATAAGATGGCCTTAGACAGTAGAGAGCTTACTTAAGTTTTGGTTACTCGAGGATCCTGACGAGGGATAACTCTCGCGCGACTATCTCAACTTCGTGCAAGAACCTTCCTGTTACCTCATCATATCCCTTGAAACTTGCTTAACTTTAGCTTTGAAAAATAGAGTTCAATTTGATCCCTGCAACGAGGCTCTCGTTTCCTTTCTTCGATCTGAATTTCCATCTCCTAATGTTTTTTTAATCATCACATTTTTTCTTGCTTTGAATAATCCAAAAAATAACACGACTAAATCATCATTCAAATATTATCTTTCCCGTTCAATTTAATGTATCTGATTTTAATGATCTGAAATAATCAAAAGAAAAATAAATATTACGATCGTTGATCGCAAAATGGACTAAATAAAATTGATCGATCTCTCTAAAAAAAAAAAATAATCTTTTTATTTTTAGAAATCAGTAGAATTTTTTTCACGATTAATATCGAAAATTTTATAGTTAAATCATATTTATTCCATTTTTCTTTCTATCGTGATAAATACATATAATGCATTTTCATATTACATAATCTAATCTAAGAGCTGCGCAGTAATTTCAAATTATATCAAAATATACATATTATTTTTTTTTATTAATTTTTATATTGAAATTTTTGTCATTGTATAATTGAAAATTAACTTTTACAGATATTATATAGTATCTGATTTATTGCATGATTCAAAGCATAATTGAAAAAAAGCTGTAATACAAAACCAAGAATTTATTTTATTAAAAGTTTTATGATATAGAATTTTATTTCAAAAAAAAAAAAAAGAAACTTATGAAACACGTTATAATACCAAAGTTATCCATTATTATTTAATTTCAAATAATTTATATCAAAATATACATATTATTTTTTTTTATTAATTTTTATATTGAAATTTTTGTCATTGTATAATTGAAAATTAACTTTTACAGATATTATATAGTATCTGATTTATTGCATAATTCAAAGCATAATTGAAAAAAAGCTGTGATATAAAATTAAGAATTTATTTTATAAAAGTTTTATGATATAGAATTTTATTTCAAAAAAAAAAAAAAAAAAGAAACTTATGAAACACGTTATAATACCAAAGTTATCCATTATTATTTAATTTCAAATAATTTATATCAAAATATACATATTATTTTTTTTTATTAATTTTTATATTGAAATTTTTGTCATTTTTGTATAATTGAAAATTAACTTTTACAGATATTATATAGTATCTGATTTATTGCATGATTCAAAGCATAATTGAAAAAAAGCTGTAATATAAAATTAAGAATTTATTTTATAAAAGTTTTATAATATAGAATTTTATTTCATAAAAAAAAAAAAGAAACTTATGAAACACGTTATAATACCAAAGTTATCCATTATTATACGGTTATAAATACCCATCAAATCTTCTAAAATATATAACAATATCGTTTCTACAATTTCTATTATCGACAACACTGATTGTTCTCAGTCGTGGAAAAGGGGCCAACAAGGCGAAAAATGGCCGCCAACAGTCCGGATACGGTTCGTTCCCCGGATAATTTGGCGAAGTGGTGTCCGTGAAAACCGAAATGGTAAGTAATGAATCGGCGCTAATGCGCCCCGCTCGCAATAATTTCTCTATATTAACATCGTCACCAACGCTGGAACTCGTTGCACCTGCATTATCAGATTACACACAGTGCAGCTGCCTCCCCGTCCTGCCTCCGGAGTCGCGCCGCCGAGCACATTTTACGAGCAGTTTATGCGCAACGCGCCGTGCCTCCGCCGCTAAATTATTGAATCTAAGACGACGTGAAAGCTTCGATCCGTATCGTTACGACAAGGATGATTTGCACTCCGTCGAAACTCGCCTATCTACGATTCCATATCTGTGTATAAAATCTATCTATATGTAAAACATCTCTGTGTTTCGTGGTCATTTGGTCATTTGAATGAAGGGATAAACGTAGAAATAAACATAGAAACATAGAAATGAAACAATAGAAAGAGTCGAAGGGAATTTTTGAAAAATGGAAGTATCGATATTTAATGGGATTTTAATGGAGATTTCGAAGGATTTGACGATATTCATTATAAGGAAAATGTTGATAAATAAAAAAAGTGGATAAATTTTGAAAAAAAGTCCTTGTGAGATTGTAATACGGTATTCGTAGTAGATCACGAGATCCGATTGTTCAGAGGTTATCTCTTCTACTTTATCTTAAGGTAAGCTGCTACTTTGTTATTGAATCTCGTCTACCTTTTTTTTTTTTTTCTCTCCTCTGTTCCATGTAAATACGACGATAAGATCTCTTTAAATTTCCATAATTCGAATCTCCGCTTCTGCTTTTTCACCTGAAAATTTCTATCTATCTATTGTCTTCTCCAAATTTTTTTCGAGATATCGAGTTTTTGTCAAATTCAAAGAGAATCGACGATTGGATCGAGAAAGAAAAAAGAGAAGAGAAGAGAATTACTTTTGCTTCGCAGGGAAACGCAAGACGAGAGAATTTATCCCCGCGAAAGCACAATCAACAACGAGGCTTGCACAGAAAAATGCAACGGCGCGAACCTTTTTGGGTCACGGAGGCTGCAGCGAGAAATTCACGCTTACAAAGTGCGCCGGCCAACTGAAAAACCCTGGGCGGTTCCATAAAATATCTAACGAATGGTGTGCATCGTCCCTCTCTCTCTCTGTCTACCCATCCATCCATCCATCCATCTTTTCCTCGCTCTCTCTCTCTCTCTCTTACTCGGTCGAGGACCGCATTATGAAAATGCATCCGTCAAGCCTGATATTTCACGAACGCGATATATCCGTGCGAGTTTCGAGATACGATAAACTGAACATCGGCCGCGAATCGATTACCATTTTTAAAAAAAACCTGGTTGAAAAACATTGTTCCTCTTGGACGAGAAAGAAAGCGAATATAAAATTTCTCGGTCGATAAAGAAGATTTCACGTAAGAAGATAAAATTAAAATTATCGATTCAACGTTTACTTTTACTCTTTTATCCAGAGAACGATAATTATGAATGTTATTATGAATGTTAATTATGATAATTATGAATGTATCTCGCGACACAGATCTCTGTAGAAAAAAATATTTGAAAATATTAACACACGTGTTGTTATACATTTTGTTTCCTTCTTTTTAATCGCGCGGCAATCAAAAAAAAAACCGATCCCAGCGGCTCTTAATCACCGCGTCGCGCGGCAAGATTTAACGGAGGAGAGAATCCTCGTTGACACGTTCTCGGATAAATGTCGAGGAAGGGAAGGAAAGCAGCGTAACGGAGTATTTCCAAATCCCCTGACGTCCCCTAGCCGAGTATCGACAGGAGAGCGATGCCGATGATAGGGCCTGGCCGTAGATGTAGCACGAATTTCGTGACCTGGATAGCGAGCAGAAAGAGGAGGAGGAGGAGAAGGAGAGCTTCTCTCGCGTTAACTATTCGCTTCGACAAAAAATTTCTTCCCTTTTTTTTTCATTTAATCTTCCTTCTTCTTTTTTTCTTCAATATTATTCGCGCAAAACGAGCGAATTTCGCGTGTCTTGCCTTATAGGCGCTTATATGTTTCACGTATCATTCTTTAATTTTGAAAAAATTAATCTCAACTTCTCGAATTTGTGTTAAAATTTTATACTAATTAATAAAATTGTAAATTAGATTATATTTAATTAAATTTTTGTATTAATGGTATTTTTTATTACTAATTTTATTATGAAAATATTATTGTTTAATTACAAAATAAATTATATTGTAGTTTTTAAATTAATTGTATTAATTAATTATAATGTAAAATATAAAAGTTATTAAAAATTGAAGTAAAATTATAATTAATAGAGAATTCTGAAACGATAAATGAAAGTTTTATTCGGAAATTAATTTTTTCTAATATAAATTTAAATTGATTATTTATATATTTATAATTAAATTTATTGATTTTTAAGTGAAATTTAGAATCAATTAATAATAATTATAAATAATTCTTTTTGTCATTAAAAAATTTATTAAAAAACTAGGATTAGATACCCTATTATAAAAAAAGTAATTAATAATATTAAGTTATTAAATGTTGAATTAATTGATTTTTTTTCGTATTGCATATAAAGAGAATTTTTTCTTCGTAAAGTAATTCGATTTTTGTAAATAGTTCATCAAAATTATTTGGAATTCATTTTAAATTAAATAAAAATACATCATTTGCTTAATTTCGAAAATATCTCTTTCTTTCAATCACCTGAAGATTTAGAGAAGAATAATCGCCTGAAGATTTTTTAAAATTCTTTTCCACTATAGTTTAAACAAATAAAGGTAAGATAATTATTGGATACACCAAATAATTTTCATTAAATACTTAGCATATTAATGTATTCAGTGCTTATCTTCTGACTTTTTTCCCCAACATTTCGCTTGCACGATCGAAACTAGGATTAGATACCCTATTATAAAAAAAGTAATTAATAATATTAAGTTATTAAATGTTGAATTAATTGATTTTTTTTCGTATTGCATATAAAGAGAATTTTTTCTTCGTAAAGTAATTCGATTTTTGTTCATAAAATAGTTCATCAAAATTATTTGGAATTCATTTTAAATTAAATAAAAATACGAATACATCATTAATTTCGAAAATATCTCTTTCTTTCAATCACCTGAAGATTTAGAGAAGAATAATCGCCTGAAGATTTTTTAAAATTCTTTTCCACTATAGTTTAAACAATAAAGGTAAGATAATTATTGGATACACCAAATAATTTTCATTAAATACTTAGCATATTAATAGTACTGAGTGCTTATCTTCTGACTTTTTTCCTCAACATTTCGCTTCCACGATCGAAACTAGGATTAAATACCCTATTACAAAAAAAGTAATTAATAATATTAAGTTATTAAATGTTGAATTAATGATTTTTTTTTTCGTATTGCATATAAAGAGAATTTTTTCTTCGTAAAGTAATTCGATTTTTGTTCATAAAATAGTTCATCAAAATTATTTGGAATTCATTTTAAATTAAATAAAAATACGAATACATCATTAATTTCGAAAATATCTCTTTCTTTCAATCACCTGAAGATTTAGAGAAGAATAATCGCCTGAAGATTTTTTAAAATTCTTTTTTTTAAACAAATGATGGAATAAAAAATATCGAGAAATAAAGATAAGATAATTATTTAGATATAATATTTAGAAATAATTTTCATTAAATACTTAGCATATTGATATACTCAGCGCTTATCTTCTGACTTTTTTCCCCCAACATTTCGCTTCCACGATCGAAATGACGTTCTACAAATTGGAGAATGCATTGTCGTAACGACGACGAAGTTTTATCGACGTGTATTTCGTAATTCGCGAATAATCGCGCGATGTATCAACGATAATATCGGGCCGTACTATTGGGCAGTCGGCAAGATTAACTGGAAATTATGAGAATATATTCACGCGGCGAACGGCTTCGTAAATTAATTTGCATCTAACTCGACGTTGCTCGAGTGCAATAAAACACGACAGCGCCATGCGGCCAACTCGTGGGAATCATTAAAACGGACATGCATAATGCGAAATTTAATTGGAATAGGTTCGACGAGAAATTAAAATATTATTAGAGAAGAAGATGCTGGTGGAAAAAAAAAAAATCTTCCCGATTAACTGCCCTCAATTTCTTAATCAATTTTCCTGGAGAGAATTTAGGAGGACTGTTGATAAGAAAATAAATCGAGAGAAAATTATTTCGATTGATAATATTATAAATCGTTTCGCATGTATAAATATCGTATTCGAACAATATTTCATTTTTCCTTCGTTCCAATATTTGATATATATTTTTAACGCGTTAAGAAAATTACTCGACTTTATTTCAATATTTCACGAGAGCACGTTTGCCCTCGATTTTTTCCTTAATCGACGCGATAGACTCTGATCGCGTTAGAAGTTGGCAATTTTACGAGGATCGACAGTGCCTAATGACCATCGAAGGAAAGAAGGAAGGAAGGAAAGGACGTCGACTAATTTGCGCGTCTATCGGTTTTTTCATATATAAAATCATTTTAATTGACTTTCCATTGCCAGTGATTTCACTTACGAAATATGGGAAAAATATATATCGATAATCGATTCGAGTTCAATGGATTTGTATATACACAGAATAATGTATAAGAATATTTCATTTTAGAAATCATCAAGGAATTACGAACGAATATCGAATCATCCTTAAAAGCAGGTAAGTAGAATCGGCGGTGTACCGAAACGTTGCGTGCGAGCAACGTTCCATCGTTGCTCCACAATGGCCAGGATATTACGACAAAATGGGCAAGTCGAGGTTTCTTTCTCAACCGCCTTTCCAGCCGTGTCGCCAGTTGCAAACGAGGTCAATGTTTACCACGACGAAACATCCGAGTGAGGAGGCGCGGTTAAACCGCTATATATATATGTATATATATACATACGTATGTATTATACACTGCTCGAGAAATACGATGATAAATATATTATACAAGATAAGGGAATTAATTCAATTAGTTTAAATAAACGCTCCTTTCATTACGTGGATAGATAATTAATTAATTAATACTTTTCTCGAATAAATCTATTCAATTTCAATGGTATTCGTTCAAAGCTAAATCTCCGTATCATAATTCACGAGGCAATTCGAATCGATCTGCAAAGGGGAAACTCGGCGGAATCCTGGTTATCTTGCGCGTCAAGTAGAAAGCTCGACGATTGTTCAGCCGGCGACAACCGCCGCTCGATGGCGCACCAACCCATCAAGATCGCCGCAAATCTGCGACAAATCGTGCTCCGAGCACCGACCGTTCGATCTGGCTTTCGCCAGAGAACGCGGCTGGCTCGCGACAAAAATAAAATAATTGCGAGTTCTCCCGTGCTACGTTTCGTGGACCAACTCTCTATCTCTCGTTTCCATCCGTCCCGTTGTTCCCCTTTTTCGTCCTTTTTTCGTCCCTCTGTCCCGTTTGTTCGAAGGGTTAGCGGAGAGGGAAAACCCGCAACGACGGTACAGCGTTGGAACAACGAGGACAGAGATAGACGGGCGGATGACGGCCTCTCTTTCTATACGCGCGTTTGCCATTTCTAATACGTCTGGACGTTATAGGTACGTGAATGGAAGCCATCGTTAAAAGTAACTCGATCTCAAATTCTATGGAGAAAAGAATGATTGTTCGAATTTTAGGTTATTTGGGCAATGCAAAAAAAAAAAATCGATTCTGTGTGAATTCTTATTTTTTTATGGATATTCGAACATATGAATCGTACAAACTTTGGGTAAAGGAGAAAGAGAATTGCAATACGGGGAATTATTGACAAGTTTGATAAACCGATTTGAACGCGAAACAGTATCGCGTTAATTGCGATAAAATGATCAATCCTTAATACGAGCGGCCAATTGGCGCATACGCTATTAAGTGCGCAGCGTGAAAATGGCAGTTTGTAAAATAGGTAAAGCATAAATATTCGCCATTGACCTGTGGCGAAGGTAAAACAACGTTATTGGGCACACTCCCAATATCTGGATATCGGACTATAATTAAGCTCTATTCTTTGCGGGAAAATTAACTTCTACCATCCGCGAAAATTCACCTGCAGATGTCGCGAAACGCAACGTTCTCTATAGCCTCTGCAGAATAAAGGAAGAATAAAAAAAAAGTATCAATTATAATATATTTTTCTCTCAAACAAATATATTATTTGTAATATAAAAAATGAGATATCCGTTAAAAAGTAATCCTTTTTACGTGAGATTTTAATAAATTTTAATAATAATAATAATAATCGAGAGCAAACCAGATTTTCTACTTATTTCACACATCAGTTTAACCTTAACGCATTACCGCGCTTGCGCGTGTTCGGAGAAAGGTCCTCGACAATTTTGCGCGGCCAGTTTAAATTTTGCAGTTGGAATCAATAATTCCAAACTCCTAAAATTTAACGATTCGACGCTCCACCGTACGTAACTTTCAACCGTATCTATATCTTGCGAATAAAAGGTCGAGGATCGTGGAAAATGCGCGACGATGGTTTCGCATCAACTCGGCCAACCCATAGCCGAAGCGTAGCATACTCGCATAGCATACCGAAAATATCAATATGCACGGAATGACTCGACCGGTGATACAGGAAGCTGACTCACACGCGAGAGACGCGTGCACACAGCCGCACACAGCCGAGCCACGGCGTGCTCTAACAGTATTGCACACGCATTTACACGTTTCGAGTTCCCCCTCCTCCTCGTTTCCAGCTTCCAATTCCCCCACCACCGCCCAACACACTGCAACCCTCTCTGCCATCCCCACCAACACAACCCCTCTCTAACGCTGCAACCACCACTACCACTACCACCACCACCGGCTTTCCCCCCACCACTCCACTCTATCTTCCACACTTCTCTCGCTTCGACGACATCGCTCTCGCTCTTTCGACAGTCCCACCTGCGGTGAACAACACCGAGTCCTTGTCTATGAACTCGTGAGTTCGTCGACAGGAAAGGACCGTAAGAGGGAAGACGGGAGAGAGAGGAGGAGGCAGAGAGGCAGACGAAGGGCGAGGATGAGGGAAAAAGGAGCGAGAAGAGGTGGCGCGGTGGTGGGGAGAGAACGACGAAGCGGAGCGCAGGATATGCAGACTCGATGTGTGTTAGAGAATCTACCGCTACCTTTCCGCATATCCTTTCTCCGTGCAGCCAGCGTGCGCGCGTACAGTCCGCGCCGATTTACCGGGGAGGAAAGGCGGCCGGCGGCCTATCTTGTAGAGTACCTCACCACTCTCGACTCTCGCGGCCGCTGTACTTATCGCGTTGTTACGCTGCGATCCCGGCAACACAGAGAAGCCGTGCACGCGCGCGTGCGCGCTCGAGTGCGCGCTCGTAGTGTCCTAAGCAAAAGCCTCGGGGCATTCCTCGACTCGGCCTCGCTTGGCCTGACTCGGCCGTGGCGTGGTCTCGCCTGCCGTTGCTTCGATCGTTCGCCACTGTTCCGAAGGCATACTGCGCCGGGAACATGTTATGAAAAATGTAGACGAAATTATATCTTTGTGGGGAGGATTCGGATTCTTGAGATATTACTTTACGCGGTTCGTCGAATTTCTAAATTTTATTCGCTCTTTTCTTATAAAAGAATATATTTTTTATCCTAAGTATTATCTTTACGAGAATTATTTTGTTTCGATAAAAAATTTTAAAATGCAGCAAAATTAAATTCGTTGGACAAAGTTAACTAAATTATAACTACATTTAATTGATGTAATTGTAACGATCGATTATACGTATAATAATAAGAATAATAATAATATTATATTGGGCATTCTTTTTAATATTTTGATTACCGTGCATTTTCCATAATTCTGAGTGTTACTATCCGTAGGCATCATTTTTTATGACGATAGATATATGGAACGTTCGATCAGCCCGGAGCAGGATACGATTAAACGATAATTGGATCACTGGCGGACAGGAGAATTCGATTTTTTGTCCCTTTCATTTTAATTGGATGCGATATAATAGAAGGTAGGCGCGTGCCAAAACACGTTCGCGAAAATATTCCGCGTTCCGTTGGCAATCGGTCCTGCCGTTCATTGGCTCGCGATCAATCCGCTCAGTCGTGGATGTTCGATGAATTTTCGGCCGAGATTTGATTTTTTATTGGCTGGTTATCACATTATCCCGTTGAAATAGCCATTTTCGAGACCTTGGAAAAAATTGAAATAAGCACAGGAACTGAAAATTTATTTTCACGGACTCTTGCACTCTTTGTAGATTAATTGCATATGAAGATGAAGATTATATAACGAAAATAAAAGTTACATATATAAATAATTTCTCTGAATTATTCTAAAGAAACTAAATCTGATTATTGAAAAAGATAAAATATAAATCTTTAATTAGTTGAAAAGGAACTCTAGAAAACTAGAAAAGGAACTCTGAACGATGAATAGGCAATTAAGCTGACTTTTCCACGTTTATTAAAAATAGTGTAAAAATGTTTTTGCGGAGTGGGCCTGACAAAATATTAGTATCTCTCTCTTTTAACAAAGTTTTCCACAAATGTAAGGGGTTCTCAATTAAATGTATAACGACGCGAGGAATAATACCTTCCTATTTACAATTTTTTAAATTTTCAAAGTAAACGACCTCTAATTGGGACAAAATTTGTTGTCACTTTACACAATTTTTTTTTTTTTTACAAAAGTTTATTTTAACCTGTAAAAATTTTTTCGAAAAAAATATTATCTCAAGCTGAATACACTTTTAACATAATAGTAGCCAGCGAGCCAAAACGGTACATTATACTTGGCCACTAAGAATGCTACGAGAAAACACGATATCCTCTGGCTACGAATTTATGCAAAAGTGAAATACCTTCGTTTCTTTTTTTTTTTATCGACGAACAAAAGAGAAACTCGTAAATAAATAAAAACCAACCGAATCATTAAAAACATTACCTGTAAAACCTTGACAAAAATCCCGACTGTTTAAAGTCCCATCCATTAAAATATATTATAGGAAATTAACGTATCCGTTAATTTTCCCTCAAACTAATCATCGTTCGAGATGGCAAGTTTTGAAAACTCGTTTCTCGAGTTTGTATATTATACGTACAAATCCCTGAAAAAAAAAATCTCTTCGAAATTCTTTTTAACAACGATAATGTATGAAAATCGAGGAGACATTTGCAACAGTATTGTTACACCGCTCTTTTTCGATCGACTCTCGTTTCGAACGAGCGCCTCGCGGCGGCGCATGGACATTTTTGCATCCAACGGTGCATGCTTCTCGACTCCTCTACTCGGTCATTACGCTATTTACATAAAAGTTGGTGCAATTGTCGGGAGCGGTGATTAGCCGGGATTACAGAAATCAGAAATGACGAGGCGCGAGAGGACTGGAATGCAGGCGAGAGAAACTGGGTGATGCTCGGTAGCTGGCCATTACCTGTCTCCACTTTTTTCCACGTTTATTCGCAAGGGGATGGCAAGAACAACTGTTCTCTGCCAAGACGAGAGTACGGATCGAGTATCGTGGAAATAGCCTTCCGAGTGCGGTGATCGTTCTAATTGGAATTCAAAGATCACAAGCGATCGAACGTAAGCGTGTATTATTGAAGGTATTTTCGAGTGAGGGTAACGATTATGGAAAGAGCCATGCAGGAGCCAAGGTAAATTTATGATGCACAGGAAAAGATACTTGTGCAGAAAATATTATTACTTTACAACGATCGAATATTTGTGAGATGATTTGAAATTTGTTTAATATAAATTTTAAAAAAAGTGAAAATTTATAAAGATGAAATATTTCTATAGAAATAATTGCAAGTAAGAATATTCACGATGACTCAATTTAACGAGGAAGTTTCCTTACAGGAATCGGTATAAGATAGTTGTTGTGGGATCAGTTTTTGCAATGACAATGCAACAAGACTTTCACTTTTGAAGTGCAACTTTGCGGCGACAACTTCAGGTTTTTGTTGAAGCTCAATTGTTGAAGAACAAGTTTGACATAGGTATTTTAAGCTAATTGATCAATTTATAGAGCAATCACTTTACTTGTTCGAAAAATTCGAATTCCTTGTTGTTAATTTTTTTTGTGTATTCAAAAAAACGTTTTGGATCTAATTGGGAGTTGATTAAAGATCTAACAAGAGGATGAAAAATCAATAGGAAAGATATTCTAGAAACGAATCGAACGAGTGCAAAATTAATACGATCGAAATTTCCAAAACGCAGACAGCAGACGTTCATTATCGAGCAATCGTGGTTGCCCAAGAATTTGCGCTTGTACCTCTAAGTCGCGTTTGCAACGAAGAGATTATTATCTGGTAGTCGTTGCCAGCTTGTCCTTGATCGATAAAACTCGTATAATTATCCTGAAATTCGAAGAGATATTCCATTCCGCCAAAAATTCTTGGATTATACACATTTTTAAAATTTTTTTGAAATATAACAAAAGTCGACAATGCTATTTTACAATATTAATTAAAAAAATATTAATTAAAATCCAACAATATGATTTTTCTCATTTCGAAGAAACAAGAATAATAATCGTAGAATACGAGTAACATCGAATATTGAATAAAGTAAATAATAAAATAAAATAGTACAGTGAGAAAGAATAGAATATCTTGTATATTTTAATGGAATTCTTTCGTTCGATATATATATATACGTTCTAGCAGAGAATTTACTCTTCCCAGGGCAGAGAATGTATTAAATATAATCATTCGGAGGAGAAGGTGGGTGGTTATGCAGGAGAAGGTCGATTCCTTGTTATTACGTGACACCATTACGCAATGCACGTGGCTGGCGACGATCGAAAACGCTCGATTTCGTCTATCGGCATGGTAACAGAGAGGCCGCGATCCCATGCTGTCGCCGCCACGATTCGCGAGAAATTTGCCTTGGAAACATGCTGGCAAGTGATAGGCAAGCCGCTGCACCACTTTCCAACGATCATTCGTTCGATTATATTCGATCGGGATATTTGTTTATTACTTCAATCGTCGTACAAAATTTTTAAAGATTTTAAAGCATTAAACATATTAAACATATTGAAAATTTTTAATATAACATGCATAGAATTAATAAAAATTAAATGTAAAAATATCAGATTTAAGAATTAATCATTTTCGTCAAAATAAATAAATAGGATTCAAACTTGAGTATTCTTTGAGAACTAATCTTTATCGATTTTTCTAACTCAAACGAAGATATTTAACCTCAAAATCAATAAAGAATCTTTATTTTATTTGCCGACCGTGAAGTAGAAATGTGTGCAAGGAAACAAACGAGGGCGAAAAAGTCGGTATCAGTGGAAAGGGTCGCAAAGCGAAAGAGCTAGACAAAGAGAGACAGTAAGTAGCGAAGAAAGGTTGGTAAGAGGGGTAGCGACTATCGGGAATACAAGTCGTGAAGCAAGAGGGAGAGGAAATAATAGAAGGAGGGCGCGGCGGTCGGTCACTTGTTGCGATCCTGTTAGTTCACCTCTTCGCAGCCGTCTCAACGTCGTATCGTTGTCTTCTTTCATGTTCCCATGGTGTTCGTTCGCGCCACGATGAGACATGCGAGAAACGAAAACGCCGCCAAGCGGCGTCGAGAAGAACGAAACGAGAAAGCTTATTTATCGTGTATTTATAAAGTTTTTGTAAATGGTGGATAAAAAATATACATAAAAAAGGAAATTTTAACTAGAGGACGAATTCTGATTTTGTTGGGAGAAAAATATCTTCGAAAATATTGTGAATTTAGTTCGTAATTTTACTAGAAAAATATCGATACGATTCTTGTATCTTAAGATGGACTACTTTTAGAGGTTAGAACAATCGATGAATAATAGTAATGATTAATGTAATGATACTTAAGGGTATGCTATTCTACATTTATTGGTGGTTGATAACAAGCTATAAATTTGTTCTACTAATCCGCTGTCTCTGGTACACGAGGGTGTAATAAATAGACTACAGATGTACATGGAAGCTTGTGAAGGTAATGATGAAAATAAATACATATAGCGCACATTTGTGTCCGTCATTACATTAATAATACACACATCCTATGTTTAATCCTAAATTCTATTATAAATAATAAATAACACTAGTATATTCTATTAGAAATAAAACTAAAATATTCAGATACGTGTACTCCTAAGTTTTAAAAAATTCATCGAGTCCATTTACATCTGGCTATGGTCCTAACATTCAGGAAGCTACTGTTCCAACGTGTATTGCACAAGTTCACCATATGAAGTGTATGTACTCACTATAATCGGTTACCGAGATAGGCTGTAGCAATGGTGTACCGTTACATTTAGACTTACCTGAAACAAAAAGGAATGTATGCATTAGAAACAGACCTCTATGCTGAAAAATCGCGTACCGTTTTACATTCTAGAAAAGAATAAATCAAGATTTTATATAATTTATATTTAATAAAATAGAACACGTATACTTATATACGTAAATGTAATAAAATTAAGTTTTTAAATAAATTTGAAAAGTATCGAATAATATTTAAAGATATTTGTATTTGATTCTTGCTATGAATAATTTTGTTTTTGCATTTATCGTGCATTTGTGTTATTCGACCAATCATATAATTAAAAAGTCTCGTTATGAATAACGAAATACGCGTGTCACAGTTAACACGCATACGTGCTAATTATAACCGGTGCTTGTTCTTTATCATTCTAAATGGAGACACGAGCAGACCTCGCTGTAATAGTATCTGTTTTAAGCAGCTGATAAAGATGTGCCACCTGTCGATCGTCAAGATTACCAATAATCGAAAGGAAAACAATGTTATATCTGACACGACGTTGAGAGAGATTTGTGCGTTGCGAAATTATTTCCGATTGCTATCTATTTAATAGTATATAATAATATTTAAACGGAAGTTATTTTTAGCACATCATCGTAATTGTTTTATCGTGTACTTGAATACTTCAAGTTATCGATATCTTGTATTTTCTTTATATCGTATAGTTCTTTAAAGTATAAGTACAAATTTTTTTTAAAATTATCAAAAAAAATTTAGATATGATTTCAAACTATTAATAAATATATTATTCTGTATCTTATATATTGCTGTTTTTATTAAAAAAAAATTATACAGAAAATTATTTTATTAAATTTTGATACGACATCAAACCATTATCCTTGCATCCTAAACGCTACAAGAATTTATCGATGAATTTACTAATAGTCCATTCTCGATCCGGTGCCGATCATAAACCTTATCATATACCAGCTATCCACGATATTGTCCTCTCTTCAACGTTACCGCCGTTAATTATTAATGGCGAACGTGTAATGTATCTTACGGCGGAGATTCGGCGTTCACTCTATAGTCCGTCAACGTCGTTGCGCATCGAGAACGACCAAACGCGACCAGGCGGCCTCTCATTCTCCGTTCGTCCACACCAACACACTCGCGCACACGTATTTATCCAACCAAACGAACGAACGAACGAGCGCGTTTCCCGCTCGCAAAGCTCTCTCGAGCAGCCGCGAAACTATTGGCCAATCAAATGGCTGCGATCATCGTACACGCGACACGGCAACACGGTCAATACGAACGCGACCTAACATGACTATGAACTATTGACACGACCTGCCAGAACTTGTATTGACCCGAACAGCGCGCATACACACGGTTCGAACGGGGACAATTGATTCGCCGCACGGGTTATAGTGGCCTCGCGAGTGGCGCTGTAGTAGAGTAGTCGGGGATCTAATGTAGGCCGTATAATTATTGCGTAATTAGCAAATTTGAGCACCACGGTTGGATCGATAATCGTAAATTATTGGGATTGGTCAGCCGAAGCTGATGCATTGCTTACGGCGATGCACGCTCTACGCCGACCGCGATATTGTTGCTGGAACCTGTGCGCGCATCTCGGCGCGCATATATCCACGTATTGTACGGTGTTATGGGGACCGCCTTTGTTCCCAGCGTGGAAAATTCGTTAGATAGAAAAATATCCTGTGCTCTTGACAAGAATTTTTTTTTTTTTCCTTTCTTTCCTTCTCTTTGTTCCCGGTTTGGTTTTATGGAGGTCGGATTGTTGGGAAAATTGAGTTGAGGAGTGATGCGGAGATTGGAACTAATTTAGGAAGAGTCGGCGATTATTATATCGCCAATTATTATAATAAAACTATCACGGTATGAAAGTTTTAATTATTAAGTTTATTTAAGTTATTAAGTTTCAATTATTCGTTTTATTTAACAACGAATAAATGGATTAATTTTTAATTTTATAAAATTTAATTTTTAATCCTCGATCTTTTTGTTTCTACGAGATAAGCATATAGTGGTTAGATTAAATATATTATAAGGTAAAAGGTAAACGGTTCCAGAATCTTTATAATTCTTCTCTAATAATTTATAATTAATATTCAATTTAAAAAATATTTAAAATTAAGAGACAATAGTGAAAAAGATACGTTTACGTTTAATATTAATAGCATTATAATTCATACGTGACACGTAGAATATTGAAATCATTAGATAGAAAATATTTGATTTATGTTTAATATATTACAGCATATATATATATATATATATATATATATATTTGCCATTCAATCAGCGAGTGTCGAAAGATTTTATTTTCTAAAGTTACAAAATAAAATATCAGCAATTGTATTATTCTCCAATGGACGATTTGCCGGCATATAATAATAGAATTCATAATCAAAATGCATTCTCTCGAAGAACTATGATTTGTTTCGAAAAATATTCCTGACGTCACGTATTCCACACAACTATCTTTATACTACACATAAATACTAGGAAAATTGCATTATGTAGTTAAAATATTGCACAGTTCATTTCTTAGTCACGCATTAGTACATCGAAAAGATAATAGAAATAGCTGTATAAACACCGACTGTTTTTTTTACATTTATTAAAACACTAACGAGAAAAATTATATAAAAACCACCTCGTACCAAGATCTGACTTAATTCGATATTGCCAATCACACGATTCCCTTTCTTTCTTTATTACCGTTATAAAGGTGTTACGCACTCCAAGATCAATTATCTTCCATTATCCATATATATCCTACGGACTCCTCTCTTTCACTCGAAACAAATCAACAAATACAACCGCGAATAACCACCAACCAACATTTTCTCCAACGTTATGTTACAATAAAAAAAAAAATATATTTTTAACAAAATCCCCTTTTTCCACTTCCTCCTTTAAATCCATCCACCCTAAAACAACCAACAATCAACAACCATTCGAACCCCCTCTTAAAATACAGGTATACGCTTTATAAAGGTATCATCATCCTCACGACAATCAATACCTTGATGATTTTATAATCCTCGTAAATGTTTTCACGTACTCATCTCTCTTAGCACGATCCATCTCGTAAAAGTACCCGAACAAGTAGTGTAATTTGCTTCGAGATAAAAAAAAAATTACAAGAATCTAAATAATACAGCGCACTTATTGATATACGAAATTAAAAACAATTTCCACGTACATTTGAACTGCATTGATCTTCTTACATCGAAAAGGAACAGAGAAGAGAGAAACGTAAACAGAAACGGAGGAGAAAAACGAAGAAGAAACGGGAACGCGAAATTATTGTGAAACGAGTCAGTGACACGCGGCGCAAGCAACACGCTCGATATCACGCGGCGTGGAGGGGGAGGGGGGGATGGATGACGATGTTCCCCGGCCGAATTTTTATCGGCGAAACAAGTGAATTCGGGTTTTGCCAATTCGGTGACCACGGATGGCTACGCGGCACGGGGCAATGATTCCGCGTCCAGTTAATATCGAAAGGATGGCCATCGATGTCCCGAATACATACACACATATATAGGAAAACGATGCTGTATACGCGGCAAGCAGGGGAAATCGTTTCGCGAACGAGAGTAGCTCCGCGGATAATAATTATTTTCGTCATTTCCTGGCATTCCACGCGGCGAGCCCATCAATCCGAAAATCGTATAAACCAACTGTCACATTCACGCCCAAATTCAAAACAGGAAAAGGGTGGGGAGAGAATGGGCGGAGGGGAGGGGAGTGGTTTGGTCCTCGACCGCGCGTATCCCCGTGCCTCGTGAAATACCATTTAATCCCCCGTGAAATCCGGTTTAATTTCACCCGGCACAATACACCCGCAGCTCGTGTTTGACCGTTTCCCTCGCTACGTGTTCGCCAATGATCGAAATTACATCTGCAAAGGTTGTCGATCGTCGAAAGGGCCGATTCGTCGATCATCTTATACGGATTATATATATATAGGACGTTTGTCGAGAGTGATTATTTTAGGAAGAAATTTTTAGGAATGAATTTCTCTTTGTTCGAGACGAAGGGGGATAAAATAAGTTTCACTTAAGAATGAAATGATAAAAATTGATGAATGAATATTTGAGTATTTTTGATAAAGTAGAACGTTAACGAGTTGTTAACGAGTGATTAATACGGCACGATGTTATTTGCATAGAATTGAAATGCGCATTTGTTATTTATTTTGCCATCTCGCGTTTAAAGACATTTATTCAAACAAATCTCTGTACGCACCTCGTTTATTTATACTTTTCAACGAGTGATTTCTAAGCTCTAGTTTTTTTTTGTTCTCTTGGAATTTGATCGATAAATTTATACATTAGTATTATATATTATTTTATTAGGATTAAAAAAAAAATTAAGATTAAAAATCTTTTTTTGAATTAGAAGTTAATTAAAATAAATTTGTTATCGATACCGATCAAAAATTATAGTAATTATATAATAATGGAAGCAAAGGAGGAAAATAAAAGACGAGTAAAAATATTCAGAAAATTTATTCTTTTGAAAGTACTTATTGCAAGATAAAAAGCTATTGAAAAGGGGTCCTTTTGTTAAAGGCAGTCATTGCTTGAGCAGCTTTCGCCCTTTTCATTCTTCTACTTTTCGATAGGCCGACAATTTATCCACACGGGTTTACTATTCGAGCCCCCTGTGTTTGCTTATGCTAACATCCAACAAGCAGTGATATTAAGCCGCGAGCTGGATCCTGGAATGAATCGAACTGTAGTAGTGTATGCCGGGGCTCGGTGGATCGGTGGTCTCCGGGCTTGATATTGGAAATTCACCATGAGAACGTTCTCTGGACATGGCATCTCAACGTGACCACCGCTAAATAGAGATGGACCGGCTACGGTTTTATTTTTGTTTATATCTGTCGATTCTCAATTAAAGGTACGTCAATTAAATGTGACGGGGATAAAAAGGAAAAATATACACGGACGATCTTCATTATTTTCTTGTTTGTTCCTTTGTCATTAATTACTTTTTTACGCTTTTTTCACGATTAGAATTATAAAAAAAAATATATATGACAAGTAATCGGAATCCAGAAATTGTTTTGTAAAGCTTAAATAAATAATGATTCTAAAATTAATCACCTATTATATGGATCATTTATTTTTATTTATTTATTCATTTATTAATTTGTAATATTAACTGCATGGAAAAAATACCAGTTGGTTTCTTACAAAACTGATAATTTTTAAAAAATTATTTCCATTATCTTAAATAATCTTATTACTTTGACCATAAACTCGTTTTAAACAGGTAAATTTTTATATGTGCATTTCTTCTTGCAAGTTATTTATGCATAGACTATTCGTGTTTGAGTTGAAGGATACAAGATACAAAATAAAGATACCGGCAATGAGATTCTAAAATTGTAATTATATTCAATGACCGATGCGATTAGGATAGAGAATCTAGAAATATGGTATTTTACAACGAATTAGTGAAATATTATTTAACGAAAATATCAATAAACCAAGAAATTTTTTATATTAATCTAAATTTTTATAAATTCACGATGAATAAATTTATAAGAAAAATATATAGTAAAATTATTTGCGAAAAAGAAATCATGAAATAAAATTATTATAAGTAATAATAACAATAGAATAATAAATTTTAAGTTATTTCAAGTTATGATTGATCATATAATATTTATAAACATCAAGTAAACGTTAAGACTTGAAAAGAGATGATGATTGATTTAATAATCTTGTTTCCAAATGTTTCCAACAAGAGAATCTTAAGTCAAATTCATCCCTTGTTTGACAAGATTCGGTTGTTCACTCAACATCACTTGTAGGTGGTAATTAATGTTACACGTGTAAACTCTGATAATTCACACCATTGAACAGCTTCATTTTACAGAGAGAAATAAACACATTAAAACTATTTCCAAATATTTACATAACAAATAGACATAAAAATTCCAAAATCGTGATATTGAATCTTCTAATATGATTAGTAGTATTGTTATAACAATATACGAAAAGCGACCAAATTTATTTCGAATATCAACGATAAAATTTACTCGTAAAGATTTATAAAGCAAACGCGAATACATTCGATGCGTTCGTAAACCGCATTTAAAAAAAAACAAGCTTTAATCTGCTTTTCATGTTAATGCGTGACCTCATATCGCAAACGAAGGTGGCGACGACAGTGTACTGGCGCGCGTTTGCAATGGCGCGACAGTATTGCGCACAGCGACGCCACTAGCGCATGTATCGCGTAACAAAGACAGATCAAGTAAACGAATGGACGCGAGGAAGAGAGTTAGACGGAACCACGGGAGTGGAGGAGTAGCAGCAAGTACAGGAGGGAAGGGAGGGGGGGGAGAGAGTGGATTTGCGACGTTGCCGGCATGCGCATACTAGTGGCGACAGGTCAATCCCGTGTAATCGTAATCGTAATTGTAATTGTATTCGTACTCCGGTTTGTGCTGCAAGAACAAATACGAGGACACAGGATCATTGAAGGACTTGTAACCAAAGCAGGGGATATAACTTGAAATAGAAATAGAAAGAGAAATAGAAAAGGAACGAGAAGACGAGAAGGGTGGGGTAAAGTGGGTGCTCGCGAAGATTGAGAGAAAGGTAATGGAGGGCAGAGGGTGCTGGTGTGCGGTACGTTACACCTGCACGAATGCAGTTGCCACTATATTGGATCGTGTGGGCGCGGTGGTGTCATCTCTCGGCGATCTCTCGAGTGACCTCCTCCCTTCCCTCTATCTCTCTCTCTTTTCAGACCAGTTCCGCTCTTCTTCGGAGGCACGTCTAACCTAAACTAACCTAACCTCACCGCATTTGCCCCTTCCCTTTTCTTTTCTCATCGGCATACCCACTGTCTACGGTACCACGAACTTCCCCTCTGCATCACGTCCGCCCCACCATCGTTTTACCTAGTGTCCACTTCGCTTACAGTGAGAACTATGGGTGGGGTAGGCATGGGGAAACACAACGTGGTATGGGGAGGAGGTAGAGGGCGAGGATAGAGATACTGCTCCACAACGTTGTCTTGCTTTCCTGCCTCTTCGTTCACGGTCACACCCGCAGTGACACTCAATTAGCGGCAAACAAGCAATTCAATGATTTACCCGAATACAATTACCACTCGAGATATAGAAATGTAACATGACCTTAATGATACATGAATTTCTCATGTACAATTTTTGTTGCGAAATTGGAACAAATAAATATATGAAATATAAATTAATTGCTTATATTATTACAAATATCTACAAATTAATAATTAAATTGATTTCAATCATTTAATGCATATTGTATAATATGATAATTATACAGCTTTTTACAGTAAAATATATATATATATATACAATTACAAATTTTATGTTTTTTTATATGTCTAAAATTAAAAAATACTTAAATATTCAAAATGCATCTTTAAAAGTTCGTATTTTATAAATATTGATCCTCAAATATCATAATTTTATTTATATTAACAAATACAAATTTTAACTAAAATTTTATATAATCATATCCACAAAACACGAAGGATTACTATCCAATAAAAATTGCAATACAAATATAAATAATTATATTGTATCTTTATTTCGTATATAATTCAAAAACTTTTATACGACGATAATGTCGACATCTTCGGCGCCGCGAATTGAGAGCCACTGAGGGTACAGTATCAGACCGGCTCCACCTAGCATAGGGTGAACGGGTCGGAGGCCGTTGGTTCCTCATAGAGTTGCTCTCTTCTTATTATTATTACACGAACGCTCGCGCACCAGCGCACACGGTCAGCGCTCGCACGCACGCATCCGGCGCACGCATGCGCGAGCACCGTGCTTTACCGGGAGGGGAGACTGTATGATCGGCTGGTGGGGATGAAAATACAGCGAAGGGGAAGTAGTCCATCGCGACACGTGGTGGGGTGGAAAACAGGTTGAATCGCGGGCGAGGCATCACGCTGACCGAACCTGCCTAGAGGAAGTGGCAGAGGAAGATATTGTAGTCGAGTAGTAGGGGGAAATCACAACGTCGAGTAGCTAGAGGTGGGGTGAATGTTGCACGGGTGGGGAGTACGCGGCAAGTATCGAGGGGTGTCTAGGAGGTTGCCGCACTTACTCGTCGTCTTACTGTGGATTACCATTATCATTATTCCTACTTGTCGGGCGCCACTGATAGGTACGTGTCAGGGCGACCGTTATGATCGGGATATTATGTACATACTCGTCATCAATGTTTTTCATATATTTACGCAATTTGTGTGTATCATAATTTTCCTTTATCCTTCTTGAAGCATAATATTTTTTTCCCGCGTTTTTTTTTTTTTTTTACCAATATTTATGTTTTCTATTTTCTTTTTTTAATTTTTCCATTGAATAAAGTTTAAAATGTTTCCGTAAATATTTTTATGAATACAAATATCGAGATTTCACTTTGATCAATGTGTTTACTGGAAAGTTCTCTCTGCGAGGCTACGCAATTGGAAGGAGCACTTCCTTCTTCTGGATTATGTAGTATAACTTTCCTTTGTCTTTTGCTCGTTTCCTGAAACATTATCATGTTATTTTTTTCCTGCGTTTATTTTTATTCATTTTATGATTGAAAATTACAAATGTAATTATAATTTAAAAAAATTTATACGAATTAAATTTTCTTCGATTACCATTGATTTATAATTACATTTTTTAATATCAAACTGGAACAATATTCTTTATTCTTCTGGTAAAATGTCAATTTCTTTCTCATTCTTTCTGTTTGCATATTATACGATCACGCTCCATAAATATTCATTTGTTGTTTTCTACACAAAAATGTATTATGAATTATCCTTAATGCATTTTCATGAATTTTCATTCATAGGAAAGTACTATTTCTTCTCCTTTAAAGAACTTCTATTTCCAGACGTAATGATCTTCGAGAATATCCCGCCAACGCAAAGGAATATGTAAAAGATTATGATATCCATGCAAAAGGATGTTTAAAAAAAAATAACAAATTGAAAGGTAATAGATGCGAATTATTGAAGGTAGTTAAAGGGTAATGATGAAACTTTGCTCGATCAGATTGTGAAATCCAACATAGCTATCAATTCAATTCTGCATAACATCGAATACTATCAGTTACTGTTCCAAGTTACATCATAGATACATCATAGATATATAGATAATTCTTAGGATATATGTAGTAGATAAGCCAGTTAAGAAAATCATAGACTACGATTGTAATCCTAATTGAAAAATTGTTTCTGACTTGAAATCAATTGAAATTCTTTTATTGATGACGATGAACAATTGTTATTATTATTATTTGCTTTCTTTTTTGCATTTGACATACATAATAGTAATTATTTCGTTTCCTCGTTAAATTCGAAATTATTTTTGAAAGAATGATTTAATTGGCGAATTTAAAATTTATAAACAACAAATATTGAATATTATTTCCAAATATATTATATAAAATAAAACGATAATAAACAATAATAATATTCTCTCTATACACAACATACTGAGAATTCTTTCGAATTACCCACTTTCCAAAAATATCAACATCATTTAGACTCGTTCCATTCCACTACATCGTGTAAACTCATAAACACGGTTATTTACGTACGTATAAGCTAGCAGACATACTTTCCAGCGCTGTTATGCACCGGTCACTGGAGAAGAATGATCTAACGATCAACTCACTGAATCAACTGCCATAAATCAACCGAACTCGTTCACAAATAATTCCATAACCCAAATTGTACCCATAATACGCGGAGTATGCGCAAAAATCGCCGCCATTAAGCGCGTATAGCTGCGCGCGCAGCTTGGCCCGATCACACCCCGTTGAACGCGCTAAAGGATTTTATTGCCGTGGCCTACGCGCGTGCGCGCGGCAACTTGGCGATTTTAAATAAGGATCGTAAGTCAGCCGTCTACCTCGTAAGTCAGAGCGTCGCGTCCCGACGTGCCATTCCGAACAAAGTGGATTTACGCAGTTGGCTTGTATTTATCGACTGGTCCTCAATGGCCACGGCAACGTACCATTAGTATTAGCTGGTAGTCGATTATGCTCTCCGCGTTTCTTTCTCTCTCTTTTTTCTTGGAGAGGGGAGGGGGGACCGTGATAGAGAGAGGACACGGAAAAGGAGAGAGAGAGAAGATATAGAACGTTTCGCGGCACGAGAATCTCCACCGATAGGGATGCCATATTCGTTAAATCATTCTCGGCTCGGTCATATAGAACGAGGCGAATGCAAGCGCGCAATTATCGTCCATTCTGGACGAAACCCATCGCTGAATATCTTTTTCCGTTCATCTCTTTCTGCACTTTCTTTTCTCCCGTTTCACGTTCTCCTTACTCTCTCGCCTCCGGTGGCGCATGTATACCTTCGAGAGACGCTGCTTGCTCGACCTTCGAAGAATTCGTCCTTGAGTCGGCAGACGTAGCGTAGGCTGAGTAGCGACTCCGATCGTGCCCTCTGACCGAACGCGTTCGAGTTCTAAGCCAGAGTCTTTCAATTGGGTCGGATCTAATTGCCGCCGGTGGGCCATCAAATTGTTTAAAACTTATCGTTGATAAACGATAATCGTTTATACGTATATTTCAGTTTTTAATAATCAGATTTATATTATTTCACAATATAATATTTAAATAATGTATTTTTTTAAAAAGGAAGAATTTCTTTTTTATAATTTTAATTAATCTTACACATTATCTTTATTAGATCAGAAGATGACGAAATGACTTGAATCGTTACACGATGTTTGTGATATTTTCGCATCGGAATAATTCGATACCCTATTGCGTCAGCAACATAGATTTATTGCTCAATTGCTTAACTAGAGAAACACGAATATTTTGTAAGAATTTAAATATCCCTAATAATATGTTTTAAATCTTTACAGACAAAACTAAGAAAATATGCTAAACCAACGAGCATGTCGAAATTGTTTTTAATTTTAATTTTGTAATAAAGATTTAAATAGATAGAGGATTTTTATTTTTTAATTAATTTTCTCCAAACAGAAATATTTTTATAAATAATATTCTAGCGCTAATCGACACTTTTTGTATGATCCACTTTTATACAATAATTGCAATACTTAGTAGAAGGACGCTTACAAGATGAAAGACGCATCGAGTTCTACGAAATTCTACAATTGTTTCTATCGTCTGTAGGCGACAGACTTTAACAAGCAGGTCTACATACATAATTAATCAATCTTCCAAAGGAATTTTTAAACACGCAAGTAATAATAATCCAATTAATAAATAATAAATTTTAAACCAAATTTTTCTAATAACATTTCCCAAAAGAATTTTCCAAAAAAAATTAAACTCGTTGAAATCTAACGTCAATTCATATTTTTCCCTTTGTCTTCAACTAATTTACGTAACAATTAACGCGCGAGCAAGGAACCCGGAATTTCAGTCGTACGCAGATATTACTCTTAAACGAGGCGATTAAGAAGCGGTTAAGGAAGAAATTTCGTGTCCGAGGCGAAGTTTGCGTAACAGACGATAAACAGGGATAATGAGATTGACGTAAGGCAGGCGCAGGCCGCGAAAGCGGAAGGATTAATAAAGTTAATTGGAGCAGATCGGAGAGAAGTCCCGGCGACAAACGGCACTGCTGGTGCTCTCGTAACGCTTAGATTATCCCTTGTTGTGTACGAACCGCGACCTGTCATGTCGAAGTGCATCCGGTGCTCGCCTTAATGGACACGTCGCGCATGCCACGTATATAATGCGACGTAATAACGCGACACGATTTTCCGTCCGAGAGTCGGCACAGCGCTGGACGAGGGACGATCGAATCGAACATCTTGCCACGATTGTACACATCGATACGATCTTTGTCCAAGGTTGAATTTCTTTACTTCGTTATTAATCTTGTAAAGATATTATTTCATGATTACTTGATCATGGTGAAAAATGCTGTCAATAAATATATATGTTATTTTAATTTCTAATCACAGTGAAATTTATGAGATTTATTTGGAATTGATTAGTCGTATTGTTTCGCCATCTTCGTTTTGTAGAATGTTTCGTTTATATATATTTCTCGAAAGTCATTCTTACGAGACACTGTGTTGTAATATCTATATATATATATATATACGAAATTCAAGATATGCGATTATTTCTAAATCGTTGGTCGAAGAATGGACAATCGAAGTTGAGAAAATTGTTGACAAAAAAATTTCGAGGGATAAGTTGGAACGAGTAGTAACAACCGGTTCTATGAAAAGTTTCGTGAAATACTGTCGCTTTTTGATTGCGCGACACTGAAGAATTGCGAGGAATGTATGGAAGTTGTTGGACGAGTTCGAGCGAGCTAGCTTTCTCTATGTTAGAAAAACTCGTGTTTCGTCACTTCACAGATTAATTAACTTCAAGAAATTGATAGCCAATGTTCGGCAGTATTTATATCAACAAATTTCTCTCTTGCGCGAGATAACGCGATAAATAAATATACGTCTGATCCTATCCTATTTGTTTATTTTAAGCGAAACATTTCGAACGATTATTCTCCTCCTTCGATTTCTTATTTGTAAATTAAATTATTAAAAAAAAAAAAAACATTAAGAGAAAAAAAGCAGGACACGTATGAAACGTTCTTTAATAACACGGAAAAGCAAACATCGGATCGATTCTTCGAACGCGTTACTTCGAGCGATCACTGTGTGCAGCCACCTATGTCCACCTAGCTTCTGCACGCGCAGCATTCCACTCGGCCGGTACTTTCGGTGCACACGTGGAATTAACCACCATTAACGCCGGGCCACGGGATTGTCCCTCGTGTCTCTCTACGATTACCTAGAACGCGGTAAACGCTCGCTGCGTTACCAACAGGTAAAACGTTCCCGCTCGTTTACCGTGGCGAGCCAGCCGGGTACACACGGATAATTGCCACTTAACCGTGGATTGTGTATAAAACGCGATAAGAAAAATAAAAAACGAAACGGTTTAACAAGTCTCGCCGTGAACGACGATGAGTCATTTAAACGGCGGCTCGTGTTCAACGTCGCGTGAATCGTTTCCCCGAAGGGTACACGTTCGGATGTTTTCTAGGGGAAAAATACTACTAGGGTGATCCGTGGGCAACAAAGACGCATATATATTTTCCATCCTTTCCGTTTAATTATTATTTTTTTAAACAGATCTCGCGCGCGTTTATTTTTCTCGAATTAATTTATTCTTAATCTTATCTCCCTATTTATCCAATTATAACGTCTAATCTATACGACATACGTCTCTTACGATCTCTTAAAGGGATCATTGCAGCAATTTATTTTTTTATCGATTGAAATTTTTTTTCGAAAGAATTTTAGATATTTATTTATTCAACGTTAGATTATTAGATTAGACTGTAATGCGTCTATTATTGACTGTATAATACTGATTTATATGCAAATTTGAAAAGAAGTCTTACAAGTTATTTACCTATCGTAAAAAAGGTTAGACTAGTGTTATCGAAGCGAAAACGGCACGTGTCAATAACAATCCATTAAGAAATGAATTGTGCATATTTATAACGATATAATGGTTGAACAATGTACGCGTAATGTGAGATTAAAAAAAAAAAAATAATACAATAAATATAAATAAATAAAATCAATCAAGAGGATATAAAACGTAGTCAATAAAAAAAGAAGAAAAAATTAAATTATTTAAAAACTTGAGTGTTTGCGATTGCGCTGTTTGTGATTTTCATATTAATTGTAGTTTATATGGAAATGAAATTCTATAAATAAATCTATGTGTTAAGTATGCCAATGATGTAAGATTGTTATAAGAGGATGATGAAGCACAACGTGAACGAGAATAATATAAAAAAAGAAAAAGAAAGAATCAATTTATACAGTTTATTTTTAGATAATTGATTTTTTAATTATTTTGTTAATCCTATATTTCCTCATAGTTCATAGTTATATAAAAAAAAAAAAGAAAAGAGATTAACGACGATTATAAAATTTACATTTTTCTATTTATAATTTTCCTGCGTATTTGATGATTTTTACAAAATCAATTCAATTTGTAAAAAACGAATTATAGATTATGAAACAAATATTTATTCATTTTCCACGATTCCAAATTTCTTCGATCGATCGACCTTCTCCAAAAAAAAAGAAAAATCATTTAAAATACTATTCCATCCTAATCCAATCGACCAATTACAAAATCCATTACTTAATTATTTATCAACCTACTATTTGATCCTTGCGAAAAAATATTATAAAAAAATCGTGTACACAAAATTATACCCACAATTTTCATTTACCTTTTACTTGTCAACCACGACTAATAATCTCGTAAAGACAGGCTGGGTAGGTTATGAGTGCAGGGAGAAGAAGAACTTTGTGCAAGAGGACTTGTGCAGAAGAAAAATAAGAAGAAAGGGGGGAAGAGAGACAAAAGGGGAATATGGCGAAGAATTAGAAGAAGAAGAAGAAGAAGAAGATGGTGGAAGAAAGAAGAAAGAGAGGAAGAAAGGATCAACAACCTGCGGGCACTCCTCTGCATCGAAGGTGGAATCCTCCTCCAGTGAAACCAATGAACTATACTGACAACGGCAGATCTATCCGCGTCCACGCTACGCGCCGGCATAGAGCTGCGCTGCACGTATCTTCGACCGTGGAGAAAGAGAGAGAGAGAGAGAGTGGAAGAAGGACAGAGAGAGAGAGAGCTTCCATACCTAACGGTCGCAAGAAACTTCGACCATTATTGCGGTGATTGCCTGGTACCTGTTAACGCGTAGCCACGCAGATATTCGCTGTGGACGCCGAGGATCGCCAAGGTCAATGCCACCGAGACACACACCGATGGGGATCGAACCAGCTCGAATCCTAGTTATCGGCCACACCCGATTTCTACGCGAGAGATGCAACGCTGCGTCGAGAGATCGACTGCCCCCCCCCCCCCCCCCCTCCCTATTCCGATTGTTCGCAAGTTAAGTTAGATTCACGAGAATTGCAAAAAGCATGGAGGATATATTATTTATTTCGATTGCCAGTAATTCTTCGATGGTTTAATTTCTTTAAAATCGATAATTATTCAGGTCACGTTTCTTCAGATATGATATAAGTCTTGTAGAAGAAATTATTTTTATTCGTATATAATTAAAATATCCAAGAGAATATCTTAATTAATATCTACTTGTGTATTTGATTCGTTTCAAAGACGTCATTGAAATATCTATCTTATTGTATTGTAGTTGCCAATCGAGGAAAATTTCTCGTTTTTTTTTTTTAATTTATTCGACTCGTTAGACGATACGATTGGCAATGAACAAGATATGAAAAATTGATAGAAGAAAAAGTTGAGAATATACGTAATAGATTCTTCAAGTTTCTGTTGTTTTTATTGCTACTGATTAATTTCTAGGAATTAATTCGAAAAAAAAAACTAAGCTCCAGTAGCTTGAAAATAAGGGAGCTAAATTTATATTATTTTTTTTGTAGCAATAAAATTATTAATATAAATTTAGAAATTAAATGTTAAACGAACTTATTAATATCTAGTTTTTTTAGAAATAAATTTAATTTAGATATAAATATTTTAATAAATTAAATTTTTATTCATTTATTAATTTTTATATTAAAAATTTATGGGATAATCTATAGATTTAAGATAAAAATGTTATGAAGATAATATATTTTTCTTTAATTTAAATAATTCAATAATTTAGTTTATAATTATATTAATGATTTAAATTTATATTTTATTTTTCCATAAAAATTTATATTTTAATTAATAAAATATAGAAATAATGATTAATAATAAAATTTTATTTTTTAGTATAAATTAATGAGTTTATATAATTTAAAGGAACTCGACAAATATATTATTCACCTGTTTATCAAAAACATGTCCTGTTGATTTTTATTTTAGGTCGATCTGTTCAATGAATTAATTTTAAATAGCTGCAGTATGTTGACTGTACAAAAGTAGCATAATAAAAATTGTCTTTTAATTGAAGAAGAATTGTATGAATGAATTAATGAAATAATAACTGTCTCCTAAATTATTAACTAGAAGCTTTTCAGTAGGTCAAGAGAACAAGAAAAAAGGGAAAATTTTGCTTTCTTTTTTCCTCTTCTTCTTTTATCATAAATGTTAAATTTCTTTCGCGGTTCGCACGAGTCGCACCGCGAAACCGAAGTGTTATTCACCGACTAATATTAGAATCACGGTGTTCACCGTGAAAGTCGGTCCTGCGGAGAACGAGCCTTTGAAGAAATGGAGCAACGCATTTCAACCGGCGGATTGCGTTACCCACAATGCCGCGTATTAATTAACGGTGCAATCTTTCGTCTTTTTATCTGGCCTAGTTTTCGTTTACGAACAACGTGAAGGATAGATTAAAACAAATAATAGAAATAATGAAATCGCACGAGAGATAATATTTATATACAGCAGTTTCCTAAGCGTTCTTTGTTTGCTTCTTAATTTTGATCCGATGATATAATTTCCTGCGATGAGAAATTCGCATATTGTTTTTCTTTTTTTTAGAAAATTATAGACAAAAATTTTTCTCTACATTCTCAATTTATTCTTTATCTCATTAAACGATTATATAATCGTAAAATTTGTACAAAATTGTATATAAAAATTTTTCCCACTTATCTTTCATTTCCCTTATTTTTTTAATGCGATATAAAAATTCTTGCTCATTTTTAATTCAACAATAAAAATCTGGGGGATGTGCAGAAGCCACCAGGTCGTAATATAAACACACTAAAAAAAATAATCTCGCAAGGCAGAGATGATAAAACCGAGTGTATAAAACTATATGAGAAGCGTCGTCGGTATACGTCGGTTTCCACGCTTCCATTTAAAATCTAATATAAAAATTGAGAACCCCTGCGAAGGGTGCATAACTTCGCCACGGTATTACACGCTATGCCCGCACGAGGCTGTGTATATCCAAGACTTGTCTCCACGAGAGACCAGCACAGCTGTTTCGTATCTTTCTCTCTCGGTCGTTTAGGCCGACTTTCATCCCTTGCCATCAATCTGTTCCCTTCTATTTCATCTCGCTCAACCATCGGACCCTTTGCACGCACAGATCCTGCTCCCTCAGTCTGTGTCTTCCTCTCCTTCCGCTTAGAACAGGAAAAATCATCGAGAGACGCGTAATCTTACGCATAACCGAAATTCGAATTGTTAAAATAAAAAATATTGCCCGGAGAATGTGATTGTCATTCTGCGTGCATGGCTTCACGTATTGTTTGAAATGATTCTAGAAGTTTCTAGAGTTTCTGACCTTGAATGAATTATTATGGAATGAGAATACGTATACGTGTATCTATTTCAATAAATTTCTTGCATCAAAAAATGCTTAAGATTCAAAATTCTCTTCAAATTTCTTTTATTAATTTGATACGTTTGAATTTAAAATAAAATTTAAATTTAAAAATACTTTATTTCAGAAACTATATAAGGATATTCTTTTGGAGGATTAATTCTCCAAAATCTATTTTCAATTTATTACTTAAATTGTTAAATATATAAATTAACTTCATCGAGTTAATTATTTAATTAATTGTTCGAATGTATTTTTCGAATCTGTGACGATAAGTATATAAATAACTTCATCAAATAATGAAGTAATAAACCTCTATGCATAAATATTTCTTATATTTAAATATTTTCATACTTTCATACTTTCATACTTTCAGAAAGTCTCTTTCTAAAAACCGGATGTATATGTATACTATATAATTTCACATCGATTCGGTAAAGCTTCGTGAATGGTTCGCAACACGAAGCCGCATCGATTCGATTAAATTTTCTCCATCCTCTTACCGGTATACCTGTTGCTCGCTATAGAATCAATTCATTTATTCCACCCCGCGCATACATCTAAAATATTAACAAAAATTCACGCTTTATTATTCCCTGTAAAATATTATTTTTAAAAATCATCAAACATAATTCTTTTATTTAAATTTCATTTTCAAAATTTTTATTATTATCTCGTCTTTGCGATTAAAAATTTTTCCAAATTTTCTTTTTTCTATTCGGCATCGAAATATTTATTCCGATATATTTTATTGTCAAAACGGGTGAGATCCGTGCAATTTTCATATTCTGTTTTCGAAACGGTAATTTTTCACGCAAACTTCCAAAAGAAGAAAAGAAAAGGAATCCTCCATAATGCCAGTTTTACATTACGCGCAGATACGCTCAGGCCTACGCTCACCGTAGGATGCGATCTACCTGCGAACGTGTAATTCGCTTAATAGCGTTCTCTCTTTCTGCCACTCCTCCATCTTTTTTCCCTTGCCCCGGCGTGCAGCGCTCCACGCAAGAACTAATTACCTGTTACACACTCCGCAGAGTAGAAAATGTCAGATTCTAATTCCCGCGCGCACGCAGAAACGGAAGCTCGCGTGGAAGCCGCATCGAAAAGCTGGACGCGCGCGCCACCTAAGAAACGATTAAATCGTTTTGAAAAACATTTAAGCTTTCTATGATAGACGCGTGTGCCGCGTGTCTTTTTCACAAAAGAAGATAATACATATGTTTTTAAAATAATAAATTGTATTATTTACATTATGTTGTAATCTTATATAAATTTATATTTGTGTAAAAACAATTGATATAGTAGAAAGAAAAAAAATAAGAAAGTAAGAATAAAACATATCGTAGGATTATTTATCATGATTCAAAGAGCTATAAAATAAGAACCTAATTAAAAAAATAAAAAATAAAATGAAATTAAAATATAAAATATTCATAAAAAAATTTAAGATACTGAAAAAAGCATTTAATAAAAAAAAATTAATTTAAATTACTTTAATTTTATCTTTATTAATTCTGTTTTATGTAACAAAATTTATATTTTTCAATCTAAATATACTTAAGTTAAAAAATTCCATTAATTTATCCATGAAAAACATTCATATAACATCTCTTATTCTATTTATCATCCGAGTATATATTTAAAGCCACGGATTGAACACCACTGCGCACAGGAAACGTTTGTAGTGTGATTAGTACGGAGAGGCGTGTACTACCTCGATCGCGTACGTTTGCTGTCAGCTGTCGGTGAAGAGGGTCCAAAGCATCAGCGAGCGACCGACGACCTTGCCGACCAGTTGTCTTCGCTCGAATCGACTAATTAATACCGTAACGCTGGCCACGGTATGTCACGGGAACGGCGCTGATAATCTTTGCGCCCGAAACATTTTTCGCACAGAAGTGAAACGCGCGCATACGAACTCGGTCGTAACGCGTCGTTTTCGTGGTCCTCTCCCCACTCCTTCTCCCCCGTCATGCCTCGTACGTACACGCAGTCAACTCTCGACTTACACACGAATACAATTGCAGCACGGGATTCGGTTAATCGAGTCCATGTAATTTAATCAATGTAATCTAAAGTAATTTCGCTTAATTGCCTTAGTATTTAATTGTTCTTTTAATTTGATTGCGGCAACGATTGAAACAACAAGATTTTGACCGGGAGAAAATCGAATGTATTTATAAATTTATATTAGTTGGCACCTTTATACGATTTCGCGTTGAGAAACATTTTAATTCTTGAATGAATATAATATAATCTTCGTTATTCTCTATTTTCCGTAATAATTATACTTATGTGATATCAATCGGATAAATTTTCCTGAATTTTATCATTCCGTGTATTGTATATCTATATATACCAAAAATATTGTATGGAATAACTATAACTTAGATATTACAATAAATTTAAATAAATAGATAATAAATTTATAAATATAATATGAAGAATATATTGATGACAATAATAAATTTGATAAATGATTGTATTACATTAAACTTTCTTATGATTTATAATTTAATTACTTTAAATTACTTTAAATTTTTTTTTATGAAAATTTGTTGAAAAACAAAAGTTGGAAAAGTTTCTTCTTCCGTTCACCAATATATTTATATTTATTGGATTTAATAATAATAGTCTAATATCAATGTTTTCTTTCAACGTTGATTTTGACCTTAATCTGACTGCAAGTCATGAACGCTTTATTCCAACGTGATATGAATAACTCACCGAGAGCAAAAGTTTTCTCGAGGCTGCATTCGCGTTATTTTATAAATTGCTTGTATACAGAGATGATGACATTTACGAATTCGTTAAAAAATAAGTGAAACAATGAACAACAATTTCTTTCCTTTTTTTCTTCATTCGTGAAATCATCAAATGACAAAGTTTATTTATTTACAGGAATTTATTACATCATCGGAAAAACGATATACGGGAGTATATCGTTTTCTTTTTTTTTTTTTAATTAAATCCCGCAAATCGAGCACGCAACTATGCGCGTTTTTTTATCATTCGACAGTGGTGCTAATGCAACTTACGTTACCGGTTTTCATGGGCTATATCGATTACTGAGAAACGTCGCGTATCTTTTGCCGACATCGAACCTCCATTTTCTTTGCATTTCTACTCACCTGCCTTGGCAAGTTACGTATCAACTACCAACTAAATATAAACTGAAATGAAATTTTCAATTCATGATTTATGTATTACGTGATATTGGATTTATAAATAAATATGTTGTAGACATAATTGTATTTAGAATATTCAACATGCTACGTTAAGAAATTAAAATTGTTAATAATATATTCTTTAAAATATCGAAGAAGAGAATATTAGTTAGAATATTTAAAAAAAAAAAAAAAATTGGTTATTTGGTTACATTTGAATATTTCTCTTTAATGAATAATTTTTTAATTAAAAAAAAAAGATTTAATAATTCTTAACTTAAATATATTTTTTTAGTGTCACTGCTTTTCAGTGAAAGAATCTTTTGTACTTTCACACAAAGGCTAAGAAAAGCCTAACTAACTTAAACTTGAAAACGTAAGTGATACGAGGAGAAAATGTGAAGTGGTTTCAAAGAGGATTTGTGTACATTCCAACATGAACTGTATGCGTATCGTGTAAATAAATCAGCCTTATCTGTAACCCTGAACTCGTGTTTTAAAAACACTAGTGGGATATGATCACTCATACAGAATACAAGGACTACTAAGAATCATAATTTTTGTGAGAAGCTTCTCAACATTTCTTTTTCTTTTCTTTTCACGGAATATAATATTATTTATAACACAATTGATATTATTATTAATAACAAAAGCTTAACAAAATGTTTCTACGAATTCTAATCGAATTAAAATTACATTACTTTATTATTGAAAATTTACTCAAAAAAGAAACAATATTATTAAAAAGAAGGAAACCAATAATTTCAATGCGATATCGAATATAGAAGCGGATGAGAAAGGAAGTGGGATAGGATTTAGGTATATCAACAGACGAACACCTAATTTCAGCCTGTTTCAAGGATAGCCATGTCTTCATTGACTGTCCGTCACCTTGAATTAGCCGTCTCGACGAGCGACCGACACTGCCGCCGGCTCATTCGCAGGAATGAAAGAGTTCGGGGAAGGGACGAGGAGCGGGAGGGTGTGCGGAGAGAGCAAAACGAAAGGCGGAGAGCATCGAGTGTGTATATCCGTCTGAATCGGTGACGCGACATTCGTGATAACGCGATCGAGATTTTTTTTTTTTTTTCAAGTGGAATAATATTTTATCAATCGTAAATTACGAAAAGGAGAAATTTAGATTCTCTCTTTAGATTCTACGATTCTACAAATCACACGCGTTATAATGATATTTTCTCGAAAGAGGAATAAATAAAAACAGATTGTAAAATGGAAGATTATAATTTATACTACTTGTAACACTTATCGTGTAAAAAACGTGTTACATAAGACGCTGCTAATAAATTATTTTAAAATTTGATAAAACATTTATATTAAGCGAATTTTATGGATCAGTCAGCTAAAATTGTGATTAACTTGTATAATAATAATAATAATAATTGTTTTGTGGAAAAAAAGACACAGATTCTATCCATCTAATCTATAATTTGTTACAATATTAACACTTTTCACGTGCACATGAGTCCGTCAGTTTTTTCAATAATTCCGATGACGCAACTTTTTCGCATAATTTTTTCCTTTTCTGCTGTCGCATCTTCGTATTTGAATAAAAGAACAATATTATATCACATGATAGTTGTTGTCCATTGTTTTCACTACCTGAGACTTTGTAATTTATTTCGAATATAATGATTGATAATAAAATTAAGCGCAGAAACATTGCTACCGAGAGAGGAAAAAATAAAAAAAATTTTAACAATCGCGCGAATGCTAATAGAATTGACCGATAAATCATTGTGTAAAAATATAAAAAGAATCAATAATTGGTACGACGAGAAATTTTTTTTTTTTTTCATCTCATTGCGTGAAAAATTGCAACGATACGAGATAACGCTTTTACAACAACGCAGAAGTAAGAAATATGTGGACTAATATAATACAAGAAATGCTCGAACACGCAATTCGAGCTAATTGAAATCAATGCCGAACGTTCTCTGATTTTACATAATCTCGTATTAAACTTTAAGTTGCATCGAGATGGATTTCATTTTTCAAATTTATATCGAACGCATTTGAACACATTTAAATTCTTTTAAATCAAGTTTTTTGATATGAAAGATTAGTTGAATTTAGTGGAAACGGCTATTTGGGATCATCGAGAGAAAAGAAAATGGAGGAAAGAAGGGCAAAAAAATGAGGAAGGGCGATATGAGAAAGCATGGCACGCGAGCTGATCCTCGTGATAACACCTAGGGACAAGCGACCCGGGTCACTCACGATCTCCGGGTGAAATTGACGCTTCCTGTCCTCTCCTCGTGAACAACCGACACTTTCACCAGTAGACGGTGAAAATAGTCCATTTAATGGTTACAATGAACGCGGAAGAAACACTTTTAAGAACCGATTCTTCTGTGAATAAGAACGAGATGCTTGGCAAATTTGAATAAATTTTATTGTTTTTGAATAAAGAGATATTGAAACATTACAAAAATTATTAACATATTTCAATATTCAGAATGTTTTTTTATTTTTTCAAATTTGTCTTCATCCATAAAATGAAAAATTTTTTCATTTTTCCTCTCTTCATTCTATCATCTATGATTTTTAATAATTTAATTCTAATAAATCATTTTCCAACTCGTGGAAAGTACAGTTGCGAGGCGAAATTCGCAGGCTCATCAAGGATCCTTGCGCCCGAGACAATCCATCGATGCTGCATATTAAACACGAGGACTGGAGCGTTACGCAATTCGTAGGTTACTCGGTTACTTTCTACTTGATCGGCAGCTCCCCCCCCTCCCTCTTTCACT
Source organism: Apis mellifera (assembly GCF_003254395.2). Taxonomy (NCBI): domain Eukaryota; kingdom Metazoa; phylum Arthropoda; class Insecta; order Hymenoptera; family Apidae; genus Apis; species Apis mellifera. The sequence goes on along the minus strand of NC_037643.1, from coordinate 11,904,103 downwards.
TCTCCGGTTCACGGTTCGTATAGACACAAGGTTACGAACGTTTGTTTCGTCGAACGACGGTGCCTCTCTTCAGTAGACCACCGATCGTTGCACCTGTGATTCGATAACCGTCGACCGATCCTGCTATCTACTTCCATAGAAAGGTCTACGAGGGCTAATTCACGCCTGTGAACCAGGTCCCCTATAAATCGATCTTTCAATAAAGACGCGGTTATTTTCATCCTTTGCTTAGGTAGAATAAGTATTTTCAAGGGGAAGAAAAGAAAAAGCGATTCTTTTGTGCGCGGCAAAAGGAAATTCGTAACTTTTACGAATTCTAGATTTGAAGCGATATGGACGACTATTGTTGTCTATGCACGATGTATTGTTTAGAAAATTTGGGATCTTTGTATGACGGGCCATTTGAGATTATAATGCTTGTTTCAAAAAAATAAAGATACCAATCTTCTGTCGTAAAAGAATTGTCATTGCATTTATGGGAACATTAGCAAAAATTTAAAATTTCTAGTGATAATTTTTTTTTAGAAATAATTCGAATTATTTCTAACACGGTTTTGCGTAAAAATATTTGTTTACCGTGCGTCGATAATTATTCCGATCGGCGCACCATTGCACGATCATTCGGTCAATAAATCCCTAGTGGATAAATTAAAAAACTTTCCGGAAGTTTTCGAAAACGTAGAACGTCCATGGCTCGGGATCACTCGAGCAGTAATTGGGGAAAAAGGTTTCATTGTCGAGTGGCAGGAAGTATAGGTGCAGGTAGTTTATAGGTTCGGTGCAAGCGGCACAACCAGAGACAAAGAAAGAAAGAACAAGAGAACGAAGAAAAGAATGAGAGAGTGAGATCCACCGGTGCGTTCCTTTCCTCGTAATGAACGGATCTCAATAACAAAATTGTAGATATTTGGAGAATAATATTAATTTTTTACATTTCGTCTGAATTTGAAATATATTTCCGAATCAAAAAATGATCTACATTAATTTTTGTTATTAATCGTCAATTGCGAATTATTATCGACAGTAAAAACATTATTAAAAGTAAATATTATTTTTCGGCGTTAATTAATATATTAAGAAAATATATGTAAAATAAAAGAAATGTAAGATTGATTATAATGTCAATAAAAAAAACTATTATTTTTGCTTCTAAAAAAAACCTGAACTACCGTGCGACGTGCCGCTGCCTCGAGTCTACTGTACACTGAGTCGATTGTATACTGTCGTCCTGCAATAACCGTTCGCTCTTTGTCCGCTCTGCCTGCTGTTTGCCAGTGGTTCTCGATCGAGATTTGTCGATCAGCTTGTGCTCGTGCGCGGGCCTTTCCAATGCAACCTATATCCTTTATGGATATGAAGGAGTCTACCACCAGTCCTTGAAAAGGAGTCGATGCTTCTTAACATCGATATATATATAAATTTCGTAAAGAAAATATTACTAAATATTACTAATTAAAAATCAATAATAAAATAATTTTTTCTTTTTTATTTTCTATTATTTTCCAATAAATATTTTTATAGATTATAAACGGAACAAATCGATATTTCTAATTTTCTGTTCTATAGAGATACGAAAGGAAAAGAAATACATTAACGAAATACATAAAACATAAAATCATCGATAGAGTCAATATTTCTATCTACTAGAGATAAAGTTACGGTTTACATAATAGCTGATAAAATTGGTATTTGTTATATAATAGCGTAGCACACTGTGGAAGATTCAAAAAGGAATAGAGTGTAAAAAAAAAGAGATAGTAATAAAAGATAGAACTTTTTAAACCAACGCTTTATACTGAAAAAAAAAGCGGGTATAAATTTCACGATTAACGCCAACTTACGTTACACAGCATTTTTCCATTCCGATAAAATATTCCATTATATCGAACAAATTTTTTTAAACTTTTTTAAAGAATTCTGGTAAGCAGTAAAAGTATATACGTGATAAATGTAAACACAGGGGTAAAATTACAAAGATCAACAGAATTTTTTCATCAAAACAAATTTCCCGGCTAATTAGATTAGAATATCAACAAAATATTTATCCTCCACTTCCGTTCCATCGCTTTTTAATCTCTCACCTTTGTTTCAAACCATTATATTTCCTCAACGGAGTAAAAACGGAATAAATTTATTAAAGGACTAATAAAGGGAAATTCCTCATTCCTAGATTAATTATCTTTCGCTTGTAATTTTCATCGAAATCGTAACGATGCGAATATAATTTGAAACTCTCCTCCTTCGTTGTTCTCGCAAGAGTTAGAGACGCTAAGTTGAAAATTATTCTCTCAATCCAGTTTTTCCACTTGCGAAAAATACTCTCGAGATGTAGATTTAAGTCTCGAAATGTATTCGTACCTTTGGACGATAAGGGAATGAAAAGTAATGCGAAAAATAACGCAAAGATGGAGGCAGATGGAGGAGACAGAGAGAGAGAGAGGCACTTCTCGTAGGTGTGAGGTGGTCAGTATCGAGCGACCTGCTCCGACGATGCACCATCCCCTGCCTCTTTTCTCGGCTCCTCAACCCTCTTCCACCTTTTCATCAACGTTATAATCCCGTCGAGCACCTTATAATTACTATTAACCGTCAATGGCCATTATAAGCGAGACTTAATTACTGGTACGACTGATTATATACAAATACAATTAGCGCAAAAAAAGAAAATTGTTAATTATTTGTAATCGTTGTTTGAACGATCAAAATCGTATTGTACGAGGCGAAAAATCAGAGAGAGAAAAAGAAATTACAGATTAGAATCGAAGGAATCGAAATCGATGTACTTTGTTCCGTGTACAAATAAGTTGCAAAGTTTAATTCTTGTGTTCTATTTTAGATATAGATTTTTTCTTTTTTTTTTTTATGCAAATTTGCACGCTAAATATAGATACATGTATGTATATAGATATGCAGATTTAACGATTTAAATAACTACACGTGGCGATGAAAACGTTTATACTTGCTGGAGGACTAGACGAGGCGACGTTCTATAGTTTCGTAGCGGTTGATCACGTGACATCTGCAGTACACGTGACACTATAGCATGGTGTATATAACTTATTAATACATCGCCAAGTTATTTTTCGATATTATTAAATTTGTATTATTTTTATACGTACTATTAATATTTAAACTTACGTATACACACATAATTACGTAAAAAGAAATAAACGAGTAATTCACGAACGCGATACATACGACAGTTATTAACATATCATCAAGATAACCTCAAAATTTTCATAATGTATACTGTTGGGTGTAAAAAAAAAAAGAAATATATTTCCACATCGTTCCCCTCGTTTCTCTATTTATATATATACGCTTATTAATTAAACTTGAAAACATTATATTAAATGCAATAAAATATAAATACTTTTTGTATTTCTACTTTGAATCGATAAACGATTAACCTTATGCCTGAAGAATCAATCCTGCAAGCCATTTTCTCGTATATTTCTAAGAAAGTAATACGAAAGTGTGTTTCGATGCTTGATGAGATTCGAGATGGAGATAAAGATGAAAAGAGAAAGATCGTCACAATGGGCAAAATAGATTCCCGTTACGTTTCAACAAATCGTGCAAATTATTTGCAAACGACGGGCGGGCATTAAAAATAGCGTTTCGTATCCCCCATTTCGGATGAATCGTTATAAGGGGCAAACGGAACACACGGAGGCAACGTGTGTTCCGTTTCCATAAACAAGCCAGGACACGTTCCAGCTAATTATCCCTAGCCGTTGATAATTATTCCGGCTAAGGCGAGCGGAGACATTGTACCGCCTTCGGCCAATAAATAATCCGGTTGTTGCTAATTAGCGCATAAATCAACCCGTGGGCAGCGCAACGCGGGGCTGACAGAAATTCAAGCTCGCGATTACCATGATATAATTCGCGCGATAATTCGTAAACACGCATATACGAAATTACGAACGTGATACGATCTTTGATTTAATTTCGATTAAATATTCCATTTCTTCCATCGAGTTTGAAAATTATCGAGTGTTTCGTGACTTTTCGAATTTAACGATTTTTAAAACCATATTTATCCATTCATCAATACGATTTTTTAAAATATAAATTTGTTGATTCCATTTTATCGAATGGCTGCCATTTTTAAGTTATGTGTTTCGTGGCTTTTCGAATTTAATTTAATAATTTCGATTTTTATGTCTAGCATTATTGCCAAACTTTGACTCTTTAAAACCAACGATATTCCTTAAAAAATACAATTTTTTTAAAATATAAAATTGATTCCATTTTATCGAATGGCTGCCATTTTTAAACCACGTATTTCGTGACTTTTCAAATTTAATTTTCGATTTTTATATCTAGTCTCACTGCCAATCTTTGACTCTTTAAAATCAACGATATTTCCCCTTAAAAAATACGATTTTTTAAAATATAAAATTATTGATTCCATTTTATGGCTGCCATTTTTAAGTCACGTGTTTCGTGGCTTTTCGAATTTAATTTTCGATTTCTATGTCTAGTCTCAGTTTCAATCTTTGACTCTTTAAAACCAACGATATTCCTCCTTAAAAAACACGATTTATATTTATTTATATTTTATAAAATATATCTATATTTATTAAAATATAAAATTGTTGATATCGAATGGCTACCATTCTTAAGCCACGTGTTTCGTGGCTTTTCGAATTTAATTTAATAATTTCAATTTCTATATCTAGTCTCAGTTCCAATCTTTGACTCTTTAAAACCAACGATATTCCTCTTTAAAAAATACGATTTATATTTATTTATATTTTATATATTTATAATTTTTAAAATATAAAATTGTTGATTCCATTTTATCGAATGGCTGCCATTTTTAAATCACGTGTTTCGTGGCTTTTCGAATTTAATTTTCTATGTCTAGTCTCAGTTTCAATCTTTGAATCTCTCAAACCAACAACATTCCTCCTTAAAAAATACGATTTTTATTTATTTATATTTTATATATCTATATTTTTTAAAATATAAAATTGTTGATTCCATTTTATCGAATGGCTGCCATTCTTAATTCATGTGTTTCGTGGCTTTTCGAATTTAATTTTCTATGTCTAGTCTCACTGCCAATCTTTGACTCGAAAACCAACGATATTCCTTAAAAAATATGATTTTTTAAAATATTTATTAAAATTATTGATTTCATTTTTTGGCTGCCATTCTTAAGCTACGTGTTTCGTGTTTGACTCTTTAAAACCAACGACATTCCCGCCCAAACATTTTAAAATATAAAATTGTTGATTCCGTTTAAATTTAAATCCACCTAAATTTTCAACATTCTAATATTACGATCTATACAATTTATACAGGGGTTTTGTTCAAAATGGATGGTTCAATTATAGATAAACGTTAATTGATTATTTACCAACTGTTGTCTACATCCGTCTACACAGTGGCGAACAATGGCTTATTACGTCCGCACGGTTGTCCGAGTTAGGAGGAAGCTTATTGTTTATCGACAAGTGTGCAAACGATTGACTAAACCCATCGACAATAATTTCCTTCTCTCTACAAAGACGGATCTATATTCTTCCCTGCGCATAATGGTTAAGCATATTGTATATACGTGTATCTTTATATGTATCGGTTTATAAAACGTGGTTTACCACTTGGAACGACACTGTTCAAGACAAAAGGCATAACCGTAATGCCTGTAAAGAAAAAAGAAAATGAGGAATTCTCTCGAACTAATATTTCTTTGTTTAATAATCGTCGTAGGGGACGAACGAAATTCTTTCTATCCATCGAAAAATCGGCCGAAAAATTCTCATTAACCAGTGACCAGACTATTGAGGAAACCAGATGCAATGAAAAGGACGAGAGATAGGGTTGGAAAAAGAAAAATACTCGCGAAATACTTGGCCTGGCGAAATTTGAAAGCATTGTTAACACGTGTCACTTGGTTGCTCACCGATGACCTAGAAAATCTGCCAGAAGCGGAAATTTCCGCTGGACGGTGATATTCTTCAAGGTTTAATATCGAACCAACCAGAGAGAGAGAAAATGAAAGTACGAAGAATTCAATTGGAATTGCTTTTTCTTTCCTAAATTGAAATCGTCCTACGAATCGCAAAAATTATAATTAATTGTATTAATTGAGGAAAAATTCATTGTTTTTTTTTAATTTTGATAAAAGATATTTTATTTTATTTTCGAATATAAATTTTGGAAAAAGAAAAAAGAATTAAAAATCGATCGAGAGTAAATTTAACAAACAATCGAGCAGAATGTTTCCTCTCTGCGGGACTTGTTGGCGTAATCATCTTGGCCACCTTCAACCCTATCGTCTCTTCTAACAAGCGAACCCTCTGGCCGGTTCTAGAGTTACATCACAGTACCTAACTATAGGCATACTGCTACCATTGAATCAATAAATACCTACCTGGCCGTGTTGAGGACACTTGGCAGCTGTATTTCGGTCCTTCAATTCACTCAAAGGTGCACCGCACAACGAGATTTTTGAAAGTTCTACCTACGAAGGCAAGCAAAGACACCTGCCAGACACTGTACAGACTTTTGAAATGGCAATGCTGTTTTGCTGGAATTACATTATGTTAAACTTGTACGAGAAAATAATTCAAAAAAAAAAAGAACGTATAAAAATAAAATAAAATAAATATTTAAAAGTTTATCAAAATAATTAATAAATACTTTTAAACGAGAAATTATCTGGCTTGTACATAATTTTTCATCAATCGATATTTATTCCATTTCTGGAATACGTTACGTTCCATGCTTTATTATTATTGTTTTTAATCCCGTTTTTAATTTTTTCAAAGTTTACTCAATATCACCTTCATTATCAATACAATTATTTTTCTATTAAAATAAAAAAATTTCCAGTTAACCGTTAAGTTATATAACGTTAAATAGTTAAGTATTTTTCACACTACACGTAAAGAAAATGTTGATATACGCAACAGTATGTAATATTGCGAATGCAATAAACACAAGTTGTTTTAATTACATTGCAGTAATAAAACAGAGGAGAAAGAACAATACAGCATAAATTACATACTTTCCTCTATTCCTCGTTCAAGTCTGAAACGCAGCTCGAAATAGCAAAGTTCATTGACACCGTTTAAGACACTAATATTTATATGTTACATGAAAAATTTGAGGATCGCTGCACGTTACGTTCCATCTCTTTCTCATCAAAGCCATCGTTGCCACTCTCTTTCGGCCATCCCCTCGTTTACTACCTTTTCCATGGTAGACAGGATGCTATGGGGTCGAAGCGGCGGGTCCGCTACCATGTGGACCATACGTATCACGCTGCAACCCTTCTCGTATAAAACATTGCCACAGACACCATATGGTTATGAATGTAACTTTCCATGGTGGTTTAACCTCGTTTCACCGGTGTAACTCGGTCGATGATCTTAATTTTACTCACTGATATTTCGCCAATCGATATTTCCTTTTAATATCTCCTTTCCGATCGGATTCAATTTTATAATTTAATAATTAATTAATAAGGCAAATATATTCGTGGAACAATACGTTAAGGATATGGATAAAGTTAAAAAAAATTGATTGATAATTCCTATAAATAAAAATATATTATAGTTTACAATGTATAGAAATTTATATAAGTGTGTAGAACACAATGGAACTAACATAAGCAAACAGAACATGACTCATAAAATACAGATACCTAGATGGATACGTAAGTAGTATTATAAGGCATATGGCCTTATGGAGGTTGGATTAATTCTAAACGGTTAAACACGTTGTATCTTTCGCCAGGGAAAAGAAAAATCAACTAACGATTTACGCAAGCACCATCACTTTTTTTCCTCTTCGAAGAAATGTAATCGCTAATGCTAGTTCCGCAATCTTTTTTTATTAAAGCGATTCTCACAGGAATCCAATGCAATGATAAAAACAAAAATAGAAAGAACGAGATGGTTACGCAAATGATTACTGGATCATGTAAATTGTACGTACAATAAAGAATTGTGAAATCGCTCATTATGCTTTTTAACGGCGGGCCTCGACCAAACAAACTCTTTTCCATTGTCGCAATACATTCGTTTCGAAAACTCTTATATATCATGATAACAGAAATTTAGTATGGAGAATTTCTCCAAGAAAGAACTTTTCGTTAATTAAATTATTAATCGGAGAAATAAAATGTATCTATGATTAATCGGTTACAAAGGCTAATTATTAAACATTAATACGTCTCAATGATCAATTCATCGGATAATCCTGTTCGTGTTAAACGTTCCCGGGGTAACGCGACGAGGCGGCTGAAAAGCCGAATTAAAATCGCCAATTGAAAGCAGAGGCCCGGTTACGACGAAATCCTTCTTCCTCTCTCAGAGACGAAGGAAGGAAACCGGCCCGCAACGTGGCTCTCCGCAACTCTGTTCCCCCTTCGTTACTATATTGCCAAATAAATGAACGGCGGTTGAGCACCGTTGGGGAACGCTCAGCTGGAGCTCCAATACGAAGTACAGAAGGTGAGGAGAAGAGAGGCGAAGAGGTGGCAACAGCGCGGCGCTCGACGGACGGGTGGCACTGGTTCATACATAGGCGCAAGCGCGCGCCTTCCGACAGAAAAAGAGAGGAAGAACAAGACGTTCGTTCAGGAGGGAACAGTGGAGAAGGACGGACGCAAATGCACAGGCCGACGATACGGCGACGAACGTGCGTAACTTGCGTGCGTTCGGATTGTATGCATCGCGTGAAATGCGCCGCGCTCTCAGCGTGGCACGACGCGTGCATCTACACAAATAAGACCGCGAGCGCAGAGATCTCCCTTATCCCCACTCCAAGCGCGGTTGACTGTGTTTTTACGCACACGAATCGGTAAACCATCCAACGACGACACCTACCCACTCGTATCTGAACATCGGGATCGTGCCGTTTTTAAGGTTTTATCGCGCACAATTCGATTTGGAGTCGTTGGAGTTTTAAGATCGTTAGGTGAATCGATTCAAATCGTAATGGATCCTTTGTTGTAATATAATAAAAATAATCAACGATTTAAGCGTACATTTTTTGTCGTGAAATTTATCGTTGGATCTAAAGATGAATCTGACGATATGTCGTACCGTGTGCGAGACTCTTTATATATACTCTATCCCACTCTCTTGCGGCGCACTCTTTTGCGTCCATTGGCATTGAATCGACGCTTCTGTTGGGCCGATTCAAAAGTTCCAAGAATGGCACTGATTAATCGATACAGAATAACGAGATTCAATGGATTTGAAGTTTTTATGAAAGATAAAAATGTATGGGTTAATAAATTACGATGAATTTTTATTATTAGTAAAAAGAACATAAATATGTAAATATTTTGCTAATTAAAAATACTTGCGCTATGAAATAGAAGATGTAAATTTAAATTATAGGAAAATATTTCATAATATTTTCAATCATTTTTAATCATTCAGTAATATTTATTGTATCAAATTTAAATTTACACGAAAAAAAACGTTCTCGGAATGACGTACGAAGGCGTCAGGGTCTGCGGTACAACCAAATTATGTCGAATGGAGAAAGTTTCTCGAGCGTGTCATACTGAAACTAGTGGGAGTCTAAAGACGTCGCGCGCGCATATCTGTGTACAAACGCGTTGGGCAATATCCGTTTCGTCCATTATAAAGGGAAAGGTAATCGTGACTAAAGATTTTGCTCAACTTATTTCTGATAATGTACACCATTATTATTTCAAATTTTTTCTCTCTCTCAAAGATATTCATATTCACACGCGTGATGTGCTATAACTTATCCTACTATTTCGAAAATAATTCTTATAAAAAAAAAATCACAAGATTCTTTATATCCACAAATTTTAATCCTTAATTTCTAGCACCAAGACGGAAATTAATCGAAAGATGTTCTCCACCACCTCTCGTTTTCATACGTTAACGTTGCACTCGGTTACTCGACCGCTCGTTGCGCGAAAGATCGATAATTCATCCGCGTGCGCGCCGATTAATCCAGAACGGAAGTGAGCACGCGGGATCGTCCGGTGGTGAATTATTCGAAGACGGGAGCGTGTCCCCGTATACCAATAAGCGGAATGGAGGACCTTATTTATTATTCAACCGGCAGGATTGTTGGTGTATTCGTCTATCTCTGGACACGCATGCGAAATTATTAACATCGTTGATAAATGTTCGACGCGTATACGTGAGCCGTATTTGCGAGCGACGACAACAACAATTTCCATGTAGACCATTCGACGATGCTGCCCTGACGATCGGATCGCGAACGTCTAAATAGGAATAAATAGCCCATTGTCGTAATGAACGTTATTCTGCGTTACGTCAATACGTTACGGAATATATTACGTTCGATACGTGTATAAACAAGATGGCGGACGGTACGCGGCCCAAGTAACGATATAATACATTAGAAAAGACACGTTTCTTCTAAGATTCTCTTAACGAAATTGAACTGAATGTTCAATCGATGTGCTGTATAATTTTTATTTATAAAAATAACCCGTTTTATAACATCGTGTATACGAGATATTTGGAGGGGAGGCAAATTTCTATACAAGATAAATTTTTGCGTTACGCACGATGGTGTATTAAGAGCGTAATGGACACGCAACGACACGCGGCAAGGCTTGCAGTTTATAAATGACGGACGAGGGAAGAATGTATTCGGCATTCAGTACGACAATTGCATTATTATTCCGACAGTAGCCCCCACAATGGCGATACTCTTCCTTCCTTTCTTCGATTCTGCCACGGGTTCACCGTTGCCACGCACGACAAAGAACCCATACGGGGCAACTCGACTTTGAGGGAGCGCTTTCTTTCTTTCTTTTTTTTCTCTCTCTCTTTTGCGTTCATTAATGCTACTTTTCACAGATACAATGGAAATCGATGGATAGTGAAACCTAAACTTTGATCAAAGGGCCGATTTATATTACACGTTTTACGTAATATTGTTTACTCCTCTGCGTTTCGAGGATGCTCGAAAGATTTAATAATTTATATATGCATATATTTTATTATATGTGTTTATAGAAATTTTTCTTTTTTAAAGAGATATGTAATATATATCGCAGCTTTGTAAATATATATATATATATATCTTGCTGCAATTTATTTCACCGTAAATAACTTACGAGAAATAAACACTTTCACTTTTGAAACACGAATTCTATTGGTCTCGAGAAAGGAATTTCATAACGTAAAAAAAAAAAACAGTTTATTTAGAAATTTAATATTTAATGCAATCTTGCCGTTAGATCTGTTTAAACATTTAAACAGATTCAACTTTCTTTCGAAAGAAAAATTTTCTCCCGTTTCTCATATCCTAAAAAACTTTCTACGTTCTAAAATATATATTTTTAAAATAAATCAATCAAATCGTAGAATTTTTCGAAAAATGCATTTCACCTCAACAAGAAATATTTCTCCCATATATTCCAATTATCTTTAAAAATTGAAATTTTATTTCGAGAGATAGAGAGCATTTATCGTATAACATGTAATATACATTATTTTACAATGTTCGTTATCACTGCTGTAATCAGTGCTCAAAGTCGATAGAGCGTTCGATATCCGTTATATTTAATAATATTTACTAGTTTATGTTGATTGAATTAAATCGTACCCCATTTGATTTAATTTAAAGGTGAGTCTGAGTTAGTATCTGGTATTTAACATTTATTGAATATCATAGAAGAATATTTGTTTATAAGGGTTATTTTAAGATTAATATTTTACGGATTTAAATATCGATCAATTACATTTATTATTATTTATTTATCTCACATTCGTTTAATCATTTGAATTCGAGGAATTTTAAATATACGTTGAACTGAAATAATTTATTTAATATATTTATATTTTATAAAACAATTTTTATAAAGATTAAATCAACTTCTTTCCATGCTCTTTATCGATATCATTTCAGTAACAACGCGTTTATCAATTAACGCATAGGCAGAATTATCATCCGTGCCGATCTCTCATCGGTGACGACACGCACACGGTCGAGAAATCTCCTAGTGGAATCCTCCACTGGTTCGCTATATTTCAAACAATAAACCGAGCGAGAAGTAAATTTTCCGGGGATAGCGTATTCACGGGGCACGGCCCATCTAAGTGAAACGTGACTGGCGACTAAAATGTCGCTCATTACATACGGCTCCAAAAGCGAGTCATACGTGTCCATGAGCGATACTGAGATGAGAGAGAGAGAGAACCGCGATGCGATCTGCCGAGATTCGAGAGACGGACGAGAGCGGCTCGTCGTTCGAGGAAACGAACGGAGGAGAAGAAAGAAGCTGTTGCTGATAGTAATCGGCCGAGCACTTTCACGGGCAACGCTATCTTTCACCGCGCCCGACATTAAAAACCTTAAGCTTTACTCTCGTTCGTGCCAACGACACGATTATGATCCCCAATTCCTGCTCGGTGACAAGAGACAGATGAAATTGTATCGAGTCTTTCGTTTATATAATCACTTTGTGAAATAATTTTTAGAATTCTAGATCTTCTGAAGAAATTAATTTATTTTTCCAAACGTAAAAGAAAAACGTCGATTATTTTTAATTTGTCTTTCTGATGGTGTATTCTAAAAATATACACGATTGGAACGGGTGTGAGAACAGATATCCATTCACAGGTTCGCCAGACTTCGGTTCTCCGGATAGAGCGAGGCGAATGCAGGCCTCGAGAGGGACTAGAGAAAAGGAATCGTAGCGAGCGTCCGTGGCATGCGTCATACGTCCGGAATGTAACACCCTGTGTCTCGTCGCGGTGCAACCGCAAAGGGGACAACAACGTCTGGAGCATTTTCTGGAGGCGAGTACGATACGTAACGCAAGAGGAGGAGGAGGAGGAGGAGGAGAAGAACCGTTCGAAAAGAGTTACACAGGCTTTCCATAACTTGCCGACGTTTATTGCGCGACTGGAAAGAACCTATTGCCACGATGGACGTAGTTTGTTTTTACTGACAATGAAAACCAATAGATTTAACGGCTTGTAACAAGATATCTTTCAACGGTTTCGGTTTTAGAAGAGAAACGATCTGATCATTGAATCATTTTACGAGTGATTCTTTGTGCGCGCCTTTTCTTTAAGCGATCATTGTTTAATATTATAATTTAAATTGGATAGATCTTTTTTTTTTTGAAACATTTAAATGCGGTAACAATAGGTTGGAGTTTTTTTTTCGAGAGAGAGAGAGAGAGAGAGAGAGATTCGAATAGAAAATAGATAATTTTAAGAACGTAAAATATCAAAATTGATTTTAAATTGGATTGTTATTTTTATATATATTTTTAAGTTAATTCCGATTTTTTTATTACAATTCCAATCAATCTCGTCGCTATATTATTGAAATCATGAAATATAAATCAACACGGTTATTTATCCACATTCGTGCATCTGCACTGTCTATAATATATCAGCCACCAAAATAAAAGTGATCATTTATTTAACACTTTAAATATATATATTACTTTAAATCACATTTCATCCCGTAAATAATACCAAATATACTCTAATCCATTTCCTAATTTTTAATAAGAATTAAAAAAATTAATGATAAATTTCACTTATAAACAATTTATATAAATTAATTAACAGCCAATCGATAAAAAATAATTACCAAAAGTTGACCTTTCGAACTCGAAGTTCTCCTCCTCCCCCCTTCAAAATTCGTCGTTAAATCTAACCGAATCTAAAAAAAAATTCCTAAAAACTTCCTAATCGTTTTACGCCTCCAAAAATAGAACGACATTCTAACTACGTCCTTGGTCTCTTGTCGGAAGACGCGTACACGTAGCCGCGTTTATTATACCGGCTGTCGAAGCTGGCTGGCCAGCACCGACGCGAAGGTCACCGCACGAAAACGCACGAATTCGGCGGCACTCACCCACATACGCTTCCTGTGGGCGCACGCGCGCGCGGAGTCACACGCACCGGACCCCCAGACACGCACGCACGCACGCCGCTCGCTCCACCAACGACCGGCCGAACGACCGTTTATTGGGATCTCGAGAAACGACTGCCACGGGTAGACGAACGATTCTTGGAACGGTGGCTGCATCTCGAGCCTTTTGTTGCCGCGTTTCGGCCATGGAACGAACGATAGGCGAACGAAAAAGTAAAGGAGCGCGCTACGAACGGGAAGGGAGAGGGAGAGAGAGAGAGAGAGTATCTCGGTGATTTTTTGAGGATCGCATAAAAATGTCTTTTTCGACGAACGGTCGAACACGTTGGCGCGGGGTTTATTCACGGGTTTGGCCCGTGAACAGTATTGTATCTTCCGACACGCTAGACACGCGCGCAGTTTTACAGCTACGATGAGCAAACGCGTAGAAAGCCGTTTTATTTTGCTACGGGTTTAAAGTCGTTCTTTGATGTTGATATCGATATTTTTGGAACGAGATATGCGAATGAGGGATGCGGATGCTTGACGGAGTATCGGTGGACCGCCAGTGTTTGATTCGACGAAAAGTAGAGCACGAGGATTAATGATGTTGATATGGATTGTAAAAGGTAGAGTATTAATGATGATTGATGATACGAGCGATAAATGAAATTTGATTTGAAAAATAAAGATTTATGAAGTGAAAAGATATGTTTGTACAATTAAGTTTAATATTAATATATATATATATATAGTATGTATAAAGTAGAATTGTAATAATAATACTATAGATATGTATAAAATAATAATTGTAGCCTAACATTGGATGCAGGATTATTGAAAGCAATTTTATACACAGAATATGTATAAATGTTAAAACCTATTTGCTAAAAAATATATCGCAATTGTGTTATGAAAAATAATAATGATTTTAGAAACTTAAAAAATAAATTAACTCGTATTAAATCAAACAATCTATACATATGTGTGTATTGTTACATAAATCTTGATTCCACTCATTCCATTGTTCATAGTGCTAAGAACTAAAACGCTCTATCCAAACATCTTCCATTCCAATATAAACATACTTAACTCCTTCCACATGATATCACTTCAGACCATGTCAACAAACATCAATCAGTTACAGAACTTAATATGTCTTTTTGTGAGCAGCCAAACGAACCAAACATCGATAATCATCGGAAAACACAACACGCTTCCCTCCAATTCTTCACGCGTTAAAAAACAAATGCTAAAACTTCCACGTTTTCAATAAATATACGATACCTTTTTCCCTCTCCCTTCCTTCGAACAGATTCACTTCATATAACATTTGTAAACGTTCAGACTTGCATACAACCTTCGAATAATTACAAATTTGTATCTGTAAAAAATTATTCGCGCCATTATACAGAATCGCGAATTAAAACAATATAAAAATAATATAATTTTATTTTTTCAATCCTCGATTCTCAAGTTCCTACAGTCGAATATAGACAGCTCGAACGAATTTGTGGTGTTGCTAGCCACCGAATATAAACTGAAAGATGAAAACTTTTTATCCGACTTGAAGCTCCTCGAGAAAGTTTAAAACTCCGTGGTGGATGAAGTTTACGATCCGATGGTATCTAATTGCTTTTGAATATTATAAATAACGAATGTGACGAAATGAAAGATTAAACACCATGACAACCCCGTAGTGTTGATACAACTATCGAGAGGCTCGGTGTCTAAACAGTTATCCATAAAAGTGTAGAACGATTTTCGCATCAAGTTGTATACGTCATATACACCGCTTTTACCATTTCGTCTCGAGTATGAAACCAAGCGTACCTTACTCGTTCAGTTGTAGTTAAGCCGCGTCGAATCGGGACATGTATCTTCGATATCATCTTCACATCCACCGCACACTGTTCCGTTTATGACCGACGCGTCGATAAACTTTATCATAAATGCACTCGTGAACGGCTCGTAAACATAATCGAGCCAGAAAGGCACGCAACGATTTAAGCCACCCGCCAACCCGTCCGGGACGTATAACGTATAAAGTTGGTTCGAGGCGTGCTCTCTCTCTCAACGAATAAAGTGAAGAGCACTCTCTCCGCCTCTCCTTGGGTGGTCAGGACATAGCGAATTCCAACCCTTCAGAATTCCAGGAAGGACCGTTACATATATTGCCACATGAGTGTTCGTTTGATGCGTTCTCGCCACTTTGCTCGAAACTCCAGTGGACATGCTTTCGTCTCGGTAGTGGAGGATACGATCTTTAAAGGTATCGAAGATGAAAATTGAAGTAGGAAAGAGATTCGGTTTCGTTTCGATTTTGATAAGATTGGAAATTTTGTAAATCCTTTGTTATTATTTCATTCTTTAAATGTAAATGTTACAAAAATTAATTTAAAAATTAATTTTTTAAAATTATTATTACATAGATATTTATATAGAATTCTTTAGATAAATAAATATACGATATTGCAAAGGATTTCTGAAATTAATATAATTTGTTTCTCGTGGCTGTGTGTGTAACGATGGCATTAATAAATATATTCGATGTGTCCTGAAATTATCTTCGGTTATACCGTTATGACAGCATTACAAGGTGTGTACAAATCGAAGTGGCTCGTGTAAGCATCACGCCGACGACGCAGCCTTGAGATTCTGCGAATCGAATACAAGGCAATCTGCATTTCACGAAGATAACACCTTTGAGCGGCCGTGTATATTGTTGCAACTTAACGACATTGGGATGCAAGATTTTGATCGTTTCCATCTACGAGCATATTTGTCCTTTTTTCTTTTTTTTTTATCCACAATTTCAAGCAAATTGTAGGAGATTATGGAAATTTTAGAGTTTTATAATCCTTTTAAGCGATTGGTTTGTAATTTAATTTTTTTAATAGGCAAAATTGCCTGGATAGATGTTTAATAATGTTCGGTTTTAGAAGACGATAATCAGATACCTGTATGCGTTGCAAGTGGGATTCATGTTGGTCCTGTTTGAATAGTAAGCTGTATCACGGGTATAAATCGTACGTTAGAAGGGAAAAAGGGAAGAGGATAATGCTAGTGTTGAAAACAAAGTTGTGTAGCCGTACGACGTTGCGAATAAAAGTGATAAAAATTCACGGGGAAACATTTAACTAAATTCGAAAGTCAAAGACCGACTACTTTTCAAAGATCGATCGTAATATATTTCGTAATTTTATTCGATAAATTTTGATACGATATTTAGAGGTTAGAAAATTATTATTATTTAAAAACAAGTATTAATACGCGAGCAACACGCTGTCAAATGTATCAATTTTCCTTGACAGAAATATTAAACGCACCGCACGATCATTTATCTCAATAATTTTTGAACGATAAATATAAATATACAATCAAATCTTCAAGCATTGACTTCGATCTTAAAGCAATAAAAAGGAATACACGAAAGAAGTGACGAGGAAACGAAACGAGGGATCACGTGAGAGGTCTAGATCAGATCTGGCCAATCGGTGAACTCGGTGCGTGACACGTGATGCAAATCATGCGCATAGAAAGACGCGTCAACCTCCACCTCCTGTCTGTGGTCCGGTATCCTTCTGTACCTTTTCTCTCGGTGTTCTGTCAACTTGTCGTCCAAGGTGAGCAGACCTATTTGGTGGAGGTGCTTCAGTCACGACCAGACCAGACCAGACCAGACCAGACCAGACGTCGACTACGAACCAGGTTCTGTGCTCGTAGGTGGAACAAAGTTCAGTCCACGCGCCTTCTCTCTCTCTCTCTTTCTCTCTTTCTCTCTCTGTTTCTCTCGCTTCCCCCACTCCACCAGCCTTTCGCTTCTACCGTTTCTACTTCATTGTTACTCGTCACACCGACGCACGGAGGGCACGAAGCTCGTTTCCAAGTCATTCTTTCTCTCCGGGGCATCGAGTAGTCGATCGACTCATTGGTAGGAATTGGAAACCGGCCCGTCAATGAAGCTTTCCAGACAATTTACGATCTATCAGGATCGCACTTCTATCCACGCGTTTCGATCCAAGATTGATTTATTATTATCTGCTCGGACACGAAACGATGGGGACACAGTTAGTGGCAGTCCCGACAAATATAGAAACAAGTACGATAAATTAACCTAACCTAACTTAATCTAATTTATTACCGACTGTTTGTAAAACTTGCTACTTGTAATATCGTTAGTTAATAAATTATGCAATTATGCAAGATTGTTATCTGGAATATAAATGGATATGATTATGTTTTATTTTTTAAATGGAAATATGACGAATAAAAATAATCTTTTTTTAATTAACAAACAATTGTCGTTGTTTCTTTATCATTTACTTTTGAAACTTTCAACCAATTTGTATCAAATCTTGATTACAAAATGTACGAATGTATAAATAGTAGAAATATCATGTAAAATCGTGGAAAACGGATAATGGTCGGAGGAATCGATGTTTCGCGGCTTGATTTTATACGCGACGAAGGGAAAGGAGCGATGCAGACGACCGATACGATGCTTCTAAATTGTCAGTGGGCGTTTAACTAATAGATTGTAATAAGAGTTGTCGAGCCACTATAATGAATGTTGAGTTCTCGATCGCTCATGAAGGAAGAAGAGATCTGAAACCGCGGTGGTAAAGAATCATTAGCTAATATCTCCCTCATCGAGCTGATTGTATCATCTCATCGTTAATCTTTTTCATATAAGTTGACTTGATGGAATAAAATGTTATATTAGATATAACATTTATACACGATATACTTATATGTTTCTAATGAAAGAAGCTTAAATAATACAGATTAATTTGAAAAAAAAATAATACTGACAATATAACTTTGTAACAAAAGATATATAAAATATAAAAATATTTTAGGAAATTGAATTTTTATTAAGAAATGAAAAATGAATAAATAATACTGATTAAAAAAAATGATCTAATTTAATATATAAAATGTGAATATTGCATCTAATCTTGTCAAGATTATATTAGATATAACATTTATACATGATATATTTATATATTTCTAATGAAAGAAGCTTAAATAACACAAATTAATTTGGAATAAGAAAAAAAAATAATACTGACAATATAACTTTGTAACAAAAGATGTGTGACTATAAAAATATTTTAGGAAATTGAATTTTTATTAAGAAATAAAAAATGAATAAATAATTCTGATTTAAAAAAATGATCTAATTTAATATCCTATATAAAATGTGAATATTGCATTTAATCTTGTCAAGATTATATTAGAACATTTATACATGATATATTTATATGTTTCTAATGAAAGAAGCTTAAATAACACAAATTAATTTGAAATAAGAAAAAAAAAATAATACTAACAATATAACTTTGTAACAAAAGATATATAAAATATAAAAATATTTTAGGAAATTGAATTTTTATTAACAAATGAAAAAATGAATAAATAATATTGATTAAAAAAATGATCTAATTTAATATACTATATAAAATGTGAATATTGCATCTAATCTTGTCAAGATTATATTAGATATAACATTTATACATGATATATTTATATGTTTCTAATGAAAGAAGCTTAAATAACACAAATTAATTTGGAATAAGAAAAAAAAATAATACTGACAATATAACTTTGTAACAAAAGATATATAAAATATAAAAATATTTTAGAAAATTGAATTTTTATTAACAAATGAAAAAATGAATAAATAATATTGATTAAAAAAATGATCTAATTTAATATACTATATAAAATGTGAATATTGCATCTAATCTTGTCAAGATTATATTAGATATAATATTTATACATGATATATTTATATGTTTCTAATGAAAGAAGCTTAAATAACACAAATTAATTTGGAATAAGAAAAAAAAATAATACTGACAATATAACTTTGTAACAAAAGATGTGAAATATAAAAATATTTTAGGAAATTGAATTTTTATTAAGAAATGAAAAATGAATAAATAATACTGATTAAAAAAAATGATCTAATTTAATATCCTATATAAAATGTGAATATTGCATCTAATCTTGTCAAGATTATATTAGATATAACATTTATACATGATATATTTATATGTTTCTAATGAAAGAAGCTTAAATAACACAAATTAATTTGGAATAAGAAAAAAAAATAATACTGACAATATAATTTTGTAACAAAAGATATATAAAATATAAAAATATTTTAGGAAATTGAATTTTTATTGAGAAATGAAAAATGAATAAATAATGCTGATTAAAAAAAATGATCTAATTTAATATCCTATATAAAATGTGAATATTGCATCTAATCTTGTCAAGATTATATTAGATATAACATTTATACATGATATATTTATATGTTTCTAATGAAAGAAGCTTAAATAATACAGATTAATTTGGAATAAGAAAAAAAAATAATACTGACAATATAACTTTGTAACAAAAGATGTGAAATATAAAAATATTTTAGGAAATTGAATTTTTATTAAGAAATGAAAAATGAATAAATAATACTGATTAAAAAAAATGATCTAATTTAATATATAAAATATGAATATTGCATCTAATCTTGTCAAGCAGCTCTGTTCAGCATTCAACAACTGAGTCACTCACAAAAGTACTTGCGCCGAGGAGTACCGGATAAGTACAAATGCGAACATATAACCTTGAATTTATTATTAACTAACCGAGGACGACGCTGAAGAATGATCAACGAAAATTGTTTTGGTTGAGTACCACTATCGCCGATTCGAAATTTATTATCGAAATATATATGCTCTGACACGTGTCGCTAGATGAGTTTCAATAAGAATAAACGTGGACAAATAACGATAAAGTGATTTCATCGAGACGTAAACAGAGAGAGAGAGGTAAAAATACATAGAATAAAATGAATAATTTAATTTCTTTGTTTTTATCACTTCTGGAACAAAATTAATATTAATTTGTTGTGAAATTGTTTTGTTATTTAAAATTCTTAGGATAAGGATAATTTTTTGATAGAAGAAAAAAAAAAAAAAAACTGGCAAATAAATTGACAATTATAATATATTATAATTACAAGCAATTTTCAACCGATAAATAATTTAAATTTATAATTTAATTTCATAAAGTTATAATAAATGTTACTTTCGATAATTAATTCCTCGTTGATTTATATAATTTTACTAATATTCAAATACTTACTTTTTTTAACCAATATTTACAAGCAATAAAGTACATCGATATTATAATCAATTAATTATGCAAAACGAAAAATTAATATTAAAATTATAAATATATAAAACAGAGAAAGTAAACATAATTAATTCCTAATAATTTTCAATAAAAAACGTAAGTTTGCAAATATTTCTTTATCTTCCTATTAATAGTTCCCTTATCAAAATTTTCCATAATTTTTACCATGATTTTACACAATGAAAAAGATATACAATTATACGATTAAACAAATCGTAAATCGATTAATTTATACGAAGATAACATTTGTCTCGAACCAATTTCTCTCAAGCGAATGCGTTACTTCGATAAAGTTCGTAATTCGTCTTCACTTTCGCATAAGTGTCGTTTGAAACGTCTAAATTTGTCGGGCAAATCGGAAACACGTGGATGAGGAAGAGGAGCGAAGGGAAGGGAAGACGACAGAAAAGGACGACGATGGCCCGCGAAGAATCTGGTTCACCGCAGTCAACATCCCAACGGAAATCGCGATTCCCACAGCTTTCCCCACGTTGTGGTTTGCGAGTATGGGCCGTTCATGCTACTCATTGTTCGCAGCAAGTACAGTCGCGTCGCCATCATTATGAATGAGTGAAACAACCACGTTCGCTGTATGTATACGTAAACTTGTACAATAATGTTTTATAAGTTGAGGGTCAAATATAGAGCAAGGATAAAAACATTTTTATTTAATGTGATATTAAGTATTGTATGAAAAAAAAAATATATATCTTTCGAATTATTTTTTACGAAAGAGAGAGAGAAAGAGAGAAAGTTATAGAAAAAAATTTATTTTATTTTGCTATGTATGTAAATCATCGTAATGGATATTCTGATTTCAATATTAATTCAAGCTCAAAAAAGATAAACTAAATTTTTTTACAAACATCATTTTTATTCTATATCGATTGAAATCGTAGGAAGATAAATAAAAAAGCGAAGCAAAATTTTTATCGATGAAAAGATGGGAAGATTCATCAGTGAAAGTAGAAGAGAAAATGTATATATATATATATATATATATATTAATAAAATTAAAAGTTGTGTAGAGAACGGACTAATAATACGCAATAATAATAATAATAATAATAATAAAGAGCGATAATATAACACAGCCGATAAAAAGAATGATTAATTTCAGCTGAAAATCGTGAATGTGACCTGATAACGGAAGAGAGAGAGACCGACCCATCGTAATCTACATCGCGAACATTATCAACATCCTATGATGGACTTACACGTATATCACAATAAAATTCTACCATATAGAAATATATGCCTTTGATTAGCATAAAATCAATATTTAATGACTTTTTACAAATATAAGTTGTAATATAATGTTTATGCTATTAAATCTTATTTATATTTCTATACTTATGATCATCATGCGTATATGAATTTTACGCATATTTAAAATTCCCGCCTTAAATTAAAATTCCTCAAGTTGGCAAACTTCTTTATTTATCTCGCTATAAATAATAATTTGCTTTCACGTTTTTTTTTTTTTTACACGGACTAACTTCGTTTAATTAACGAATAACATATATATATATATATACACTCGTTGTTACTGAACTTTCACAAGCAGTTTTTCTCTTTACCTTTCCCACTCCCCCCCTCTGCCCCTCTCTCTCTCTCTTTCTCCTTTAATTTAGTCTATCATCCAGCTAATCGACCAATTACACACGAAGCTAATAAAAGTTTCGCGCGCGACGACAATTTTAACCGTTACCTTTTTCCCTCGATAAGATCAGTTTGGACGATGAGGCGTGTACGTCGCGTAATAAATGCGCGTGTGTATGCGCGACGACCGACCGATTTACTTGTATAAAAGAAATACGTAGGGACGTGTATTTGTATTTTAGGTTATATATACGCCTTTTTCACGCCACGAAATTCTACTCTACTCTTTCTCGAACGCCCTCTGTAAGATTTAGACAACACTAACCTTGACATGCGGTTACTTACACAGTTTGAATTTAGGTTAGAATTAGGTTAGATTAAAATGTGAGTGAGAAATTGTATTTATATATAAAAAAAAATTTGATGAAAAGATTGAAACATTGCTTCTTTTTTTTTTTTTTTCACGAGGATAAGAAATAAAGTTGCGTCAATGAGCATTTGTATAAATATCCTCCAGACATTTATCGTTGCTTATCATCTCTGCAAATAGCGTGTCGGTGCATTATTTTTATGATTTCGTTTTTATTATAATGTGAAATAATTTGTATTTGCTAATTCAGATTTTTTATTCGATAGGATCTCTACGTTACGTGAGTATGGAATATTACGTGAGGAATATATGTTAAGATTTTTTTTTTTTTTTTACGTGTTATATTCTATTTGTTATTATTATTTTTACTTTGAATAAAATATTAGATAACATCACACGTTTATTATCAATATTATATTTTATATCCAAGTACAAAATTTTAAGTTATAACTTTTTTTTTTTTAAGATTATTTCAAGAAATTTTCAAATTTTCAAATCAAAAGTTATATGATTAATTATTGAAGAATGCATCAATTGCTCGTCGAAAGTTTGAAAAAAAATTTGATCGAAATAATTAATAAAATAAGATTTGATTTTTATATGACAAATCGTATGAGATGTACAAATGCTCCTAATACTTAAAAATCGATACGAGCAGAGCTTATTTTATCAAACAGACTCGAGCACACGATTACTTTGATTACTGCTGTGATTAGCTCGAAGTGAACGAGTTCGAAGAAATTTAAAATTATTTTATTCGTTATTAAATAAAATCGAAAATAGTCAAATTTTTAGGATTTTTACTGTTAGAACAAAATTATTTTTAAATAAAAAATTTAATAATATATTGATCATTCGATTTATGATATTTAATGTTCGTTTAACTGACATTAAATTTCTTATAATATTTAATTTTTGTAATAACATCGACATACAAAGTATAAAGGAATCAACGAAATGAAATTCATTGAAATAAAATTCAATAGGCTTCTCGATTGGTGGTGTACAAAGGTTAATAATCAATTAATTAATATTATATAAATTTCTTCTGTTTAATTTCTGTAACGAAATCAATGAACAAAATATAAGAGAATTAATGAAACGAGATATACATTGGAAATAAAATTCTGTAAATTTTATATCGGACATCCTTTGACGTTAAATAAATATTTTGAGTATAATGAATAATGATAAAAAAAAAAAAAGAAAGAAACTAACTAATTATACAAAATTTCATAATCTATAATAGAACATAATTTCATAAGCAAAGTAATCAGCCAAGATTTATAGGCAATCTCGTATCTATCCGACTAACGAGTTTGTTACTTTTAATATTAATACAGCTATTAAGTACTAAGATAATCGATGATAGTGAATCAAATACTTGCTAATTTCAACAAGAATAACTCGAATGAAAATTCAAGTTCATTCATACGATTATAATCATTAAAATCGATACGATAATCCATCGTTCTAATATTCTAACCTCAAAAAAAGAATTTCTTTATTCTACAATTTTATTTTTATTCAAATCAAATCTTAACATATATATATATATAGAATAGCATAAAAGAATAGCATATTGTAGTTCGTACAATAGTAAAAAAGGAGGAAAGAGATGAAAAAAATGAAAATGTAAAGGAGGGGAAAAAAAAAGATCAAGGAAATATATTTACACCTCGTTGCAGCAAAGATTGTCAGCAAGCTTCACGAAGGTCGGTATAAACGCATCGCGTATAAGTTCGTGACAATGACGTTACACGTACCAGCGTAGAACGCCCCTGCATTGACGTAAATCCAAGGTTAATATGGAACGTCTCGAATCGAACGCCTACAGGTAAACCGACGTAGGCAGAGAGCCCACGGACTCTACGGACTTAACGATACAACCAGTGCACATCCACCTGTTTTGAATCGCTTTTTGAACGCGATACAAATCGATATCGGGATGGAAAATAAAGCATATTAGATACACGATGCAATTTCCCGCGAGAAACATTGTAATGAATCCATAATTTATAATATCGTCTTGCATGCGTGTTATATTTGTATACACGAATTGTAATATTCGAATTAAAATATAGACGTTGATTTCCGTGCTCATATTTGAAATTGAAAGCGTAAGCGTATTATATTTTGTTGAATGGGAAATATTATCAAATTGAAATAGATAAATTAATAACGAAAAATTTTCATGCCTTGATGTTTTTTGCATACATTTTTTTCTTTCTTCTAAAACTATAAGTTTTGTAAATTAAATGCAAAAAATAACTATACAGAAATAAAACAACTTATCATTTTAGAATAAAAAGTGTTATTTTACTTTTTCAGATAACTGAAAAATATTGTATATTTATTTGTCAACCCACGCAATGTTGGAAAAAAAGCTGTTAAAGGAAGGTCAAGTTTTATCGACGTGGAATAGTATAACATTTTAGTTGCACTTCATAAAACAAAGCTTGTAAGATTTATTAGATATTTATGATATATAACTGTATCATTTTTAAACATATGTTACATGGAAAATGATTTTAAAAATGAATGTAGTAATATTGAAATGAAGTAATATATATATATTTTTTTTTTTAACTCAAAAAATGTTCAAGATAATATTTAAAAAAATATAAGACTTTTTTTTTTGCTTGATAAGTATTGTATCATACTTCGCAAGAAATGTTTAAAGATTTTTTTATCGAATATTTCCTAAGTTGATCATACTTCTCTCTGAAATGAGATAAAATGTTAAAAATAATATCGCAAGAAAAGAAAAAAGAAAAAGAATATCTAACTTCAAGATTATGCAATATGCAAATTTTTAAAATTCTCTTGATGGAAATTGTCATTTTTTAAATATTACTTCAATTTTTTAGTATTCTAAAATCAATATCATTAAATATACTTATATATTTTATAATACAAAGTTCGAAATTATGCATAAAATATTTTTAATGAAAATTTTACCGTTTTTAAAACTTTACTTTAATTTTTTTATCTTTTAATATTTTTATTACTTATATATTATAATTAATATAAAGACTGTACTTTGTATAATAAAAATTTTAAGAAAAATTTTATATAATTTGAAAACAATTAATTTTTTCTATAGTACAAAAAAAATGCAAAATATGTTAATTAAAATGAAGAATTAATGCTGGGTAATTTACAACAATGAATTAAATTTCATATATGATTGGCATTTGCATATGACTGCATGCATTGTACATAGTTGCTAAATTATGCGTTTAATTGGATGACTCATATGTTCGAAACTTCATATATAGAGCAACAACGATAATCTACACTAAATCGAATATTTTCTAATATAAATGTACTTTGAAATCAACTTCTATTTGTATAGTGATTATAATAGAGTAATATGATAATAAAAATTGATAATAAAAATAGTAATTTTCTTCTTAGAGAAATTTATTTTAAAATGAATAAAAGAAAAAAATTGGAAAGTATCTCAACCGCATGAGAATTTGTATAAAAAAAAAAGAGTATTAAATATACGAAAAGAAATTTCTTTAATATGTTATATAATATATTACAGTGCTAAATTTTTTATTCTTTACTTGAAAAATGAAACGTTTTTAAAAAATATATTATTAAAACGTAAAATGAAAAAAATTGAAATTAAAGAAGAAAATATATTGATTATTTTATTTTCATTTTATAATATTATGCTTCTATTTAAAAAAGAAAAACAAGAAATAATTTATAACATTCAAAACTATGCCAAATCTTGAAACATTATCTGCTCGATATTTGTTAAATTTTCACAAAAATTTAGACAAAAGATGCTATTAATATGAGTCTATCGAGCTCTTTGTAAATGAAACTCGGTAGTTAGGTGTAAAGAGCGTGGTATTTCATTACGCCCGCGCTTCGATTCCAAACCTGTGTAGTAGAATCTTGACCCGGCAAGTTGCCGAGTGCCGCTTACTCGCTATATATGTACTTACTACACTGTTTAGATGTTCTCAATCGCATGACGCAATGATCGCGTTTCTGGATCGCGCGCGCGCGCGCATGCACGTTTACACAATACTCATCCTGCTTCACGATCATAAATACCTATAAGTTTGTTTTATTTTCAACAGGAAAATTTGTAACATATATCATCGATAATTTACGTTCATCGTTAAAACTCGATTATCGTAATATTTCGAGTAGAACTCGATCGTTCCGGACGAGCAAACACAATAGCAATAACGATATAATTCATCGTTGTCGTCATACTGTTCGCGAAATATCATTAATCTTCTCTGGGAAGCGAATGCACGAAATAACAAGGTCGTGCGCGAAAGAGAAGGCACGTGATAAGAAATTTGGTAAGAAAAGGAAGGTTGACGACCGGCATGTGCGCGCGCACAAACGAGCGTGATCACCTACGCCGACTATAAGCGTGGTATTGTGACGAGGAACGCCAACGAGAGACAGACGCGAAAGCCAACAAGTAGAGTAAATGACTCACCACGTGAACGCTGGAGAGACCGACCGGCTCGCTTTGCTTCTTGTCCGTTTTCTTGGCCTGCCGTTTTGCCTTACTTTCGAGAAAACGTTGCTTCAGCACCAGCGTGTCTTGAATATTTTGTTCGCATAGACCGTTGAAGCTTTGATCGAATCTTGGTATACAATCGGTTTGTCTACGTCGATAACTTTCTATCCTTCTTCTTAGACGATCGACGACCGCCTGCCTCTTGGGGGTGAGTACCTCACCCATGCCAGGTGCTTGACCCATTTGTTGCTGCAATTGCAGCTGTTGACTGGTTATGTTCAACTGGCCGGCTGCGTTTAGGTCGTGAATCCCGGCTGATTGAGCTAGGACGCTATTCTGCAGGTTGTTTACGTTGTTGTTATTAGTGTTAGTATTAGGAGCCTGACCCACGCAGACCGAAATCGGGCCAGGCGCGGTGCCGGGGGGGCCTTGCGGGGGCTGGCGGGGCAGGAGCCCCCCGGCCTCCATACAGCCCCCTAAATCCACCGCAGGGTAAGCCAGCTCAGTGAGAACCTCTGCTACCGAAGCGCCTGACGCACGCTACTGCTACTGCTACAACCTCGTCTCCCGCCGCTGCCCTCGAGCCGGGCATCCTCTGCCACCCTGCCAATGCGACTCTCAACTTCCGGTCAAGACGCATTTGGAATATTCGCGCGTCGACACTTCTGTACCACGTTTTCGCTTTTGTCCGATAATCACACTAGTGCCGATTAATTTTCAACAATACACCATGCTTCGCGTCGATCGCACAATTGTTTCGTTGAATTTTTATTCGTTATGAAATATATAACGTACGACACATATAAGAATATGATATTACTTTTGAAAATCCTTGTCAATATTATTGTATTTATGGTTCTTTGTCACTTTTCGTTTTACTGGAACAATAAATTGCTAGACCAATCATGACACGAGACACTGTAAACAATGTTCGTCGTCTTTTATCACACCAGGCACGCACCAATGTCACGTTTAGGCACTGTTTTGCCTGTCCGGTTGTTGACATCGCGACATACCGTCGATATTATACTTCGTGTTTTATTCTCGAAGCCACGTGACTGGACGGTATACCGTGAAGTCCGTGTCGTTCCAACGCAACGAGTCACCGCTGTTTAGCCTCCACGCGAATGCATTTCGCTCGAGATTGCTACGATATTTATTGAATCAGTAATGAGAACACAATATTTTCTTGAAGTACCCGCAGAAATTGTCCGCATTCCATTAATTTAATGACAATGTAACGATATTCATGAGTCGAACGATAGCATTTGTCTTCCGTGTAAAAGAAGTTTTCGAACTGTCACTCTCGACGAGACGCGCGCGAAGATTCGACAGTAGGACGGAACGTTCACCGCGCGCGACTAAGTTCAGGGCCTGGAAACTCCGTGTATACAAGAGGCGCCCAAATTGCCACGCCATCTGATAGTGATCTTTATAACTAAACAGAGTTGGCGCCATATATGAAATTTTTCTTTCTTTAAATTTCATTTATTATAATTAATTAATATTTGTCTATTATAAAATTTTGTTTTTTATTTTTAATATACTATTTTTTTTATTATAAATGTATTTTAAGAAGAAAATAATAGAAATTGTAAATAATAGAAATAATAAATTAAAATTAAATATATATAATTAATATATAATTAACATTAAATTATTATTACAAAATTAAAATATTAATGATTATAATCATTTATTTTCTTTTATATAAAATTTATTAATAAAAAAATATAAAATATAATTATTATTTAATTAATGGATAAACTTATATTATTTTATAAATAATTAATAATAAATGAATATTCTGATATATTTAAAAATTTAAAACAAAATTTAATTTTTGAAATGAGACTTAAGTTTAAAATAAATTATAATTAGTTTATAAATTAATTATTATTTTGTGTAATTTTTTAAAAAGATAAGACAAAATTTTTATATAAGTTATCATAATTTATTAGAAAAATATATAAGCTGTTTATAAAAAAAGCATATTAAGATTTTTTAGTATGATAATCAATACAAATCAATGTTAATATTGTTATATATATATATTGAAGTTAATATTTTTTTTCATGTGTTCTAAAATATGTCTCCAATGCCCTCTTTAGTCATTAAAGTCTAACTACAACTTCTCAATAAGAGCCTCTCTATAATATTCTTCTTCTCTTTCTATTCTTGGTCTTTTTCACTCCCTCTCATTACGGCACACGTCTGCATGAGAGTTGGAAAGAGGAATTGTAGTGGGAGTACGCGACAAACAACAAGGTTTTTGCGGATTAATATCAGTTCTATTTTGCTGATTAATATCAAATCCAACAAAAGAATTTTTTCTATGCAAATGACAATATATAAATATTATAATACAATATACCATACACACGAAAAACTGTAGCGCATGCCGCGTGCGCTGAATCTCTCGATTGTCCCAGTGTGTCGTCGAGTGTACGTTGGACGTCACAACAGGTAGTTGAGCGAGGGCAGCGTGCTCCGGCCTGTAGAAAGAAAGGAAAGGATCAGAAGAGCGAGCGAGAGATCGATATATTGGCACGATTGTGTTGGAAGAAGAAAACATGTCAGTAGTAGGGGAACAGTGGGAGAAGTAAAGGAGGAAGGTGACCGTGTAGAATATACTAGAAAGGGAGAAAAATAGGATAGTAACAGGGAGGAGTTTCACTGTGTCGGATACCTGCACATCGTGCCTGTGCACAACTGCTCGTACACAGCTTTAAATCTAACATGTACGAGACGGGTTACTCACGCGTTCCCTTTGCTCCTTATCTGCTTTGCAGACTATATCTCTCTTTCTTTCTCTCGCACCTTCCTATTTAGGGGGAAATGAAATACAGCGTTTCCCCTGTCTCTAACGCCTGGCCATGTTTCCGTAGTCTGCCGTTAAATCTTTTTTAAAAGTAATGTATATAACTCTTATATAGAAATTATTTTATATGATACAAATATATTTAAGAAATTATTGATAATATTTATGTATTTATATTTAAATATTCCTTTTTAAATATAACTTTTTCAAATATAATCATATAAATAAAAAGAAAGATTCTTATATGAATTTTTTATTAATTTATAATAATATTGAATTTTGTTTTGAATAACAAGAAAATGTATATATTTATATATACATATATAAATGTATATTGAATATATAGAATTATATTTAATAAATAAATTGAAATAGTTTTAACATTTTAATAAATTTATAGACAATATATATAATTGCTAAATTATAATTATAGATATAAAATTTATTTTAGCTAAAGGATCAACAAATTATGAAAGTTACTTTTAAGCTGCTTCAAGTGTTGCCATCTTTCGTTTATTTAATGTAATGAAAATATCTATTCTAATCGATAAATCATGTAACTATTATTATGTGAATTTTTAAATAACATTTTTATAAATTGATTATATATGTTTCAATTATTTATATATTTATTATGTATTATATGTATTATATTGTAATAATGATCTAACCTGTATAAATCTAACATAACCTCTGAATGTAAACTATAAATTGGTTGTTGTGATGCATGAGTCAAGATTTATTATCAATAAACCCTTTTTAAATAAAAATTTTAGTAAAATGAAATAATATATATTGTATTACAATTTTATATTATTATTTTACGTGTAGTTATTTCTTGCGTATATTATTTAATATTATATTAGAAAGTTAAATATTATTTAATTATATGTTAGAAAGTATTCTTTAAAAAATAAAATTTTAATCCATAATAATTAAATAATAAGTAAATAATTCTATCATTATTTTTTGTTTAAAAATTTTAATTTTAATTTTAAAAAATAATGGATTTATTAAGTGCAAAGAATACTAGAATTCCTTTTATATCAGGAACAAAACCTTCATTAAAAAATTCACAATTACTTGTTTCAAGTGGAATTCCTTCTTTAGATTATATAATAGGTTTGAATATAATTTTTTGAATTTATAAGTAAACAATTTTAATTATAATTTTTTATTATATTATTATATATTGTTTTAGGTGGTGGATTACCTATTGGTTCTTTATTTCTTATTGGTTCGTAATAAATGTAAAATATAAAAACATATTTATATAAATAATATAAAATATAAATATAAAAACTTATAAGAATTAATATATAATAACATATATTAAATATATATAATTTTTATTTTTAGAGGAAGATCGATATGGTACATATGCAAAAGTTATGTTACAATATTTTATGGCTGAAGGTGTAGTTACTGCACAACCATTATTAATTGGATCTAAAGATACTAAAACATCTCATCTTGTGTCAGAGATGCCAGCTGTTATAACAGATCCTAAATCAATTGATGAACCTTCTAATTCTGATGAACAAATGAAAATTGCTTGGAGATATCAAAATATGAAAGCAATTGATCCTTCTCCAATTGGAGGACAATTTTTTGGTCATTTTTATGATCTTACAAAAACAATGGAAAAAGAAGTAATTGAAAAAGCAGATATAACACAATGGTACGATGATAGTTGTCCTGTAAAAGATAAAATCTTTAATAATACAACATATACAAATTTATTGAAGTGTATTCAAGAGACTTTGAAAAAAGGACAATATTCACTTTTAGAAACCCCTGAAAAAAGACAAGTTTTAAGAATTGCAATTCATTCATTAGGATCTAGATTATGGTGGAGTGATTCTGAAGATGAATCGCATCAAGACTTGTTAAAATTTTTATATTATTTTAGAGCAATCTTAAGATATTCTTATGCAGTTGGTGTAATAACAATACCTACAGAATATTTTGATAAATCCGTATGTTTTATTTATGTATATTATATATTAAACTTTCATATAATTTTGATATAAATTGAAAAATATTGATTATTTTATTTTTAGGATACTATTGTGCAACAAATTGAACATTTATCGGATATTGCAATTAGATTAGAATCATTTGCGGGCTCACAAAAGGAAACGAATCCACTTTTTAAAGACTATCATGGTTTACTACATCTTCAAAAGATGCTTACTTTAAATACCATGGCACCACATAATCCAGATTCACGAGATCTTGTATTTAAATTACGTCGTAAAAAATTTGTTATTGAAGTAAATAATTAATTATTTACTTTTTGTTTATTAATGTTTATTAATGTACTATATGTATGTAATTTTTTTTGCTAATTTTTATTTTAGGTTTTACATTTACCACCTGAATTGGGAGATACTACTCAACGGGAACAAGATGAAACAGTACCCCAATTTGGATGTTCAAATCAATCAAATAAGAATTTAGACTTTTAAAAAAAATATGATGTACATTTAAGAAAATTTTATTTTTTATGTAATTTATTAAATCTTAAATTACATATTTTTAAAATGATATTAAAACTTTTCTTTTTTTACTTTTTTTTTGAAATTTATTTAAAAATAAAAATTAGTAGTAATATCTTACAGGTGAACGTCATATGTATTATTTGAATCAGAACTGCATACTATATCGCGTGAATTAATGTAGACGAGAGGAGATAGGCTTCGTGAACACACAATAATACATATAACACGCCTACCTTCTATACTGATATTATTTATATTTTATTATAAATATTAAAAATACTAAACAAGATTATTTAAAGCTATTTGTTTAAATAATTTTATTCTATTATAATATCATTTAATTTCAATAGAAAAAAAAAATAGAAATATTCAAATTTCTGATTGATATTTTAATTTTTTATTATAATAGTATATCATTTAAACTAACTTCAATATTCTTAAAAAATGGAATGAAATAAAATAGATGTTTCAAAAAATCTTGATTAATAATATTTATAGAATTATATACAATAATTAAATGTTAATCAATTTATAGTAAATTAATTTGTAAATAGAAGGTATAATTGAAAATTTTCACGAACGTAAACGAAAATAAATAAGTCGAGTATTACTCATCCATGACGATTACGCCGATTAGCTGTTAACTTCCCCTGTATGAACTTCGACATGCATCTGTTATATCTGTAACAATCGCATAAATACATACGAACATTTCATCCCCTCTTATGTGCTTTTTTTTGTTTCGTGCCTTTCTATTTCCTTCCGGTTCCATCCGGTCGGTCGCGCATGAGGGCACGTAACGCAAGCGCACCTACAGATGCTACTATTCGTACGGCACTGTGAACCATCTATCACGCGGTAGCTTTTCAGTGTTCAAGTTAACGCGGGCAAGTACACTTCAAAATTGATAGGGTGAAAAGAGAAAAAAAGGAATAAAAAGGAATCGATGATACGATCTTAAAAGAAAAATATATATATATATTTGAAATGAATTTTACTCATCCCGTTAACATTCTTGTTTATCCTGGCCATTAATGGAGTGTCATCGCGAAGGATTGACGTGACGGATAGTCACCGGCTTCTTGTTGTCGTGCACGTACGTTAATGCAGAAGAATTTTAAGAATTCGACGAATTAAAATGGAAAGAAAAAACTTTGGCATGTCTCAAATTTTCGTGTGTTGTTCGAACATCATTTTTCTGGTGAGTTGCTAATAAATCAAATTATTTTTAGTTATACAGAATTATACATTTTAGATGATTGTTTTAATGTAACAAATTCATTCTTCAAATTAAAAAATTAATAGTAAAGTTTTATTTCAAGGATAATAGTAATTCGGTGAAAAGAATTTGAACGAATGTGAAAATTTAGAAACGTTAAATCTGTCTTTTTCAGATTTCGGGTTTCACGTTGATGTCATTAGGAGCATTGTTATTAGCCGATGATGAACGTATTTTACTGTCGCGTTTATTGGGACCGGGTGATATACATCCCGATCAACCACTTTTCTATTACTTAGCATTTGCACTCGTTGGACTCGGATTTCTGATCACGTTAACTGGTCTACTTGGATGTTGGGCAATTTGTCTTTATAATCGATGCATCACAATTTCGGTAAGAATCTATAAATTTTTGTTTAAATTTCATTAATTCATTTCGAATAGTTTCAGAATGTTCATAATTTTCTATTATTTTTCAATACATTTCTACGCAATTTATGTTTAAGTAAATTGAGAATTAAGATTAGAATTAGGAATTAGAATAGTAAAATGTAACGGAATTACAAATAATCGTGTATTTGGGAAAAAAATAGCTATATAAAATAATGCTTAGAATCTCGCAATTTCTATTCAAATATCGTATATTTAAAGAGAAACAAATTGCAATAAGACTTTCTAATTTCACATTTCACATTTCAAAAATTAGATCAACGCAATAAAATTTGAAATTCATGATGGAACGTTTTAAAAGTTTTTCGAACGGATTTAAAAACGGATATCTATTATTGATTTGTTTTATAATTATATAGTTTATTTTATACTTGTGAACTGAAAATAGTATTAGTTAGATATTCCAATCGTGTAAAAGTCAAAATCTGTACGATTTCACTCGTTGAGTTTATTCGAACCAAACTAAAACCAGATTTCCCGCTTTGTCGGTCTACTCGTCATGCGTCGTTGCTCGAAAACGGATCCATATAAATCAAGGAACGCGTGCTTACGGAAGGAGGACGAGATGCATCATTTAAACGCAGTAATTATTTCATAGAGCTTATTAGGTGAACAAAAAAAAAAAAAAAATAATAATTACTCCATGAAGATATGTTTTGATATGTTTCGTTATATATATAATGTTCACAATTGTGATGTAAAATTTAGATAAGTAGCGTATAATAATTTTAAATATAGCCATGAATGTCTAGAATTCTAACTTTTTATTAGTAACAGTCTATTTGTAAGATGTACCGACCGAGTCAACGAACGAGGCATCGTTCTCGTATTTTACTTCTGGACAGTGCCGAGATATATAAATATATTGAGAGTAGTATATGTATATTTAATATTATTTTTTTTTTTTTTTATAAATTTGATCTATAAATTTATTACGATAATATCATAGAAGTATTCGTTATTATTTACAAATTCGATGTAACGAGCGTAATATTTTCTAAAATTATAATGATAATTTCATAATAAATTTTTCACGATATGATAAACCAAAGGAATATAATTACAAATTATGCAATTAATCTGAGAATCCGTTAATCCAATAAATGCACACGTGTAATTATATTTACACACATTTAAAATACATTGAATCAAAATAAAAATTTATCTCTGTATTTTATACAAACGATTCGAACATTAAACATTCAATAACAAATAACGAATAACGCTCGAACAAGAGTTTCTTCTTAATTACTTCGCTCATTATATTTTATCTCGTAGTTCTATCCTCGATATTCCTTACCTCATAATCTCCCTTTTTCTTTAATTACTTTACTCATTACTTCGCTTTATTTTATTTACTTTTACTTCCAGTATTTCATCGCTATAATCCTGCTATTACTCGGCGAATGTACCGTATGCGTTCTCGTGGTGTTCTGGCCTCACGTTTTAGGCATCGATGTCAGACCGGCACGATTGATACGAGCTTTGCAACGAAGCTACGCCGTACCCGGCCGAGAGCAATTCACGGCAGCCCTTGATCTCGCACAAACAATGGTACGTCTCTAAATCTCGAAACCAAAGTGTTTAACAAAAATAGACTGATAAACAGGGTTTATTTATTCAGTTCCACGAAATCGATGATCAAAAGAAAAAAAAAAGAAAAAAAAAAGAAAAAATAATAGCATGCACACACATTTTCAATCTATGAAAAACCTGCCTCGATCTTTTCAGTTTGCTTGCTGCGGCATAAACGGAAGCAGCAATTACGGCACCTCGTGGTGGCGGCTGCAGGAAGTCGGCCGAAGAGAATTAGTGGTGCCTCTCAGTTGCTGCACCCTGAATAATGTAAACCAGACCGATTCCTTCCTCAATCCTGAACCTGCCAATCTTACTTTCTGCCAGGCTTTGAATCCCGCCGAACATCAATATGCCCGCCACACTACGGTACGTATCATTAATGAGGATGTTGTTAAACGTGTGCGGAAGAAATAAACATTTTGACCGAGCGACACGTCCCATTATAATATAACAATATAGTAATTGTAATTGCAAGTCGTCGTCACTTATTGGCTGATGGAAATAATTTTTGACATTCGTCCGTGTCGGTAAACATCGAATTCATGTTTACCGATCGTACATCATCAATACAATAAAGTTAAGTGGTTCATTTCTCTTGTAATACGATTATTATCTTTCGATTACATTTGCTAATCGATTTTCATATTACTATATTATCTATAATAATATCGTGATTGTAATTTATTATTACGTTTATCAATAATAATAAATTCGTGATCGTAATATACATCGCGATATATGGATTTTAGTTACTCACTTTTTTTTCCATAATAAGTTCGGCGTACGTTGAAAATCGAGGGCGAAATGAAAACGTTCTGCTATCTTTGCTGTCACACACGCACGCGTTCAATAATGACCCGCATGCGAGTATCACACGCCTAAGGGAAATTCAGTCGGATGCGGGTTGCATAAAAACGGGAGCGAACGTTGATGTATCGTTCAATCTGTATCTGTATCTGGAAACGGGCGCGTCCGTCGGTAAACAGGGAACGGAAAAAGGGCGGTGATGAAGTTCGTCTATTGTGCCAGAAAGTTTTCTTATCTTCCTTTCCCCCGCCCCTCCCCATCCTCTTCCCGGAGCGTATTTAATTTCGCACCGTTGCGTAGAACACGAATGCAGATTGAAATGTCATGTGACGATTGTGTTAACGATTGTCCACAAGTGATGACATTATCTTTTAGCGCATATAGAACGTTTATACGTTTATAAGAGTCTTATGAAACGTTGTACGTTTTATCTGAATGAATGAAATGTACCTCGATACACGTCGCGTTTGCTTTGAAATTTAAAGAATTTATCGAGTTGAAAAAATTGATTGGACGAAAAAAGGAAAATTAAAAAGAAAAATTATTTGAAACTATATGTTTTCAATCTATCGATTTATTTCTTTTTTTTTTTCGCATTTTTAATATCTTCTGCAAAACTCAAAAACTCTGGATCAATTCATATTACTATAATATATTCATAAAACATTTTCTTCTTTAGTTTCTTCTTTAATTTTTTTATCTATAATCTTCAAATAATTTATAAATTATTTATTTCAATCGGTAAAATATGGTGAAATTTAGAGTCAAACTTTCATTTGTCCTACACTTACGCATATTCGATTATTTTTATTTGATAATAAAAAAATAATAGATGCGATAATAATCTCTTAAATTATTTTCTGTCTCATATTTTATTTTTTTATTTTATAAAAAGAGAGATTAAATAATATTTGTTACGTAGGGTTGTTTGGAAATGTTGGAGAAATGGACTCAAGACCAAGCGTTGATATTGCTCGTGATTGGACTTACTATTATTTTCGTGGAGGTAAGCGCACTTCTAAGCACATTCTTCGCCTGTTCAAAAGGGACTAAGAGAACTAAATCACAAGCATCAACATTCACGTCCACGCAAACGCTCAGCCCATTTAACGAGAGCGATCACGATTTTGGTAATAAGTTTTCCTTTCTTTTTTAATCAATTTTTTTTTTTTTTTTTTACGAAAACGAATCATTATTGCTATGGCGTTTATAGGATTAGATATTGAGAACAGAATGCACGCGACTGGAACAACGTTTGGCGCTAAATCATGAAGATGGCTAGAGGGCAGTGAGGGTAAATCGTCGATCGATATCAAGAATACGAAAACTATGTCGAATTTGTCCAGGCTAGGGGATGTAAGAAGATTTAGTAAAAGTATAATCGAAGAATGGAAAAATTCTCCAGAATTTGATGAGAACGAAGTGTTGCGAAGTGATCAATTGTACGAAGAGCGTGCAATAGATGTCGTGCCAGACTGTTCCAATAAAACTTGGTCAATAGAGAAAAATAATCTCGACAAAAGTCGTGATGATAAAAGTAACGCGATGAAGTCAAAATTGCATAACAGTGCCGCCACTGTCAGAAGTATTCCAATAAAGAATTATCAGGCGTCGATAGCCCATAACATTGGAACGTTGAGACGATCAGAAATACCTCAACTCCAATTTGAATCCTCGATGTCCGAACCTGATAAGAGTCTCCGTTTAACTAAATACAAAACGATATCTTCTCCGCAAAACGAAGTTAAATCTCAAATTCGACGATCGACCATGGCTTCGAAGCATTCGGAAATTTTAAACCCATCTAGGAGATCTTGTCATTCTTGCGACTACCAACGCGAAATTCAAAATGAACAGCGTAAGAACTCGAAAATAAAAACATTGGATAGAAGAATTGTCAAGAGTGAACATAACGTTTCGAGTCAAAGAGATGATCTTAGTGATTTTGATAGTGATGATTATTTTCATAAATCTCCCCCTCAAAAATATAATATCAGCCATCGAAGATCAAAAGAAGACACAAGAATTCAAGATCAATCGAACGAGGAATCGATGGAAAATAGAGATTTAAAACGATTGAGAAACGAAGAAACGCGGATCAAGAGTAAATGGGGAACCATTGATTTCAAACGTGGACACGTGGGTCAAAAAATATCGGCGTACGAGGAAAATGCCAAGCGCGGTAATCGTAATTGGACGTCTCTCGACACGTATCAAATATTTCCCGAAACGAATTTAAAGAAACATCGAGCGATCGGTGTACCATTAGTAGGTATGCATAACGCGTGCGGTTTGCCCGTAGTGGCTTCATGGCACGATCATGAACTATTGGAACCTTTGAGAGTCAAAGGAGGTAAAATTTTAGGAACCTTAAGGCCGATTGTCAAAGGTTCATCGCGCGCTTCGATTAATTTCCGTCATCGAACTCATCCTAAAAGGAGAATGGTCGAAACGAATCAGAGCATTTCTAAAAGGAGCCAAGTTTTAGATTTAAAAGAGTCTGATAAGAAGATTGATTATCCATCGATAAAATCATTAGTTTCTTTGGAAGCAGATGGGCTAAGAAAGAAAAGGAGACATCGATCTTCATTTAAGGCGAAAAGAACTGGTACGTTTTCGAAAAATACTATGAAACGAAAGAGTAGATCGGATGAAAGAAAAGATAAAGAGAATTGTTTGATCGGCAGTCTTTATAAAAAATCGTTCGAATCTGGAAATACAAAAAGACAAACTTTGTATGCAAGAGATGATGGAGAGGACGCTGTGCAAGTTCTTAAGAGTTTATGTTTAAATCCTTTGGCACGAACGAAATCTGATACTGATATGATATGGTAAAATTAACGAGACGTGAAATAATTGGAATAAATATTTTGATTGAACAGTCAATGATATTTATATCATTCATTTTTCTCTAGATGTTTTATTTGCATGTATAATTGTAATTAAATTTGATTTATCCTATATATTGGATGATTTTGTAAACTACAGTTCTTGCAATTTTTTAATTATTCACTTTCAAATAATACAAAAAAATAACGTATTCCGCTAAATTTTTATTTATATTGAACATTATTAAATATCCAATATACATTAATGATATAATTTAAAAATATTTAAATAAATTATAAAAATACAGATTTCTAAAATGAAAAATTTTATAGAAATTATTTTTGAACTTTTTCTATTTCAGTATCTTGTTTTGATTCTTATTTTATTCAACTATTGAAATAATATTACATAAGTAACGGATAATTAAAATTTTATAAATAATATTGTTATTATTATAATTAAAATTATTATTGAAATATATTATTATTGAAATATGCCAATAACATTTATTGTCATATTAAGATAACAAAAATCACATATAATCTTTTTGATAGAATTTTTAATTTTTTATTTACAGTATAAATTATGTTATTAAATTGATTAAAAATTATTTATGATTAAATTTTAATATACAATAATGGATACGTTATGCTTTGTAAATATTGCATTATTAATTGTGTTGTATTTTTGAATGTTATAATAAAACGGAAACCCTTACTACCCTCGCTAGAAGTAATCGAGTATCTTTACAAAGTCCTTAGAAGAATATAAAAATTTTAGGAATTTTAAATATGTTAAATATCTATTCATTAAAGTATTCATAATTGTAGATGTACTTATAATTGCGGAACAAGTAAATAAATAAAAAGAACAAATAATGAGAAAAGAACAGAGATAAAATAAAAATTTGGAATCAGCGTCATCTCTAAATTGCCATAAATGGATAAACATAGATAAAAAAAAATAAATAGTAGGAGACGAATAGAAATAGAATATGAATTGATCATCAAGTGACATCTCTTGAGTGTTAAAGATATTTTCAAAAGTAGATTATGATAGAATAGAATTGAGGATCAATAACATTTCTTCAATATTTTATTTTATCCTTAGAGAGATCTTTAATCTTAAAAGATGGCACTGGTCAATTCTTATCCTATTTATTCTTTTCTTTTCCTTCCTTATAGAAATTCCTTTTCATATTTTATTTACGACATTCTAGAGATGGCGTTGATTTTTAAATTTTTATATTATTTTTTCTATTAATTGCTTTATTTCATTTTCTCTTTTTCTCTGTTATATGAGATACATTTGATGATAGAGATTAGATTTAAATAAATTAAAAAAAAACTTGATCCAAGGTAATATTGGATTGATAACCAAAATGAGATTCTAAAAAATACATTGAATAGTCTGTCTATTGAATAGTTTATTTCATTCTTTTGATCTGTAATCACGTGTAAACGCGATTTTCTAGTTATTTCGAAAGCATGGCTACCGTTCATAAATTGCGGCTTGCAATTAAATTTGGAAAAAATCTTTCAAGACCATTAAGTCGAAGCTTTGAAAGAAAAATTTTAGAAAAACAATGTCAACGACTTTTAGGTTTGTATATCATGTTATTTTAATTTTATTTTTCTAATTACTTAGATTTTAAGGTTATTTACTTTTTTAAATTAAATTAAATTATTTATTAAATTATCAATTCATATATGATGTTGTATGAATATTTAAATAATTATTTTTATTTAATATTCAATTTCCAAATTTAATGATTTATTTAACTTTAATATTTTAATATTCTTTTTGAATATATAGCTATAAATACAAATATCTTGGCGCAAAACTTTTCATCTCAAACAGCAACTCAAACCACTGAACTTCACAATATTATAAAAGATGTTGAGAAATCTACAGGTAATTATAAAATATTTTTTTATATATTTTTAAAAATATTTTATATAGTGTAATAAGTGGATTTAATTTTTTTAGAGGAAGGTGTTAAACATGAATTTCGATCAGAAACACAAATGCTTTTACAAATTGTTGCCAAATCCTTATATTCAAATAAAGAAGTAAGATTGATTTAATTTTATTGTATAATTTTTATAATAGTATATATTTGTAGTACATAAATATTATCAAGAGTTTTTTTCTTGATTATATGATTTTTTTGTATTTTAAGGTATTTCTTCGTGAATTAATTTCTAATGCGAGTGATGCACTTGAAAAATTAAGATATATACGTTTAAGTGATTCCAAAGCTGCAGAAGTTATTGGTGACCGA
Source organism: Apis mellifera (assembly GCF_003254395.2). Classification (NCBI taxonomy): domain Eukaryota; kingdom Metazoa; phylum Arthropoda; class Insecta; order Hymenoptera; family Apidae; genus Apis; species Apis mellifera. The sequence continues at coordinate 11,862,072 of NC_037643.1, read as the reverse complement.
AGTTTAGAAATTCACATTGGTACTGATAAACAAAATAGAACTCTTGTAATTCAGGATACAGGAATTGGTATGACTCGTGAAGAATTAATATCAAATTTAGGAACAATAGCTCGGTCTGGTTCCAGAGTAAGTGAAATTAAAATTATAAAAAATATATTTTTTTAAAATATATATTTTATAATATATAATATATATAATATATTAATTTTGAAATATTAATTTAAATGAGAAAATATCTTATTTTTCATAATAATATTTATATTGTAAATAATATAAATAATTTTTATTATATAAACAATTTTGAATTTTGAATATCATAATATGGAATTTTCTTTCATTTAATATAGGCCTTCATAGAGAAATTAAAAGAGAAGCAAAATATTGGGGACTCATCTAATATTATTGGACAATTTGGAGTTGGTTTTTATAGTGCTTTTATGGTTGCTGATAAAGTAGAAGTTTTTACAAAATCATTTGCAAAAGATGCTGAAGATCTTTATTGGGTTTCTGATGGGTAAAAAATATTTTATAATTTATAATTATAGATATTTCTAGATTTATATAATAAAGATATAATGTACAAAAATCTGGAAATATTGAGCATTGAATTCCAGAATATATGTTTTCTTTTAGTTCTAATACATTTAACATCTCAAAAGCTGAAGAAGTTCAACCTGGAACAAAAATTGTTATACACTTAAATATGGAATGCCGACAATTTAGCGATGAAGATACAATTAATCGTACGTTAGAATTATAATATTATTATTTTTATTTATTTTTAATATTTTTTATTTTTTGATGATTAATTGATATTTATTAATATCTAAAGGTCTCATTACTAAGTATAGCAACTTTATCAACAGTCCTATTTATGTTAATGGCAAAAGAATTAATACTGTACAGGTATTGATTATTTATATTTTTTTATGGATATTGGATATGGATATGAATACTTTATTATTATATTATTATATATTTTTTTCCAGCCATTATGGATGCTTGATCCAAAAGATATTACACCTCTACAACATAAGGAATTTTATAGATTTATTGGAAATTTTTTTGATTCTCCCCGATTTATATTACAATACTCAACCGATGTTCCACTTAATATAAGAGCAATATTATATTTTCCGGAACAGAAACCACCATTATTTGATTTTTCTAAAAATGAAACGAGCGGTATCTCATTATATAGCCGTAAAGTTTTAATAAAAAATAAAGTGGAAAATATTTTACCAAATTGGATGCGTTTTATTGTTGGAGTGGTCGATTCTGAAGATATTCCTCTTAATTTAAGTCGCGAGTTATTACAAAATAGTACTTTAATTGGGTAAGATATAATAAAAATAATCAAAAATATTATATATAATATATAATATATATATTATATATTATTATATATAGATGCTGGCAATCATTTTAATTTTGTTCGATCGTTTTAATTATAGAAAATTACGTAATGTTTTAACTACACGAATTTTAAAGTTTCTGAATGAAAAATCTCAGAAACAGATTGAAGATTATAATAAATTTTATAAAGATTACAATATTTTTTTAAAAGAAGGTATTGTGAGTACTGATGTTCAGGAAGAAAAGGTAATAAATATATATATATATATGCCATTTTTATTTTTGCCATAGTGGTTTAATTAAACTTTTATATTTTCATAGGAAGCAATAGCCAATCTTTTACGATTTGAATCTTCTGCAACGGCATCAGGTGAATCGATAAGTCTCGAAGATTATTCTAAACGTATGCCTTCCGATCAGAAAAAAATCTATTACTTGTTAGCGCCAAGGTAAAAATTAATTGTTTTTGCATAAAAATATAAATAATTGGAACAATATTTACAATTATTATATTTTAATTATAGCCGCCAATTAGCTGAACAATCACCATATTATGAATCTCTAAAGAAACGTAACGTTGAAGTACTCTTTTGTTATGAGGCATATGATGATGTTATTTTCTTAAATTTAAAAAAATTTAAGACTTATCCTTTAGTTTCTGTTGAAGAAAATTTATGCGAATCAGATTCAAAATCTGATAGTCCTCGTAAGTACTCGATGATTTCCAAATTTTTAATTATTAAAATATTTAATAATTAAATATCTTAATTTTTAATATGTATTTGTTTAGATATTATTAATCAAGGTGAAATTAATAATCTTATGAGTTATATGAGAAAAGTATTATCTGGAAAAGCACATGATATTAAAATAACAACTCGACTTGAGTCACATCCGTGTATAGTTACAGTTCAAGAGATGGCAACTGCAAGACATTTTGCCCGCATGCAAACTCGCCAATTCGGAGATGAAATGTTATATTCTCTGCTTCGACCATGTTTTGAAATAAATCCTAATCATTCTCTTATCAAAAAACTTTGTGAATTAATAAATAGTAATACAAAATTAGCAGATCTTCTTATAAAACAGGTATTACTTAAAATTTTTTTTTGTATATAATTATTTATCTACAAAAATATTATATAGTATTAGTATTATTTATGTATATTGTATTTAAAAAATTTTTAAATTTTATATATTCCAATTTTTTTTTTAATTTGTTTCAGTTATTCACTAATAGTATGGTAGAAGCTGGTTTAATTGATAATCCACGTGTATTATTAGCATCAATGAATGAATTATTGACTTTAGCATTAGAAAAAAAATAAATTAGTTTTGTAATTTAAAAAAAATTTGCAACAATATTTTTTTTATAAGTTATAGATTTATTGTATATAATACAACCATTTTAAATAAAATAATTATTTGATAATTGTAAAATTACTTTTTATAATTAAAAATTTTATTTAGTAAAAAATACGATTAATTACTAAATAATTATAATTATTATTTTTATAATTTGTAAAATAAATTATTTGATGTATTATGATTTAATTAATTCAAACATTCATTATTTTACTAATCTTAACTTAATAAATTCATATATAAATGGAAAACAATTATAACATAACGGTTTTAGAATTAGTATAATAATACAAAATATAGGCAAGATTGTATTCTTTATTACAATAGGTTGATCTTGTACAAATTAATTATAGCCTTCTAATTATAACAAGTCAAGTTCCTCATTGTTTGAAGGATTTCATGATATCGATATGTATCCTATTAGCAGGGCTAAATGTTGCAGTGAATTTGGAAGTTGTACCCACATTTTTTTTCATGTTTAACTTTTTCTACGTTCGTCATCATCCTACAATTATGGCAAGTTACAATAAAGTAAGAAATAAATGGAACTATTTATTAGTTTGTAAGTTATCAAGTACACAAATCAATAATAAATAGTTTGAAAAATAAAAAAGTAAACGCATACAAATGAAATTCAATTATTATTTTGATCAATTCCAATTGCTTAAATTATTAATCATACTGAATTAATTAATTCTATTTTCATTTAAAACTTAATGTGTTGTTATTTGATCAAAAATTCTATAATAAAATATTGCGTTTCTTCTTTTTTATCTTTAAAACGAAATACTTCATAATGTCCACGTGATACAAACTGATTGGTACAATATTTATAAGTGGATGATCGTTTAATCCGCATCGCTTTACAGTCTTTAACCAATGTTTTTTCACTGTTAATTCATAAGATATAAAAACTAATCTTAATAGTTAAGAATTCGCTGTGCTTCGACACAAACTGAAATTTTCATTGCGCGTTGATGTTAATTCCGATACAATTTGTTAAGTTAAAACTGTACAATATCCTTATTTCATTCTAATATAGAATAAATTGTCATGTTCATTGTATCCATGTAAGTAATTGCATTGAAATTTCAGAGAGGAGAGGCACAGCTATTTCAAACTTACACAAAAAGAAGACAATAATTTCTTTTTCTCTCGGTTAAACACAAAAAAGTCACCCTGTTTCATATTATTAACATCGTTTACTCGTTTATCGTACTAAATGTAGAAAAAGATGGCTAACATCAGAGAACAGGAACATAAACAATGAATTTCAGTAGAATTCTACATGTATAAACAGAACGTGTACACCTCTCCCAATTAAGCTGCTGCTAAATATTTGTTCAACGGAAAAAGAAGTATCTTGCGTGGAAGTACACGGTATTTAAAAGACATTAGGCACAGAAATAACAGTTTCTTGACTCTTTGTGTGTCACGCTTAACTACACAAATTAATCAAGGGGAATGCCTTTGTTCGTACGGCATTATTATTAAGTTGGCAGTTCAAAAAATGTTTCATTATCGTTATTTGGACAGATTTTCATGATGAAAATAACGGTATGAGAACTATGAGTAATTTATGAAGAGCGTTGATGAATTGCGAATGATCCACATTGCTGAGCAGTCTTATCGAGTAGATAAAAATGTTAAAGCGTGATGTAAGTAATAGCACCATATATGCAGTTATGTTTGTTGAACTGATGGTGACTAATGGAAGAAGAAATGAAGTAAAATATATATATATATATATATATATATAAAAAAGAGAGAAAAAAAAAATGAAATTAAACGAACGGAACGTTGACTTAGTATTACGTACGCACGGAATTGGAGTACTATTTTCCGCGATTCCTTAATCTTTTTTTCTCTTAAAAAACGTTGGATAGTTAATATTACAATCATTATCATACAAGTCATAGTATTTGATCATTGTATAAACATTATTATCATCACAGTAAAAATATTTCATATCTTTTTAACTATTGTGCTTTGCTGCAGTAAACGTCAGCAGACATGCACATATATTCGCCCTAGAAGCAGAGCACTGTTTTTTTTTTTTTCACTAGAGTCAATTTATTTACTCACTAGACTATATGTATGCTGTACTTATATCTATATTATTAAGTAGTCCTTCTTCTGTTTATTTCGTACGTAACCAAAATAAAGTCGGTTAGCAAATAGTAAAAATACATAAATGTACCTATGTACTTTTTTTTTTTTTTTGCAGTGGAATTATAGTTGCGGATAACATTTAAGTTTAAACGATAGATTATTAAACAATAGTCATTGGTCTGACAACGCGGTCGTGATTAAATTTACTTCTCTCAAGTAACAAATTTATTCTTAATCAAGATAACTTCTTACTCATAATAGTTGCGTATAGTTGCCACGATATATATGTATACATATATTTTTCATATTGTATACATATACATACATACATATATATATATTTTCTTTTTTTTTTTTTTTTTTACTAAACCTCATCCCCTTTGGTAGAATGGAAAGATATTTTTATCTTTAAAAAGAAATAAAACTTTTAATAATCCATATATCATTTGTAAAATTGTCAAAATGTTAATTAAATAAAATCATCTGATAAAATGCAATCTTCTACAATGTTACCAAATTCGTCAAATGGTCCTATTTCAATTATTATTATTAAATACATAACGAAAGTTATATAAAAACAAGAATTGCTCCCGGATACGTCATCATTTTCATACCCAATTTTTTTCGAGGATTTCGCGGAATTAAGTACGTGAGAGTACCTAAGCTCTACCTACATAGGAGATTTGAGGTACGATGCGTAAACAAATCGCATCGTTAGCTCAGTATGCGAATTTTTATAATACCGTGTTTATCAATTATCTCGTATCAGTTTTTTATATTCATAGCTGCCTCTGTACACACTTTTTATCATTTCTTTTTTTTTTCTCTCTACCTCTGATTCGATAATATTCGTATGTACAATATTTCTTTTTTATATTCACATAACATTCGCACTCGTCTTTATTCAATAAGCACAGAAAAACACGATTACGTTCAATTTGTTTTTAAGTCGTGGCACCACTGTTTGTCACACCGAGGTCTGCGTGATACCGTTCCCGGACAACCACAAACGGCCGTTACTCTTCTGATCGGTGATCTCGTACTCGGAATCATCAATCTCGCACAAATTCGTGGATAAATCGCTGTTACTTGTCGCGCCGCCCAACAACGAATTCCTTTCCTCGAGGGTGGTGATCACCGAACCGATTTCATCGACCTCGTCCCCTTTGTGGCACCGGTTTCGTCGGGTGCTTGGGAAACCATAAGGCACTACGTCGTCTTCCTCCTCATCGGATTCTAAAGTACTAAGACGTCCATTCAACGGATTCGTTTCGTTCTCTGTGTCCGTGTGGATATTGTAATGCGGTAGATAAGAATTCGGATGGCGAAGATAACTTTCGGAACCTTTATACTTGTACTCTCCCTCGCCACCACTGTCTAGGGGATTTAGGCGCTGCGTTTCCGCGCATTGGTATTGCTCGGAGAATTCAGTCCCGCATTCCGAGTCCCCGACGTATTCCGACTCTTGATCTTCGTTCAATGTCTCGATGTCTCTCGCTGGATCTACAGAGCCGTGCACTGTAACCAATATAATCCGTGATTTTATGCACTTCGAAGAGTTATTATTTCAATTCTCAATAATTAAATATTAAATATTAAAAGCAGCTTTTTCTTGTGGAAAAAAAAATTGTACGAAATTCTGTCAAATCGATATTAAAATAATATATTAAACTTAAAATGCGAGTCTATCGAGTATTTCTACCTTAATATTTCGCATGCATCCCTTATTATTGTTATTATTTATATAAAATGATATAAAGTACTCGAAGAGAAAACAAAACTCGATACCTTCCTCTAAAATTATTTTAAAAAAATCTCTATAAACGAGTTAAAGACCGTTCCATGTGAACAATAATAATAATTTATTCTAATAGCAGAGAGGAAGCAACTGTACTGCGAGCATGCAGTCGCATACTCACCTGACGGTAACTGATGAGTGTTTGATTCGTTACTCTCATTGCTGTGGAAGCTGGACGAGTCTGGTACTTCGCTTCCAGGCACCTCCGTGATATTAGGCAAGGGGTTTTGGCTTGGTCTGACCCAGTCTGAACAATCCCAGTGATACCCTAAAAGCATTGCAGACAACAACTGTACTCCGACACGCTACATGCGACGATCTAGCGCCGCGATACGGAGTTGAAAAGGAAAAAAAAAGAAAGAGAGAAAAATAGAGAGAGAGAGAAGCAGTGTATCGTGTAGTAAATAAAGGATATAAAAAAAGAAGTCTAGCCGATAGAGAGAGAGAGAGATAGCGACAAGCGAAGCGTCCCAAATATCAAATCAATATCCTTACGTATTCGTTTCATTTCTTTCAGGCATCATACTATCTCGACTTACCACCGACTATACGAGGATCATCCTCGATGGACGTCATGGAGGCAACGGAGGTCCCACCTCCATGAGGCACGCGTCGAGAAGAATTTAGTAGAAGTCCTCCAGTGGTCAGCTCTGGTACCACTGGGCTCGCTCGTTTCAGGTCTGTTAGCGCACACAATACGATACACCAATGTTAATTCGATTCACTACACGCCCAAGTCAGCATACGTTTCCGGACATTCGTATTAAAAAGAGGAGAAGAGTAGAGGACTAGATAAAGAAATAGAGAGAGAGAGAGAGAGAAATATAAATCGTAACGAAGAAGGCGACAAAAGGAAGTGAGAAAAATTCGATGATCGAAAAGAAAAGAACGAAGAAGAAACGGAAACGATGAAGGGCCAAAGAGAAGGATAAGAGAGAGAGAGAGAGAGAGAGTAAAGGATCAAGCTATAAATTCCACCCATGATGCATGCCACAAGCGAAAAACAAAAGTAAGAAGCTACGATGAATCGGGGGAATCAGGCGACGCATACTACTCACCATTCTTTATCTTTGTCGTGTCCGTGATGAAGGAAGCCAGCTGCATCTGCTCTTGCCAGCTCGGCTTATGAAGGCTATCCGTGTCGCTGCCTGTAGCGTTTCCACCGACTGGATTAGCGAGGGTGAGGGATGGAGGGGGCACGGGTGTACTGCGGTTCAGATTTCTCAAATAATCAGGGGGGAAATTTTCCAACTCGTCACCGGCGCTGCCGTAACTACGCAACGTATCTAAATTATTTAGCGCGACGGCCGCAGAGTTGCCGTACGCGACCGGCTCGTTGTTCGAGCTTGGAGTGTAGGAAGCGGGTCTAGGGGGGCATTGGGGAGGTTCTCTCTGCAAAAAAAGAATCACACAGAAAAACTCTTAAACTCGATGCACTCGGGGAAACACTCGCAAAGGGGAGGTGGATGGTGTCACTAGCTGATGACGGCAAATTAAGAAAAAGAACGGCGATTAAAGAAAAATAGAATAAAACGACATATTGTCTACGTCACTGGCGTTACGAGATCAATCGAAAAATATAACGTATCAAAGGCATGCGATTATTTGTTTTTTTTTTTTTATAAATAATGCTGGCAAATCAAAGAAATAACACGAATAACACGAATATGCATCTATATATACCTGTATCACTTCCAAGTTGCTCAATTTCGAGCTACGTTTGAACTCGTGCTCGTGAGGCCGCGCCGAGTTCAACACGATTTGTTTCCTCGTCTCGTTGTTGATATTGTTCGCTCTGGCTCTCGTCCGTTTCATCCTGATCCGACGGAAGGTGAGGAATATAACGATCAGAAACACGTTCAACACGACAGCGATACCAATCCACATCAGCTGCTCCCACGTGATGTTGAAATGGCTAGATATGATCGGGGTGGAGTACGCAGGGTTGCCGCAATTTAGTCCTGTCATGTTGGGAGGACAGATGCATCTGTACGTCCCTATTTCGTTCACGCATGTACCTCCGTTCGTGCACGGATTAGCGTCGCACTCGTTTATATCCGTCTCGCAACGATCGCCCATGAATCCTTGACACTTGCATATAGGCCCGTTATTTCCCTCCTCGCACACCCCACCGTGGACGCAAGGATTTGGGCTGCAATATCTGCCGAACTCGCAACGCTTTCCGCTCAGGCTCGGTCCAACGCAGTCGCAGGTGAAGTCGCCCCCTTCCGGCACGATTTTGCAACGGCCGCCATAGAGGCAGGGCGAAGACGCGCAAGGATCGGTGTCGATTTCGCAGGCGTGCCCCTTAAATCTGGTGTGACACTGGCACTCGTAATTGTCGCCGCCGGAATCCTTGCACGTGCCACCATTTTGACAAGGTTGCGAGCCGCAAATCCCCGGGGAGACGAGGACAGTGGCAGCGTCGCAACTGAATTCCACATTTGCGAAGCGTTTTAAAACAGCAACGCTGCTGGCTCCGCTCATGTGCAGCGGCACCGACACCCTGGCGATCCTGACGTCGTCCATGCACCCTATGAAACCGCGTTGAACATCCTCGAAGCCAAGGATCGACGGATGTTGTCTAACTTCGGCGCCCAAATACAGATCATCCGATTGAAGATTTAGAATATCGTTTATGCCGGGCGCTGATCCGTGAGCCACGTGTTTCCCGTCCACGGTTAACTTAGCGCTGTTGCTCTCTCGTTCCAATTGGATCTCGTGCCATTGCCTGTCGCTCACGTATACGCTGCTCACGCGAACCAAACCTTCTCCGCTACCCAGATCGAACCTGTATTGCACGACTCCGTTCATTACTTCTAAAATATTGTAATCGACCTTGCCGGCCGCGTACATCAAGTTTCCGGTCAATTGCACGGTTCTGATCCGCAAAGACAGACTAAGACGATCCTCGATCGTTTGTCTGATATGAGCTTTGTCGATTCTGTAACGAGCGTAACTCTTCCCGCTGAACGATATTGGATTCCGTGGAATGTAACAGGATTCGTCGTGGCACTTTGAGATGTCGATATCACAGGTTTGCCCGGCGAAGCCTTCCGGACATTGGCAGAAATACCCTTGAACAGAGGAATCGGGAATGCACACTTTAAACATGGGACAAGGATCCCTAGCGCATTCGTTCACGACCAGTTCGCAATGATTGCCGGCATATCCTTCTTTGCAACTACACTCCATCTTGTGCTTGTGACGAGGCGATACGAAACTCATCACGTCGGTGGCTACAGGTGTTATTTGTGTGACGTCGAGAACAACTTTGTCTTGACAATCTCCATAAACGCAATACTCTTTGTTGCACTTGAACCTCACGATTTCTTCCACTACCAATTTCGTCGATTCTTCCAACTCTTCGATACGTTGATTCAATGCTTCCCGTACACTTTCAGAAGCGTAAAATCCTAAAGGCGTGGAACTCTTCTTCACAGCGAATAAAAGATCCAGATCGTTGTGCACGGTTTGTCGAATGGTGCGAGATTTGATTAGATTTATTTCGTCGGTGGAAGGTTGAACGCTCACGATAACTATGTCCTTTAACCTACAATTCATCGCGTTCCGTACAGTCTTGATGAATCCTTTACGATGGCTCAATATGAAATTTTCCGGGCTAACCTCTCTGAATCTCACGATCACAGAATTCTCCAACATTTTATCGGTTATTAAATCAACGTTTACCTTTACTATGGAATGAGTGCTAAATTTCCCATCCGTTACGCTCACATTTACTTTGTATTCGCCGACATCGAGTCGTGGAAGAGCTACCAAAGTGCCATCGATTTTGTCAATTTGGAAAAGATCGTTTGGAATAGGTGACGATGGATTCAAATTGTAGGAAAGCGTGTCATATTGATCCTGATCCGTTGCATGAACTTTTCCAATAATTCCACCGGGATATTCATCCATGTACGAATTAATAACCACTTCTAGGGGCGTAATTACAGGTGGATATTGAGATTCCTCGATTACTTTGATCAACACCCAAGCATCGGAATATAAAGGTGGACTTCCATTGTCAAACACTCGTATATGCAGCACATATTTATCCTTCACTCTATTGTTGAATTTGGTCGCGGTTCGCAATGTTCCATCCTGTTCCAACCTGAACGCGTCACCTTCGTTTCCTGATCGAAAATCAAAAGTGTATGGGGCGGCATTTGGCTCGATATCTGCGTCTGTGACCACGAATTGCAATACGGTGTGACCCAAGGGCTTGTCTTCTTGTACTACTGCGGTATAATTTGAAAGGGAGAACAGCGGCGAGTTGTCATTTGCATCTAGTACCTCGATGTTTACCATTACGAAGCTGGAAAGTACGGGTATACCGCTATCGCGGGCGTGAACCTCTAGCACGTAATTACCAATCTGGAACATGAAATATTACGTTGTAGATTGCGAACATGTATTACAACTGTATTATATAAATATATAATGAAATATGATTTATACTGACTTCTTCGCGATCCAACGGTGCGGCGACGATAATTTGTCCCGTTTTCTGATCGATCGAGAATTGCTTTTGCCTGTCACCTCGTTCTATATAATAAGATACGTTTCCGTTTTCTTCGCTATCCAAGTCATTTGCGAATACCTGATACGTTAATTATAATATAGAATTAGAATTGTACATTTGAAATGTATAGAATTTAATTTTTAAAAAATATTATATATAAAACTTTGCTTGCCTGTATAACTTTCTCTCCAATCTTTGCGTCCTCTCTTATGGAAGCTCTGTACGAAACTTCACTGAATATGGGCGCGTTGTCGTTGCTATCGATCACGGTAATATTCACAGTGGCATGATTACTCAAAGGCGGAATTCCTCCGTCCACAGCTTGAATAGTCAAAAAATAATCTCTTGCACGCTCAAAATCCAATTGTTCCGCGATTATAATGACACCTGTACGCGCATCGATCTGGAACTTTTTGTGTTCATTCCCGCCAACGATCGAGTAATAAACATCGGCGTTAACCCCTGTATCTTTAGACGTTGCGAGAACTCTTGCCACTTCCGTGCCAACGGCATAGATCTCAGGAACTTTAGAGAAGTAAATCTTGGACGCAAATTCCGGTGGATTATCATTGATATCTTGAACGTTGACGATTAACGAAGTCATGCTCATCAATTGAGGAGTTCCTTGATCCAATGCCTGGATAGTCACGTTATACATCGCCTTCGTTTCTCTGTCCAATGGCTTGCCGAGCGTAACGATGCCGCTGTCCGTCGCGATGAGGAAGTGGCCATCGGCGGAATCGATGAACTCGTATCTGATCTTGCGATTAATGCCGATATCATCATCCGTGGCGTGCACTTTCGTTACCAAAGTACCAACCTCTACATCTTCCGGCAGTGTTGCACTGTACGTTTGCATGGTGAATTTAGGCGCGTTATCGTTCAAATCCGAGATCAAGATTTCCAACTGAGACGAACATTCCCAAGACGGTTTGTCCCTATCCTGCACGTGAGCCGTGAGCGAATACTTCGCTTGAGTTTCCCGATCCAACTGACCAATCGTTTTCAACACGCCTGTCTCCTTGTCCAATGAGAACTTGTCGTTGTTGTCGCCCGTCAAATAGAAACGCAGTTTGGCGTTCGGTTCGTCGTCGTAATCAGTGGCTAGCACAGTTAATACGTAAGTGCCCGGATGAGAACCCTCGGATAGAATTTCGCGGTAACGATACCTCAGACAATATGGCGGATTGTCGTTCACGTCAAGTATTTGTACCGTTACTCGCGTTTTGAAAACGTATTTACCATCGGTGCCGACTATTTCGAGCTCGTAACGATCGATCGTTTCCCGATCCAGAGATTTTGCCACGTATACCTCGCCAGTCGATCTAATCTGAAACTGGGATCTCGGATCACCGGACGTTATATAAAATTCTATAGGCGTGTTCACGTCCGAATCCTTGTCGACGGTGATCAACTTGACCACGACTGTTCCTGGTAGTGCGTCTTCGTTTACAGTTGCTTCGTAACGATCGTCTACGAACGCGGGAGGATTGTCGTTATAGTCTTTTAGTTTGACGTGCACAGAAGTTCTTGCGAAATGTTTTGGATTTCCATTGTCGGTGGCGACTACCTAAACACGGTGAAAATTCATATTTAACGATTAAATTTTATAAAGAACCATATAAAATTAAAACATATGGAATAGTGAAAATTGTGTAACAAGAATTGAGAGAGAAAAAAGAAAATTTGAATTATCAAAAATAAATTATCAAAAATTTCTCTTATTAAATATTCAACCGTAGTTAATTTTTAATCGAACGTACTTGAAATTTATATTCGGGTTGTTTTTCCTTATCAAGTTGAACCAATGTCGATATCCAGCCAGTATATGCATCCACCGTGAATACATTCGCTAATTCGCCTATATCCGAGCCGAAAGAATATCGAACTTCTCCATTGCTGCCCAAATCATCATCGTGCGCGATAATTTTCAAAATGGACGTTCCCTCCTCTACATTCTCCGCAACGCTGATGCCGTAAGGATTGCTTTCGAATTTAGGGGCATGATCATTTTCGTCTAACACTTGAAGCGATATTTCTGCAAGAGCTGTCAACGGAGGACTGGAATCCGTTTCGGCGAGAACTCCGATCAAGTGATTGTCCTTGCTCTCTCGGTCCAAAGGTTTGATTAAAGTAATTTGTCCATAACCATCGATCATGAAATACGGGGAATCTTCGTCTCCGGAAACTATTCTATAAGTCACTGTGCTATTGGTTACGATTTTGAGCCTGGTTATTGGTGTACCGACAGGAGATGCTTCGGATATGAAGAATTTGTCCTCTTTTCGTTCAAACAGAGGTGGAATATCTTGTGGACCCATTATATAGATGCTGAGAGGAACATCAGCGTGATGAGTTGTAGCTCCGCCTTTGTCTTCGGCACGAATAAAGAGCTCGAATAACTGATTTTCTAGAACATTAAATGCGAAGAAAAATTAAGTATAATAAAAATATTTTAATTTAAATATTACGATATATATATTAACGATATTAAATTTCAACATTTATAATAATTAAAGTTGTAAATTAACATCTTACCCCATGATATCGCACTTTTCTGCAGGAACAAAGCTCCGGTATTAGGATTTATTCCGAATAACGCCTTAGCCTCCGAAGTCTGTGGCTCGTAGATCGAGTAAACGATCCTCGCAGCGTCGTCCTCGTCAGCATCCTTAGCCTTCACTTTCAAGAATGACGTATTTATGGTCAAATTCCCATGGATGCTAGCTTTGTATTCCCTCAGAAGGAACACGGGTGAATTGTCGTTCTCATCCCCAACTTTAACCCTGACCATCACGAAACCTGACCTACCACCTCCATCGGTAGCCATCACAGGTATTTCATACAATTTCTGCTCTTCCCGATTCAATTTCTTCCTGGTTACAATCTCTCCCGTCAATCTGTTTATATCGAAAATCTCTTTCATAAGCTCGGAAGGTATGCTGTACACGACCGTCCCATATTCCCCGAAGTCGTCATCGGTGGCTATCACGCTTGTGACCAATCTGCCGGGCAACTGATTCTCGAACACCGTTACCTCGACCACCGGATTTGGAAACTTAGGATTGTGCCTGTTGGCAGGCAGTATCTCGATCTTGACACGCGCGAAGCTCGTGTAGACATTATCGGTGACAGAGACATTTAGCATGCTCAACTTTTTCTCCCCAAAGTTCTGCATGTTGATCAGCGAAATGATGCCAGTTGATTGATCGATGTTGTACGTTTGTTGCTCGTTGCCACCGACTATGGTGTACGTTAGTTTCTCGTCAACGTAGTCCGGATCACTTGCTGAAACCACGGTCACGAATTGGCCCCGTTCCGCGTGTTCGGACAGCGAGCAGGTGTACGAGGGTTGCTCGAACTTGGGCGGGTTGTCGTTCATATCGATCACCGTCACCCAAACGTGGGCAGTGCTCGAGAGGCTCGGCACGCCTCGATCTATGGCTATTACGGTGAAGTGATGAGACTCGTGGGCCTCGTGATCCAGAGATCTCTTCAAAAAGATCACACCTTCTTCCGGGTCTATGTGAAACAGATCCGTGCTGTTTTCCGTGTCGTTTTGAATCGCATAACGCACTTGCTGATTTATGTCTACGAAAAGGGAAAGTTGCACAATTTTTAGGAAAAATATAATTTGAACTATAAAGTTAAAAATATCTGATTTAATGAATCTAATCTAATGATGATAAATATACAATGATATAAGAATAATGATATGAGAATAAGAAAATTCTGGAAATTATTGATACTATATAGTAGATTAAGGAATCTTGTTTGTAGATTTTAATATTAATTAATCTAATTCTAATAATAGTACCAAATTCCATTAATATTCATTGAATAAAGATGTTATTAGAATTCATTATAAAAAATAGTGACTAAAAGATAAATAAATCAGTGATGTTTAAAATTTATGAAGAAAATAAGTAATAGTAATATATAATTAAATATACATGAATATTTTATCAAAATATTTCTTTTATCAGACATATTACTTTATTTAGAAAGGAGAGAGAGGAGGTGATGATTTCCTTGTGTTGGAATATATTTGTAACACATCATTATATAGATTAATGAACAGTGTTCAGAAATATTAATAAAATCTGTGATTGATATTAGAAAGTCAAATTGTAATGAGAATAAATTACTTTAATTAGAGGAATAGAAAATATAAGATTTTATCATTCTATTTAATTAATTGAAATTATATATCAACTTTATTCACAGTTTTCAACAACAAATTATTATAAGATAAAATCATTTTATTAGATGGAAACGAGAAACACGAGTTTCTATTCATTCTCTTTCCTAGTTTCTTTTTCATTCTCGTGTACAATCGTGTAACAGCTCAAGGTATATTTCATCGCGATAATCCGACTTTGATACCCGCTAAGAGCATCCTTCACAATAATTACAATAACATTAATCTTGCTGCAACAAGAGTGTCTCTCTGTTATTTATGAGCATAGCTAGCGGAGAGCTAGAATCTCTACTTCCTTAATAGTAATTCAAAATTTAAATAGAGTTTCGTGAAGAATCCGATTCCTATTTCTTTAATTCATATTCGAGTATATCTCACTGTATTTAAGATTAATCAAAATTGGTAGAAATAAATATTACTCAAAAAAATCTACATTAGATTTAATAAAAGTTTAGAATAGAAAATGATAAGGATGAAAAAAAGTTTCATTAATTGATCACATAAAACAAATATCATCATTTTATTAGCAAGTAATAAAATTATTGCAAACATTTTAATTTTTACAATGTCATTCCTTCTCTCAATTCTGTTATTATGAAAGAAGAAATGAGAGAAAATTTCAAATATAAAATTAACATCATATGAAATTACACTACTATCTTTCTTCAACTTAAACAAACTTTTTAGGATGGGAAACAAGATTGATACGAAGAAGCAGAAGATTGAAAGGATGTAACAGGATTTCTACTGCATTGGAGCTGGACTTAATAACCACTTACCCGTGTCGTTATCTCTGGAGCTGACTCTCAACACGGAAGTGCCGAACGGCGCTGCCTCGGATACCGAGATGTTGTACGAGTCTTGAGTGAATTCGGGCGGGCAATCGTTCACGTCCAGTACCAGAATGCTAACGAGCACCTCCGCGTAGACGCCTGATACGCTGTCCGTCGCGCGGACGGTCAGCTCGTACTGTTTCTTCTGCTCGTAATCCAACTCGTCCACCACGTAGATTACACCTGATTTATCGAAGAGAAGATTGTAGACCCAAAAGCATTCTATGCAGCGGTAGCGTCCACAAAGCCGAGAAACTTTTCCTTTATGTGTTCGTGATGCTGAATAATATAGCGTGGAGGATTCGTGTGATTCTGTCTAATTTGTGTCGTTGTATGCTTTTTAGATTTTCTTGTGTATATACTTCTTTCTATCTTCTCTATTTTATTATACTTTTTTCTTCTATCGATGTGCTACATCTTTACGAATCTTTTGAATTCTTTTTTATGATAATAGTAACAATTAAGTTAAATTAATTTAATTTTAATACAAAGGATTAATCTAATTTGTAAAATTTTTCTTTATTTCTTTTTGAAATTATCTTATTTAAAATAATTAAAAAAAAAAAATTATTGGAATTCATGAGAAGATAAACTTTTGATTTTAAGGTTTCTTATTTATTTTTTTTTAAAATCATTAAAGTTAGATGTAATATATTGTATATTATAAAAAATGATTTAAAAGAAGTTTCATTTAAATCTATGTAGAGATTGCACATCGACACAGGTTGACTTTTTCCTTTTTTTTTGGAGAGTAGCATGAAAAGCAGCATAGTTTATCGATGCTTAAACTTAATGCAGATATCATTAATAGAATTTAATGAGGTGTAGAGATGTGGTTCTCATTGTCTTTTTTCTTTTTTTCCAGTAATGATGACTCGGATAATTGAAGGAGTTGCTCGGTTTCGCGGACACCAAGAAGAGACACTGAATGCAAGTCACGTGGTGAACACGTTTATACAAGACCGTTGGATACCGTGAATGAATTTGCGGATGCTACCAGAAATGTCTGCACCTTTGAACATGTTGTGCAACTTAACAGGTTGACTCCATTCATTTGATTGATTTTTCTCTTTGGAATATTATGGAGAAAAATTACTGTGTAAGATTACTTCTTGAGATCTTTGTACATAATATTTTTAAACAAAAAAAAAAAAAAAATTTATTGATCATTCCATTCTTAATAATAAAACTTTAGTATTTAATTAGTAGATTATAAATTTTAAATTTAATTGAATTTTCATTATTCCAATTATGAAACTAATAAATTTTTAATTAAGAATATACTTTATTATTAAAAATTGAAATATTAATAAAATATCAAACATCTCACAATTTTTTAAAAATATCCTTTTCAAATCGATTATTTTATTTACCAATCTTCGGGAAGATAATTTTTAATTTCACTACACGTAAGAATTCTAATTAAAAAGTAATAATCAAAGTAAGATCAGAAAATGTTGCAAAACGAAGGAAACGCGAATTTTGCAAGCGGCATAGAACTCGGTTATTTCTTGATCGATCTCGAGAAGTGAATAAGCGAATATTTCGTCACGTATCGCAGTCAACCTGTTACAAACGAGTTGCCTGTTCCCTTTCTCGCCATACACATTGTAGCTCGTTTAAGGTACAAGCACCGTATCTTTTTTTCGATTCTGCACGCGACGTAAGGTGCAGGCACGCCATGCGAAAAATAAGAGTAAAAAAGCCGCGAGAATCACGGTGCTTATAAGTAAAAAAAAAAAAAAAAAAAAATCAGAAAAAAAGAACTAGGTAGAGAAAAAGTAGTGTACCGGTGTTAAGCTCAGCATTGAGACGCGATCTAGATTGTAACAGTGGTTGCAAAAAGTATTTGTATTTGCACATACTTTATTTTCCAAATAAAATACTTTTTTCTCTCTCCATACCGTCAAACTTTTACAATTTTATAATGAAAATATTATTAAATTATACTGAAGCAGAATTTCATTCCTGAAAAATTTTTGAAAAAAAAAAAAAAATAGTAAATAAACGATCCACACGTTGTGAAGTGAGAAACATATAGATATTTGTCTACGGTAAATATAACTGTACAGTGCAAATAATGTGCAAAAACACTTTTTGCAGCGACTTTATATGCCACCGCGAGGAGTGTGGTCTTCGTTAACCACGTTAACCACGTATTGGCGTTTAAAAGCAATAATGTGCTCCAAACCCGTTTTTCACGCGGCTTCGTTGCTTCTATATATGAGATAATAGGACCGGTTGGATGGGAGACGGTGAGGTAAAAGTAAAAAGTGCAAAAATGTACGATCAAAAGCGATCTTCTTCTACTTTGGGAAAGGGGTTAGATTAACATGCCACGTCTTACTTTTTCTTGGATTTAATCTTTTTCTTTTTTACACAGAATCGTGCATAGTCATTGACAAGCGGTTAGTTGTCGTGAAAAATGACGGACATCGTGCACGAGCCGTGCAATTATGGAAGCTGTGTATGGCAGACGAAAGTCTCGGACCGCCCAGGCGGCCATTTCGTACGATATTCTGATTTTCCGATGTTTAACTGGTAAGAACGAACTTTTATTGATAATTTTTAAATAAATTATTACGATTATAAAATACAAGATATTTTAAATTTAAAAAACATGCGATCGGATGATTGAAAAATTTTCAAATATTTCTCAGAAATTATTATTCGTTCAATGATTCGAGAATGATATATCTTAATAGAAATACATGCGTCTATTATTTACAATTAAATATCTATACCAACATATTTTGCTTGAATTCGACGTAATCGATATCTCGCGTGAAATCCGGATCCTCGTTATTTCCAACTTACGTAATGCACGGGGTTGATATTAATGTATAACCGACAGGATGTGGATTTATCGCGCGAGAATCAACTCAAAAAGAATCAACCGAAGGAAACTTATAGTTACTGTTCCTTTTCGTGCATGAAAATCATCATAGAAAGAAGAGAGAGAGAGAAGAGAAAGAAAGAGAGAAAGAGAGCAGTGCAGTAGCGTGATACAGTGCAACACAGCAGACCGATAGAACTAGTATTTTTTATACTCACAAGGACCATTGTTACTGTCGGGGGCTGCGAAACAGGGAGATACAACAACACTTTAATTTCTAGTTTAATCAGATAAGCATTCGATAAAGAAATAAATTAAATAAGGGAGAGATTGGTAAAGAGAGGAGAATTAATTAATTAAAATAAATAAATAAATAAATAAATGAATGAAATAAACTACTATAAATAAAAATGGTAATAATAAATTGGAACGTAAATTTGAATTATCGTGTGGGGGGGGTGTGAATTAAATCGAGATATAAATATAATTATTTACGATTAATTTTCACGCTTACGAACAAATTAACCGTATAATTGTATAACTGCAGCTTGTGTTACGTGCGATACATTCCAACATCCCCAATTTGCTACTGTTGTCTCACCACTACTACACCGTGACTTGATTAGAATTTAGTCACCGAATACCATGTATACAGGTAGGGGGAACCAACATTCGTCATTCGTTAAAGTAGAAAGCGCGGTTTGTTTGTTTGCTTGTTTGTGTAAATCATTTTATATATTTTTAACCCTTTCATTGCTGTTGCCGTTCTCAAAAATTTTGGAAAGGATTTTCTTCGCTATCGTATATAGTACACGTATATATAAAATTGATAAATCGTTACGATAAAATTGCCTTACAGCCATAAACGATTACACAAAAGATACAAAGTAAATTATTTCGCGTGTTGGATCGATTATCGCTGTAAACGTAAGAGAGACCAGGGGAAAAACTCGGTCTCTCGTCAGCCCGTTCAGTGAACATTTTCAGTAATGAAAAGGTCGAAAATTATTATTATATATATGTGTCCCACAGCCGAGTTGGAATGAGAATCCTCAGGAGACGTTTCATTCGGGACTGGGGATTTAGGACGCAACGTATTCTGATCGCTATTCGAATGTAACACACGTTCGCCGCTTTTTCGTGACGCAATTGAAGAAAAAAAAAATATATTTCTCGTGAAAAAACAACTATAGAGAAATCTCACTCGTGAAACGTGTATGTACATCATCTACTATTCGAGTGTATCGTATCTTGCATGGAACGATGACGCAAAAAGGAAAAAAAAAAATAAAAAAGAAGAAGAAAGAAGACTAACGCGAGAGAAAGAGAGAGAGAGAAAGAGAGAGAGAATCGAAAACGTGGCAGATTTTTTTTAAATCTTAACGTGCGTGTTGTCGAAAGATACATTGTTTGTGTTGCAACTTCATCGTTCCGTGCCTGGTCGCTGCGCGTTTAATTCAATCTTCGTTTCATCGTTCATCCACGGTTCTTTCTTTTTTTTTGAAAAATCGTTCTGCCATGCGACTAACGAAAGCTCGCTCACCTGTGTTGAAATCCAGAGCGAATTCCTCGAAATCGTTCCCTTTCGTTATACTGTATATCAACTTGCGATTCAACGGCGACTCGGCCTGTATGGACAAAGCTAGGGGCGAATGTATCTCGATACTTTCCAGCACGCTGTCCGTGTAAAATTGCTTGTCGAACACTGGCATCGATCGATCTATCACCTTTACGTTCACCGGCACCTCGATAGAGCACGGTGTAATGCCTGGAATCGAGTTTAAACCATGCCCCGTTTAATGCTTGTTTAAACTTTGATCAAAATGTAAATTCTGAAAATTGCCCGATCTCTACCTCCATCGTATGCGGCAATGGTGAGCTGATATTCGCGATTGTGACCCTCCAGATTCTGTTTCAGAGATATCTCGCCCGTTTTTCTGCACACCTTGAATAACTCTCCGTGGCCCTTCTTCAACTCGTATCTAACTTCTCCGTTGTCGCCGCTGTCCATGTCTATTGCATGCACCTGTGAGGTGCACCAATCAGGAAAGAGAGAAGGAATTTGAAAAAAATTTACTTAAATTTAGTATTATAATTCTTGGAATACAATTAACAAAAATTGAAGCCATTCGAATAAACCAGTTTATCATATTAATTCCTATTAATTATTTATCTAATTCAATCGAATGGCAATTCGTTTACCTTCGTGATAATGTCGCCCTTCTGCGCCTCCACGGACACGACGGCGTAATAGGGCAAGTTAACAAACATTGGACAGTTGTCGTTGATGTCCAATATAGTGACGTTCACGATCACGTGCGCCACCCTCGGCCTCTCCCTGCCCGGCATCTGACTCCTCGCCTCCACTATCAATTCGTAATGGTCGCAAACCTCCCGGTCGAATCTAATCCCGGTGGTTCGGATCGCGCCGGACGTGGATCCAATTACAAACATGTCGGTCGGGTTCAGAATGCTGAAGACAATGTGCTCGTTCAACGCGCTCCCCAAAACGTTCACGACCGCGACAGTGGTGATCCGAGTCGAGTTCTCCGGTATTGTGCCCTCGTAGACGTCCTTCTGGAACATCAGCCCAGAGTTCTCCGACTTCTCCACGATCACGTTCACCTGGCACACGCTCGAGTACTTCCCGTCCGAGACGCGCACCCGTAACAGATAACTTTTCTTCATCCGTTCCGGATTATACACGGTGATCACACCGGTTTGGGAGTCTATGTCGAACGTGTGCGCCTTGTTTCCATCGATGATGTCGTATCTGCATCGAAAGACATACAGATATTTACATTTAATTGAACGCACGATTTTCTAATTCAAATGGGATCAATATTCGAATTTTAAAGATTTAATCTCTTATTATTATTGTTAATATTAGGCGGGTAGGAAAAAAGAAGCACGAATTGGAATAATTACTTTATTATCGAATTGAAACATATAATAATACAGTGTTAATAAAAAGTTTATGATACCTGAGCGGGACGCCTTCCGAACTGTCTGGATCCACGGCGCTGACTCGGACCACGGCTACATTCTTGTACGTAGGTAGCAGCACTGTGGTGTTATAGTCGTTTTCGAGAAACTTGGGCGGACAATCGTTCACGTCCGTGACGAGGATCATCACTTTTGCGGTGGTCTCTGAGGACAGTTTCGGTTTCCCTAGATCGGAGACCTTCACGTGGAACGTGAACTTAGGAACGGTCTCGTGATCCAGAACCATTACCGTCCTGATAGCGCCCGTGCTCGAGTCAATGTGGAAGTATTTTCGCGGCAAGTCCTCCACTATGTCGTAATTCAAGAGGGCGTTCAGCTCGGAGTCGGCGTCCTCCGCCTTTATGACCAATGGCGTGCTCGTATTGGTGAGTACCAAGGAGCCTATAGTGGCGCCCTCGCTTATCTCCCCGCTGTACACGGCCTGCAGGAATCTCGGCGCGTTGTCGTTTCGATCGAGAACGTGGACGATCACGTTGCAATGCGCCTTCGCGCTTGCCATGTTTGTCGCGGCTATCGTCAAGTTGTAAAATTTCGTCTTCTCGTAATCCAGCTCGTTCTTGATCACTATGATCCCCGTGCTCGGATTCACGAAGAACGTGTCGTCCTTGTTCCCTCGAACGATCTCGAATTGCAGAGAGGACGTGCTTCTTGCCTCCACGTGTTTCACGTAAGTGCCCACCTGTTGATTCTCGTAAATCTCGGCCGATAATTCCTTCTGGATGAATCTAGGTGGCGCGTTGTCGGCCATGGTTACCATCACGTGTACGGGCACCGTATTGGCCAACGCCGGGGAGCCGTGATCCGTCGCCTTTACCAACAGTATGTATTCCGAGGAGGCGCTCAGATCTAATTCTCGTGCAACTCGGATCACGCCTAGATTCGGATCTATCGTGAACATGTTACCCACGTTCCCAGAAGTAATCGAGTAAGTGATCTTGGCATTGTCCCCTTTGTCCCTGTCTATGGCGTACACTTGGACCACGGCAGCGCCGATGGGAGATGTCTCGTACACTTTTCCTTGGATTATCTCGCTGATGAACTCTGGGGCATGATCATTGTGATCGTGCACCGTTACTACAACCCTTGCGTAGTTCCGTTTCGCCGGTGTCCCTTGATCTTTAACCATCACGGTGAGCACGTGCTCCTCGATCGTCTCCCGATCCAATACCTCGTTCAACGTAACGGCACCCGTCACCGAATCCACGTGGAATATCTCCAACGACGCTTGATTCTGGGCCGCGTGAAGGCTGTAGAACACTTTCTTGTCCTCGTCCTCGTCGCTCGCGTGAAGCTCAAGTATCCTCTCCCCTTTTTCCACGTTCTCCGAGATGTCCACGTGATAAACGCTCTCCGTGAATTCAGGCCTGTGATCGTTGATGTCGATCACGTTGACCAGAAGTTGAGTCACGGCAGATTCCACGCTATCCGTCACGCGGATCGTCAGGTTGTAAAAGTTTTGCGTTTCCCAATCGAGTTTCTTCGCGAGCAGCACGTTCCCGTTGTCCCGGCCGATGAAGAACTCGTCCCTTTTGTCGCCGTCTGGAAAATTCCAATTTTTTTTTTTCTTCAAAAATATTAAAAAGGAATTTCCTTTTATACACGATATTCGATACAAATATTATTATAATATAAGTATAATATATATTAGTAGTATTAATTATATAGTAAGTATAATATATATTAATTATATATATAATTATAATATATTACTAAGTATAATATATTATATTGGTATTGCTTTGCTAAAAAATATTGGCTATTCAATTTCTTTTTTTTCCCTCCTTTATCTTCGTCTTTCAGATTTTGGGAAAGGAAGATCGACTCGGTTACTCACCAATGATATCGTACCACAAATAGTCGCCATCTTTGTCGGTGGCCTGGACCAGTGCCACGAGAAACCCGACCTTGTCGCTCTCCGTAACCTCGACACTCTGATTGTTCGTTTTGAAGACTGGCGGGTTCTCGGATTCCTTTGGTACCTCGACAACTTGCACGGACACCCGTGTTTGATGGCTGCGCTGCGGTTCCCCGCAGTCTGCCGCCCTTATCTAACAAATGGAGGCCAAGGTGGCCGAGTTAAACCCCAACTTAAATTGTTATTTAAGGGAACCGTTTCCCGATTATGACCCATGAATTATGACTTTTCGAACGTGTTGGATTTCTGCACTCTGCTCTGTAACGTGATCCTTCACGGGGAACGATTATGCATCCTGAATGTTTAATGTTTACGTTTAATTATTCTCGAACGGATTGATGACTCCATTTTATGATTTTTGCGTTTTGAAATGCGTTACACGCTCGAGAAGTGAATTTAACTTAATTTAACGTGATTAAGAATTCAATTTAATTTAACGTTAATAGAAGAAATATCATTAATAAATGGATTTGTGATTAAATAAAGGTTAAGATTAGATTCAATAGGAATAGAATGTTAAAATGATGATCGAATATTTTTCTTCACGGATAAATCTGTTTAATTTTTAATTTTTTCTCACCATCATCTCGTACTCCTGTCCAGCTTCGAATCCTCGTTGAGAATAGACCATTCCAGTTGTGGGATGAATTTTGAACTTGCCCTTGCCTCGCCCACCCTTGATACTGTACTGAATTTTTCCATTATCTCCGATGTCTTTATCCTTCGCGAGTACCTATCGAGTGCACACGAATACAAAATAAAAAAAAAAAAAAAAAAAAAAAAATGATGCAAAGGTAATCGTAATCGTGCGCAATTCCTTTCATTCCCATTCTCCACTAAACATAGCCAGTTACACGACACAAGAAATGAAGATCGTTGGTATCTGCCATCGGTTCGAAAGTATCGAAAGAAAAGGAATCCTGTACGATTCGCAAATGTTCAAGCTGCATCTAATTCTGTAAATATGCTATTTCTGAAAATAATACGCGACCGCAAGTTTTCTTCCTCGGAAAAAAAAAGAAAAGAAAAGACAAAAAAGCTTCGAAACACCCTGTGTATGTATAATTATTATAATCTTAAATAATAATTGCTGTTCGAGATGATTGTTAAACGGTTGACGGTTTTGAATGCTCTTTTTATCGTTTTCTTTTTTCCCACCAATTCGAAGAAAAAGATTATTGCAATAAAAATGTAAAAAATGTTGAAGTATGATAAATAAGGATGAAGTACAATACTTTTTCTTTTTCGTAAGAATGAATGCTTTGATAATGGCTTTTACTTTTTTTCATTGTATCGAAAATACGAAGTTCCATTGAAAAAAAACCGTAAAGCCTTTGAATGAAACATATTTTTTTCACAAAGAAATAGAATAACGACAACAAGAGTTTTCTTTTTCTCCTCCCGTCAACCGTTTATCAATTACTTCAAAGGATAGTTATCGATGATACATCCCAGTGAACAAACGCAGGGTGTAAACGTCGAGTGTGCAAACGAATTTGAAATGAAAGAGAAAAAGCGATACGCGTCTAGAATGGTCGACGAATTAAATCTATGAAACACGCAAATCTCTCAATTACGAGAAAGAAAAAAAGAAAGAAAGAAAGAAAAAAACAGATTATAAAACAATAATAAAAAAAAAGAAAAGAAAAAAGACCATTCTTTCTAAAACATTTCGTTCACGGTCTACAATTTTTCAATTCTCCCGCCCTTTTTCTCCCTCTCTTCCATATTTCACCCGTCTCTCCCTTTCTTTCGTTTTCTGGATCCATCGTAAAAACATTGCGCTCGTGACCTCGAAGCGTTGCATTCGCGCAGTCATCATGCGGTACGCGGCACGAGTAAAAAGAGAGAAGAGAGAAGGAGAGAGGAAGAAAGGGAAAAAAATACAGGGAGAAAGAAGAACGCAAGGGGAAAGGCGCAAAAATCCTTTGCGAGAGCTGTCAAATATCGATCTGCATTAAAGCGTATTAAAACACATAGGCCTTCCTTTTCGCGAAAATGGATCGTACGATGGTTGAACCGAAAGAAAGAAAGAGAGAGAAAGAGAAAGAAAGAGAGAAGACTTCAGTGTTTTTTCGAGCCGATGCACACGGAAAAATGTATCGTCGCCGGTTCATTAAACGGCGCGAGGGTTTTTGCACCGATTTTGCGCCTCTTCCCCCGCGCACATCCCCCCCCTCCTCACGGAGTTCATTATCGGCTTCCCGGTTTTCTCTGACCCACGATTTTTTTTCGTGCTCGTCCGCGGAAGAGAATCTTTTGACCGAGGGCCTCGTTTGACTCGTCCGATTTGATTAAAGAACTTTGAGGTTATGTACACGTATATGCGTTACCGATTGATCATCGATAATACCGACCGAGCTTATAAAAAAGCTTTATTCGGTTTAATTGGTTTTAATTTGGGCCAAGTGGAGAATTTTCTTTTTCGGATTCGTGGAGTGGGGTAATGGATAACTGGGAGGGGTTGAATGGGGGGGGGTGGTTCGACGAGAAGAAGAACGTCGATGAAAATGAATGTTTGTCGATATCTTCGGGATATATTCGAATCGAATATCTCTTCTTGGATAATTTTTCATTAAAAATATCGAGGAGGAGGGAAAGGAAGAGGGGATCGAAAAGATTGAAATTCTTCGAGGAAAGTTACATTCCGCGTTCAATTGTAATTGATGCAATTGTTGAGTGACCCGAGGCGATTTTCATTCCCGAGGCGGCTACCAGTGCACTGTTTCAATTCGTGGGAAAGAAAACTGGTCTGTTACGTTGCATTCCCCCATTTCATTCCATTCTTTATCATTTCATGCTCTCGTATTTATAGCGGTCTAATTCGGCGCCTTTCATTAATTACGAAGGGAAAACAGGAATCAGGCTGCAGCCCCGGATGCAACAAATGCAAACATTCATAAGAACATGTAATATATATATATATGGTACAACGATACGAGCAAAACTGGGGAGGGAAAAAAAAAGAAAAACGCGGCGGAGAAATTCGAATTGGACGCATACATAGGAGAAAGATAGCAGCAGCACATAGCGCGATGCGACTCTGAGCGAATGGAATCGAATTATTTGCCAAATAGCGCGTTAAATATGATATTTAAAATTTCCTATTGAAAATTCAGTTTATTACGAAACTCGATACTGTTATAGAAAAAAAGAATTTAATATAATCAGAAGGATTTCTCTTTGATCGTATATCTTCAATCTTCTCGCGAATTGTTCCAAGTAATTATAAAAAGAGAATTTTTCAAAGTTATTCGAGATATTTAGTAATTAAAATATATATATATATATTGCACGAACGAAGAAGAAACAATTATTTCTCAAAGAAACGCGGTTTATGGCATCTTTTACATCTGGAACGAACAATTTAGTTAAAAGATCGTGGTATGATCAAGTCTTCGAGTTTTTCGTTCGAAAACATTAGAAATAACCGAGATATATCGAATTCTTCGGCCTTCCCCTCCGAGAAAAAGGGAGCGTTGAACTCTGAATGCAATTAAGAAGCCGGTAGGCACTTGATACTTAATAACTCGGGGAGATAAATTCCACTCTCGACCCAAATCCCCGGACAGCTACGAACGAGCCTCAATTACCCAGGGTTCAGCGTACGAAGTAGCAGCGGAGTGGGTTCATTGAAAATCTACCTTTTTTACCTCCCCTCCATCACAATTTTACGTAAAGTTTGCTCAGAGTCGCGTGTTGCGCCAGTTTAAAAGTTCTCTTCGTGTGTAATACAAGGAGAGAGGGTTGCATCGGGCAAAAATGGACAAAAGACGATCGATCAAGTAGTAGACGAGATGCATGACGATTCCTATTATATAAGAAAAAAATAAATAAATGAACGAATAAAAAAGAAATATAGGCATAGAGTTGCATGAAAATGCAGCATCATAATTAGAATAGTTAACAGTCGGTATAACAATACGTATAGATATACATATACATATGTACATAAAAGCGGGTCATAAATCAATGCACAAGAGCTCGCGTTAACTATCCGAGACCAATTCCGCGTTTCACGCGGGAATCATTTATGCTCCCGTGCCACAGAAGTGGGCGTCTTTAGTTTCTTTTACGTGCCAGCGTTGTCCTTACCCTGAATATAGGATCTCCTGACAAGCTGTCGAGGCTAAATGTCTCCCAAGTTCCATTCTCTAGTAACGTATCGATCGAAAGGTCGAACTCCCGCGAGCGGTTCCTCGATTTCTGTCGAGAACCAGAGAAGGAAGCCTTTTAACTTTCGCATTATCTTCCGCTAATTCGCTTTTATCCCTTCCACCGCGTATCTTTCTTTCCCTACCTTATCGACCGGACGCGCGCGCGGTTCCGATTGGTCGGCTCTCTTTCTTTATTCTCGAAAGACGATGTTTACGTCGCGAAACACACACTTGCGATCAACTCGATTTAAGAAGTTTGAACAACGTGGGTGAAATTCATGCTTTATCGAATTGCTCAGTCGAATTAAAGCGTATTGAGAATACGCTTTAAGGTTCGTGTCCAAATTTTGATCCATAGTCGGCAACTCGTACGTAAATAAATTTTTTTCTTACGAGATATAGAGAATGTGTACGATATCGAAAATTGAATATATAAATTTTGTGAGAACGAGATACATTATGTTTGCGCGAACGAAGATTGATAATATATAATACACGGTGACCGAGCGAAATTACGAAAACGACCGACGGGTAATTCGATATCCGACGAAATCGAATCTGGCTTCGACGAAATTCGACGCTGACAGGAAAATTATATTAAATATTCTCGGGTATATTATGAAAGTTATTGTCACTGTGACGTCGGATTAATCATTTCTCTCTCTACTGCTCTCTGTCGATAATATTATTTATTAAATTATTTCATCCGTCGATTTTCGAAATTTGCAAATATTTGGATAGTTTAATATTACGCATAATATTATCTGCGATTAACATCATATAAAATAGGAAACAGCTGAAAGCTGTTACGGTTTTATACAGTTATGATTGAATAAAAATTTTCGTTATATTCGATCGAGGAAATATTTTACTTCCTGTAAATAAATATTATGATACGTTAATTTTAAACTTGCAAAGTGATACTTGGAATTATTAATACACCAAAATTTATATTTGACAAATTTCTACGAGTTTTAAAATATACATTGCAATTATTAAAATTATGCATATTATAATGTTATTATTATAAAATTTACGAAACTTGCAACATTTAAATTACAGAACATTTTTAAACAACACACAAAATTCTTTTCAATTATTGATAAATACCTGTTAATAAAGTTGCAACTGCGACAATTATTACAAAGTTTATCAACACATTATTTTCTTGTACAACTCTATTTTTAAATTATTATACATTAAAAAAATTGAAAAAACAATGTTTCAAAAAAAAGCAACTCTCAATACTACCTAATCTATTTATTTCCAAACAAGCAATAACAGTTTACGAACATAACCTAACACACTTAATGGCGCCTAAATTATTCGTTCCCAAACAAACAATTCGCGTAAACACTCGAAGTCATCGAAGCCAGGATCGATCGTCGATTCAAAAGATAACAATGGACAACCCAGAGTCGTCTCGAAGGAAACGTTAACCGCGATTTCCGTTGTCAGGATGCCCGAAATTGCCGATGTGCGAAACGTTAACCAAGACTGTATCTTCTCGCCGTAAATCCGAAGAATTCCGTGCGAGGGCGTTCGTGTGCTAAATCTAACCTTTCACGATGCGATCGACCTTCTTTTTCCTATCTTCGTGCGCTTATGTACATCTTTTCCTTCTTTAAATCTTGATATGGACTAGATTTGTGCTACTTTATGCGGCTTGGCCGTCAAGGCGAACAAGGCGTACAATAATTAAGACAGACTTCAAGCAATTATCAGCAATATAATACGTGAGATTTGGGAGACGATTTGTTTCGCTATCTATACAGTTAAGGTCTTTTGGCAATTATTATTACGGAAGAGTGTGAGGTTCTGAGACTATTTTCAAACGATTTGACCGAGCAAAGTGTGAACTGGTTCGTTTGAAATGAACGCTAGTGGTTTGAAAAGTATAGTTTTTCTTTTTTTTAAATCAATTTGAATTTCAAATTTCGTCTGAAAAAAAAGAAACTATTTATGCAACAATGATTGAAAAGTTAAAAGAAAAAATAGGGACTAGATACGAATATATTAAACCTAAATATAATACTAATAAAATTAGATATTATAACATTCAGGAGAGCGATAAGTGTCTAAAAATTTCGTAAGATAATTCAGAAATTGTATTATATTGTTTTCACCTTTAAAAACCATTAAACTAAGAATCCATGCTCTCTAAGCGATAAATTTATCGAGAATACCAAGACCTTGGCCAATTGTATCGCATCACTTGGCAGCGTTCACTTCCGTCCAGCTTGCCGTCGACTTAAGGGAAGTGCAGGAATCGACATTACCGATTGATAAAATTCCTTTCCATAAAAAGATTCGAATCTTGAAAATTTCTTCATCATAATTTTAAATCTTGAAAATTTCAATTTTCCAAGGATCAAATCGCTTCCTTCCACGATACTTTTCGACTCACGCACAACTCCCTTTTAGTATACGTACATTTTTGGTACAATTTGGTAAACACTCCTTTTCACGTTTCTTTCACGGACAATATATACAACAAGATACTTGGGGAGGGTGGAGGGTAGGGATTTTTACTTCTACTGTACAAAGGAGACAAATAGAGAAACGAAACGGGATAATAGAGAAACACGAACGGAACGGAAAATGCCGTCCGTTTTTCCGGCAACGTTCCATCGTGAAGAAGAAGAAAATGGTGCGATGCCAGCCCCTAATTCTCAACTAGATAAGGATGGAATTACGAAGATCGATCGATGGCTGTTAGGAAAGTGATGGCTTACCTGGAACAACGGTTTATCGGTGGACGGGGATGCTGGTATCTGAACGGTGTAGAACTTTTGCTCGAATTCGGGCCCGTGGTCGTTTATGTCCGCCACAGCGATCACGACACGGGTCGTCGAGGACAGAGACGGCCATCCGTCGTCCCTGACCGTCACCTAGAAACGAAAAAATAAAAAATTTTAAGAATCGAAGGGGATGGAAATTTTTTTTTTCGAGTTTTCTCAATTAATTCTGAAACTCTTACTTTGGGAATTTATCGATCGAGGATAAATGAAGGAGGATGTTTTGAATACATCGGAGAATTTTCGTTTCGAGCAAAATGGACGACGATGGACAATGGCAGGTAGCGATAATCTCTGTAAAGATTAACAAACCAATTTTCTCGAGTTAGGGGGAAGAGAAGTTTCGCTAATTACTCCTGTGAACATCTATTAGTGAGCTTTTGCAAGTCAACCGTTGCCAATCAGTGTCCGGAATCACTTCAGGAAGTTTGCACAAACTAATTCTAGTAATCCCTAGATAGACAAGTTATCTTACTAGTGATATACATTTGCTTCAGCTTTGCCGAGCGCGTTCCAAAATCGTGGACACGTGTATAAAATAAATATAGGAAAGACACAACGTGTAAAAATATTAAATCATTTCGAGATTAATAAACAATATATATAACGAGACCTATCTCATATCGTTTCATTTAACGAATTGTAAACTCGATTACAATTTTTTCTTTTTCAAAATAAAACTTATACAATCTGGAGATTTTGAAAATATGTTCGATTCTTTTCTTCCGATAATAATATCGAGTTGAAAGAAAAATACGTGTCTCAAATTTAACTTTATCACAAGATGGAATATATCTATATATATATATATACATACGGTATAGCAGTTTCAAATATCACAATATCTCGAAACGTTCCCTGACAATATAACTTTCCCAGTATAGGCTGGCACGATTTTACCTTTTCTTTTATTCCACTTATCGCGGTCGTTACCCTCATTCCGCACACCTTCCACCACCATCGCTGCTCGTACCGCGGAATCATGGCTTTTCATTCGCGAATATCGCGTGCGACGATCTGCACAATCGGCACGGCTGACCGGTTCCTTTCCACAATCGTAAATGCAAGGAACAAAATCTCTAGGAGAGAAACTTATTTCTTCAACATACTTTTCCTTCTTCCACCGAGATAAGGAATTCTGCAATTTCTGCCTAAAAGGCCTGTTAAGGCCGACTCTACGCGGAAATGATTATCCATTTCGCTTCCAAAATTGAATTCTTCATTTCGAGGAAAATTTATTAATTATTCTTCGTGTTGGGTGAAAATCATTTCTTTAAAAGTTTCTTCTTTTTTTTTTTTTGAATGATTTTTTTCTCCATTTGCAGGATCGCATGTTTTTTATTTTAACGTGTAAGAAGATGAAACGAATTCAGATAGTGATTTGAATTAATTTTATACAATTTTTATACATTTTCATAAATAAGAATTATATTTCTCCAACAATTTGGATGATTTTTTTCTCCATTTGCAAGATCGAAGAAAGAAATAATTCTGAATCTGATTATTCTTTAAAGATGAAACGAATTCAGATACTTGTTTGAATTAATTTTATACAATTCACACTTTCACGAAGTAAGAATTATATTTCTTCAACAATTTGGATAATTTTTTTCTCCATTTGCAAGATCGCATATTTTTTTCTTTGATGTGTAAGAAATAATTCTGAATCTGATTATTCTTTGAAGATGAAACAAATTCAGATAGTTGTTTGAATTAATAGAATTAGTTGTTTGAATTTTATACAATTTTTATACATTTTCACAAATAAGAATTATATTTCTCCAACAATTTGGATGATTTTTTTCTCCATTTGCAAGATCGAAGAAAGAAATAATTCTGAATCTGATTATTCTTTAAAGATGAAACGAATTCAGATAGTTATTTGAATTAATTTTATACAATTTTTATATATTTTCATAAATAAGAATTATATTTCTCCAACAATTTGGATGATTTTTTTCTCCATTTGCAAGATCACATGTTTTTTATTTTTTATTTTATTGTAAGAAATAATTCTGAATCTGATTATTCTATGAAGATGAAATGAATTCAGATAATTTTTGATTTTATACAATTTTTATACATTTTCATAAATAAGAATTATATTTCTCCAACAATTTATCCAAGGATTAAATCTACACGAACGAAAATCTTTCCCTCTCGACACTCGATAACACCGGTTCGAAATGTATAAAAAGTTGTAGGAAGAAAGTTTCAAAAAATTTCCTGCCAACTCTTTACATCGACCGATTCTCCATCCACGTATTTCCGCGGGAGCCCATTTTATTGTCGCGTTATTGGAACGAGCCGGAAACGACGTGAAGAGCGCGAAAGAGGCGAAGGGAGAAGGGAACGAACCCTAGTAGAAAGGACCACGAATCCCGCGTCGTGGAAGGGGTAAAAGTTTTATCGAATTTACTCGAAATCCGAGGGCCTGTCATGGACATTCCTCCTCCTACTCGGCCACAGGTACAATTTAATTATTTGCCCGGTTATTTGTCTTACATTTTCCTTTCTATTCGGTCCAACGACTTTTATCTACGTTTAAAAAAAAAAAAAAAAGCAGATGAAAAGAAAATTTTTCCTTCCCCCGAGACCAACCGATATTGGATCGCGTTGGTGTATCGATTAACCAATATTGCTGGTCGAAATTATCGCTTTATCTAATTAAATATCGTTTCGAGGGAAATTTAAATACATTGATACGAATTTTTCTATCGTTATTCTATAGAAAGGAAATCATGGTCGTATCGTGTGTCGAAAGAATTTTATCAATTAATATTAATGAAGTAAAAAATAAAGTAAAAATTATTAATAAAGTATCCACGTATCCTTTTAAAAATTAAAAATTATATAAGAATTATCATCGGATGTCGGATGATATTAAAAATTACGCTTTTTTCAAATAGATTTAAAGGTTCTTTCCATTCTTCGTTGCATCATAGTTTTTTCAACTAACAACTTCAATTATTTGTCGTTCACACATAGCATTTTTCGCAAAATTATTCACACAGAGTCCAGTTTATTCCCTCAGATCGATATTTAATCACACCCGTCGGCAAGGAATGCACAAAGTCAGCTTGTAAGCTTGGAAGCTCGAGACATCCAGGATCCCAGAGAGGCTTCCATTCGACCGCTTCTCCGTGTTCGATAATCGCGAAAAGTGACTTTTATAAAATCGGAAAAATCGCTATCTCCTTATCGTATCAAGATGAAAAAGGAGAAATGAAAAAGAGATTCGACCCAAAATTAAATCGAAAAAAGATATCCATTTTCGAGAAATATAAAATTTTTATTTTTATTTTTTAATAATAAAGAAAATGAAAGATGATGATTGAAAACGAAATTTATTATACAATGAATGAATATATAAAAGCTAAGAAACAAGGTTCATTCTCAAGCTGCGCTTCATAGAACTTCATTAATTGATTTTCTCGAAAAAAAATTCTCCCAATTATCGTTCCACTTATTCCTCGCCACGTTTCACCTTCACCGTTTCCCATACATTCTCTATAATTTTCCTCTTTTTCTTCGTTTTTCGAAGTCGTTGGGGAGGACCTGCGTTCGACCTGGAAATAAAGGGAGAGATCTTTGCGAGCATAAATTGGTCAGAGAGATCTCCCGGGGAGGTCCGCTTAATTCGACGCAGAAGCCTCGAAAAATCCCCCCAAATAACGTGGAATTAGAACGTTCTCCCCCTGGACGGGGGACGTAACAATTTTCATTAATTTGGCTGGAAAGGACAGGATCCTTTTTTTTGAGGAAGTATACTTCGTGGTCTACGTCCCTTCGAAGTTATCGAGTCTTAATTAAGCCATCGAGTCTGAGGCGAAGTAATATTATTTAAGGATGAAGTTAATGTAAAAATAATGAAAAATAATACGTGTTTCTCTTAATTCTGATATTATAATCATTAAATGTAAATGTTAATCTTAAGTTTGTACAATCACAAGTATCTTTCTTTTATTAAAATTAAATTCCTTCGAATCTATAATATTCGTAATATAAAATATTGATTTAAATGAAATTAGTCTGATTGTGTCCACTGCATGTGTTAATTTCAAGATATTTCCTCAAATCATATCCTTCAACGTGGAATTATCATTTTGACACGTGTTAAAAGAAAAAAAGAAAAAAAAAGAATATTTCCTCAAATCATATCCTTCAATTATCATTTTGATATATATTAAAAAAAAAAGAATTTTCATCCACTTTTGAAAGTTTTCAAACTATTCCACAGCGAATAAATAAGAAAAATCGGATCGTATCCTTCCTCGTATCGTCCATCGTGGAATTATCATTTTGACAAGTGTTAAAAAAAAGAAAGAATTTTCATCCGCTTATGAAAAGTTTTCAGGACAGTTCGAACGGCGAACAAATAGCAAAAATCGAAGAAGTTAAATAAAGCTGAAATGCAAATGAAAATAATCGTAGACGTGGGACACGAATTCGGCCACTTCTGGCGTAAATCCGTGATCCTCGCCGAGGAGGAGGTTCACGAGGGTTTGGCGTCCGTATGGCAACACCTGCACTAAATTACCACGACTACGAAACTCCTGTTTTATCCAGGCAAATGGGGGAGGGATAGGGTTCGGTGGTTGCGATGTTACTACCCTCGCAACGATACGGTTGATACGAGGGGTTTCGTGTGTCCCGGAAACTCTGACCAACGATGTCGGTGTACAGGTGTGCGGCCAGCTATTCCCCGTATGTATGCAGCCGTGTATACACCGTTTGCGTGCGTGACGGGGGTAGTTAAGTGTGAATTGGAACGAAATCCTCCACTAAATTTCAATGTACTGATTTAAGCAGCTTGTGATACCGGTGTTAATTCGTTTCTATCGGATATCCTTTAGCCCCGATTAATCGCTCCAAACTTTACCATTTTTTCACGAAACCTTGTCGAGGAATTAGATTTTTTAACGTGCGATGATTCATATGATTTGTATTGAAACCTCGAATTTCGAAGATTTTTGAATGAAGTGAACTCTTCAAATTCAATAAAATTATAGAATCTAATAAAATATTTGTAAAATCCTGAAAAGTATCTTTTCGCGTGCTAAATTCAAGTTTTTTTGAATTAAGAAAAAAAAAAATTGTGTATTTGAAGTAAACCCTTTAAACTTAACAAAATATTATAAAATTTAAATAAAAAATAGAGCCTATTTATGATTAAAAAATCAAAGATTTTTGAATGAAGTAAATCCTTCAAACTCGACAAAATATTATAGAATCTAAATAAAAAACAGACCTAACCTAACCTATTTATGGTTAAAAAATTATTATAAAATTTTGAAAATTGTCTTTTCGCGTGCTAAATTCAAGTTTTTTCGAATTAAGAAAAAAAAAAATTGTGAAAGGAATCGCCATCGTCATCTTGAAAGCTCGTCGAATTTCAAAGATTTTCGAATGAGGTAAACTCTTCAAACTCAATAAAATTATAAAACCTAATAAAATATTTATAAAATCCTAAAAATTATTTTTTCGCATGCTAAATTCAATTTTTTTATTAATTAAGAAAAAAAAATCGTGAAAGAAATCGCCATTGTATCGTCTTGAAACCTCGTCGAGTTTCAAAGATTTTCGAATAAAATAGACTCTTCAAACTCAATAAAATTAAAAAATAAAAGACAGAGTCTATTTATGGTTAAAAAATATTTATAAAATCCTGAAAATTGTCTTTTCGCGTGCCAGATTCAAGGTTAAAATTCGATAACATAAATTGACTCGAAAAAATCGTGAAGGGAATCCTTAAAGTCACCTTAACGCGAAATTAACAATGGGAATATGTTTGGAATCGCTTCATATTCCCAAGGCGGTTTCGTTGTTCGACGCAACATCGTGACGAAGGAAGGTGGGACGTTTTAATATCGGCCACGATCTCCGCTCCAACAGGCGAGACACGAATGCGGTGGCCAGCTTCTACGAAGGCAATTTGCGGGAGCAAATACCTACGCGAAATTCCACGTAGTGGAATCGTTAGCGCGGCGGGACTCTTGAGGCGGTTGATCGTACGTTCCGCTGTTTTCCACCGATCCGCGAGCTTGCATTACACCCGTATCAGATGGTAACGTAAGGGAGCCGCTTTACCGATACAGCCCCATCTTTTTCGTCGTCCTTGTTATTCGCTGCAAGATGAAGAGAATCCGCGCGAATTCCTGATAACGTTTGATAACATCGCAGCCGTGCTATTACCGATACGGTTAATTACAGTCGCTGGTATCGTTCGATTCGAAGATTATAAGGATTTGTGTTAAATTGTGTTGGAAATTTTGCTTCGTCCTCCCCCATTTTAAATCTATATTTAATCTTATCCTCTTATGGAGCTTATTAGTTAACGATTCTACGCAAGGATATTTTTATAAAAAAGATTTTATCATTCGATCAATCGTTGTAACGAATAACCTAATAATGGTTGTAATTGTTTAAGAGTTTTCTTTAACACGACGTGTTCTGGTTAAAGGATCGTTCGAGATGATTGAGTGGTAACAACGCAGCAGTCAGTGAATCTGCACTCTTCAGCGTCTTTTTCCTTCCTTGATTGAAATCCTCCTCCTCGTCCTCCTACTTCTCACGAACACGACAATGGTCTTTAGCGATTTCGTCCGTCGTGCCCACTTGAAAAGTCTAGGTCGATGGTAAAGTAAAGAAATGAAAAAGAAAAGGGGAAATAAAATATCGTGATAATAAACTTCGATTCGGGGAGGAATATCGTTTTTAACTGAAACACGCGATCGACATCACTTCTCGTTTCCGTGAAACTGGTGAAATACGGGCGAGACGAGAAAGGATACGATTGCAACGGCCGTAATTCGGTATACGATCGTGTTTGCAGTGTTTGCAGCTAACCTTTGACCTACACGCTAAAACTGTTTCGTCAACGGAACATTTCCTATTATTCTCTTTTAATGGAAATGAAATTCCCCCGTTTTGTTTTCGGCAAAGATTAAAGGAGCGTGAAATGTAGTGGAACAAGATTCGAAAAGTAAATTCGAGATGGGATCGCTTTTGTTTGCGAATTTCGTGGATGAGAGATGTTTGATGGAAATTGCGTAATTGTGAAAACGATCCGGTAACGATTTTCTCGTTCGCTTCTTTTCCAAATTACGTAATAATTAACAACAAACTTTAAAACACGTATCTCACGTATTATCCTTTTTTTAATTTAATTTAATCGCAATCTTATTTTATTACAATTTTAATAATTAAACCCTATATATGTTAAAATTCACTTTTGACAATTAATGGACGAGAAAGTTATTATCGTATCTTATTCAAGTACGTATCGAAATCCCGACAAACAAATAAGATAGCCTATAATAATATTTCGATCGTGCCTTATACGCTTATCGCTACCCTGCCTCGTATCGTTCCCTTAATTTCCTCGTGCACTTTGCGCCTCAACCTTGCACAAGCCCGGCCAATATACCACTTGCACAATATACCCAGATACCCGTGGAACTCGCCACAGATAAGACCCTCCTTTGGAAGCAACGCTGTATGGAACCGTGAGCAACCTGTCCGTAAAAGATGCGGAGGGTTCCACATACGTAAGAAAGCGGCACTCCGGGGGCGACAAGACTTATTCCAAGGACTGTATAAATCGTGAATGGCGCCCGGTAGGCGGCACTACCTGCGAAATTGTCTTTTCTTCCACGACGAAAGCTCGTGTTTTTTACGATCTTTTCTTTTTTTTATCGATACTCGTTCGCGGATAATACTCGTCGTTATTGACGAGAGGAAGAGACGAGAGGAAAGTCTGATTTTTATACGGAGGAAACAAAAGCCCGGGCTTTTCGGTGAGCTCTATAATCGAGTCAGAGGAGATGAATCGTGATATTTTTAGCTCCATTTTGGAGACAAATTTTGAATGGCAGAATAGATGGAAACAATTTTTTTTTCTCTTCTATATTGAGTTAGGGATTTGATTATAATGTGTTTAATATTCAAGACTCGTGTTTTGAAAATATAAACGAATGATAAATAGAGAAAATTGTTTCTTGAAAAGATCGATAAGAGATCGTTAATAATAATATTAATAAAGCTCTTTGATTCGCTATCATTTATAAATAAATATTTATTTACGATTTGAAGGAGCAATCTTTTGAACTGAGGCTGGCTGGTGAATAAAGTACCACCGCAGATCTTTGTAACAACTTCCTCTTTTTCTTTTTTTTTTCTTTCTCCAACTTATCAACGAGTATAAAAGCGATGTAATATGGTGGCGAAAAGCAATTTATTTAAAAGGTTTCTTGAACGCAATTACCATTACCATTGATTTTATTCCTGGATACTCTCTCAGATATAGAATAAAGAATCTCTCTTTTTATTTTTCTCTTTTCTTTTCCATTTTTTTTTCTTCTTTATTTCGATCAGCATCGTGCTCGCTCCAATTTACGAGGATCAGCCTTCCTTTGGTAAATTCAATTCTTGCCATTTTGCAGAAGAGAAACATCAGCAAATGTTCGAATCTTGTGAAAAGTTTATGCTCGCTCCTCTTCTTTCTTGGATTCATGGAAACCGCCCTGGGAATCTTATCACAATTTTATCAGAGGGCACGTTTTAACAATTTTATCTGTTACACGATAGATTCTTTCATATTCCTTCGAAAGTTTCTTCTTGTGTTTTAAAAAACACAAGTTTTCGTTGTAGATAAATATCGTTTATTGTTATCCCAATCACTTTAAAAAAATAGTGTAAACACACATTGTTTCTCAAATTTTGAAGATTGATGAATAAAAAATCACGATTTAATTTCAAAATATAATTTTCAACTTTTATTCTCTACGGTGCAGAAGAAAATTTGAATTTAAATCTTCCAAGATTCGCATTTCACCATCGATTTCACGCGAGGAAATACAAACTCCTCGATAAACAAGAGCATAAAACGTTCGATTAGATGCAGGAGGGAAGAAGACCTTTAGAATAAGATAAAAGAGGATCAAAGCCATTGATCAAGCCATCCCTTTCTCGATCCTCCTTTCACCCTTTCTTTTCCAATATCGATAGATGATCATTAATCGTTCGATGTATCGAAAAGAAAGAAAGGAGGAGTGCATAATTTTCTGTTCTCCATCGAACGCCGCCATTTTTCACAGAGATTTAAATTTTTAAACGGAAATAATTCTTCGCGAAAACGAATAAAAGCAACGAATAATTCTAACATGGGAACCACGTTAAGTGAAATTTCCAATAATTTCTTCAACTTTAGTCTAATCAATCTTTATTTCTTTCTCCTTCCAATTGATTTATTTTTCGTTAGATTTCGGGAATGGGATCGTGGTTAAAAAAAAAGAATTCTTTTCAAGATATCGTGTTTTTATTCCATTATGGATCTGGGCAAAGGATGGCGGGGTCACGATATGAATTATTTTCACGGGGTGGAAGCGGGGAGAAAGAGCATTGGAAAGAGAATCGGTGTCCACGAAATTTCCACGCACGGATTCGTTAAAAAATTATTTATGGTGTAATTCGAGGTTGTGCATTGGTTTTTCTCTTATTCGCATTCTTAACTATTTAATTTAAGTTTAAAAAATGTTTAAACTTACCAATCTAGTCAACTTCGAACACTTGAAAGGTATTTTTATTCCATTCGTTTCTTTCGTATGGCGAAGTATTTCCTAATATTTCTTTAAAGTTGCTATTTTTTTATAAAAAATAATATCTTGATTTAGTAAAAATCACTTTAATATCTCGATGATTTTAATTATAAAAATTGCCAAGACTAATATTAAAAAAAAAATTTTTAATCATCGATTTAGAATTCGAAAAAAAAAACATTAAAAAAGAAACGACTGAAAAGTATGTTTTTTATTTTCCTTTTTTTTTTTTAATCAAGAGTAAAATAAATAGAAGATTCTTAGTCATCTAGAACTAGAAGAAAACGTTCAAAATTTTTCATTTATTGTTATTAAAATTAAAAGAAACGATCAAGAGGCGACGATGTTCTTTATTTCCCTTTCAATCATTATTAAAATATGCCTTGCATAAAATAATAATGCAAGAAATGTAAATGGAGGATTGATGGTCGCCCAGATTCGATCATGGACAGGCTTTTGGCGACTATGGATCGAAATAGGGTTAAGGGATTGGAAGGATACGTCTCGTTTAGCCCGCGGCTATGCATTGGAAAACGCTTAAGGTAGCACACAAGACGGTTAAGTGGCTAGATAAACGTTATCCTTTTCGGGCAACGTGTCTTTGGTTTCGAGAAACCGCCAAGCTTCTGCGCGAGACGTTTGAAAACGTGAGCGAATAATAAATATTTTATGGATACGGAAATTCGATACGTTTCTACGGTTTCTTTTGGTGAAAAATCGTCGTTGTTGCTTTTTCTCGTAACAAAACAATCGTCATATTTTTGTTTCCCCATCATCCCAAAAGGATTTTTTTTTGCAATACCAAAATTGTTCTAATATTCATTCGAAAAATAATAATCTTAAAGAATATCTTTCGATATTGCATATTAATATCATTCAAATAAAATTCAATTTTATAATTCAACTGTTCTTTAACAAAAAGAAAAAAAAAAGAAAAAGTAAAAAAATTTATTACAAAGACTCATAAATTTTCTTGATAAAAGAAGACGAAAAAAAAAAATTCCAAGTTCAAAATTCATTCGAAAAATAATAATCCTGATAAAGAATATTTTTCGATATTGCACATCAAAATCGAAACAAAACAAATTATTATATTATAATAAATAACATTAACATCCTTCAAATAAAATTCCATCTTATAATTCAACTGTTCTTTAACAAAAAAAAAAGAAAAAGAAAAAGTAAGAAAATTTATTACAAAGACTCATAAATTTTCTTGATAAAAGAAGACGAAAAAAAAAAAATTCCAAGTTCAAAATTCAAAATTCATTCGAAAAATAATAATCCTGGTAAAGAATATCTTTCGATATTGCACATCAAAATCGAAACAAAACAAATTATTATATTATAACAAATAACATTAATATCCTTCAAATAAAATTCCATCTTATAATTCAACTGTTCTTTAACAAAAAAAAAAAGAAAAAGTAAAAAAATTTATTACAAACACTCATAAGAAATTCAATTTTCTTGATAAAAGAAGACGAAAAAAAAAAAAAAAAATTCCAAGTTATTCGTTATGTACGGGGCGCAAGAATTTCTCGAAGGCAGAAATCGAAAGGCGGGGAGGAGGAGGTAACATCTTGGCATCCGATTATACAGTTTATCGAGAACGTCAAAAATAGCCGAGGGATATAGGAATTCCAGTTCGTCGCCGGTATTCCAGACTAGGGAGGACCACGCTCGAGGGTTAGCTCCCCTTGTCTGAACGTTGTTCATCAACGTTGTTCCATTTACAAAAAGGCCTCCTAGCTATCCTGTAGGGATATCGATAAATCGTCTCGCGAGAAAAAATTTTTTTTCAATCCCACGAAGGAAGATTTTATGAATTACCGTATGCCGCTCGTCGATCGAAGACGAGAAGCAAATTGTGCAGAAACAAGCGATTAAGAGAAATATATAGTGTATATCCTTTCGATACCCTTTTCGAGCTGGTTGTAAATTATTAATGATCGCAATTAGCGGGGTGTTTCCCGTGATAATATCTTTCAACCCTCGTTCGCTACCCTCTTGTTGTTTCTCTTGTACGAGGTTATGCTCGATTAGGAAACGATTGGTTTATTGGATAGATATTATTATTGGAGGGCAGCAGGATGCCCAATGTTTCATCTTACGAATTATCCTAGTTGTAAATTATCTGTAAGTGAAGTAAAATAATCAAGATAGAAATATTTTGTTTTATAAACTTGATATTTTTTTTTTTTAATGAAAAAATTTTAGAGATTTTCTTTTTTTTCATTTATTTTCTCGCAAGATTCATTTATGAGTACAAATTCTTGCAATTAATAATTCTTATGTAAATTTGGAATAAAAATTGAATTGAAAAATGAGAAATAGCAATTGTTATATTTTCAATATATTTTTATTCGAAATTTTTTCGCAAGATTCATTTATGAGTACAAATTTCTTTCTTGCGATTAATCATTCTTACATAAATTTGGAAAAAATTGAATTGAAAAATGAGAAATAGCAATTGTTATATTTTCTTATATTCAATATATTTTTATTTATTTTCTCGCAAGATTCATTTATGAGTACAAATTTCTTTCTTGCGATTAATCATTCTTACATAAATTTGGAAAAAATTGAATTGAAAAATGAGAAATAGCAATTGTTATATTTTCAATATATTTTTATTCGAAATTTTTTCGCAAGATTCATTTATGAGTACAAATTTCTTTCTTGCGATTAATCATTCTTACGTAAATTTGGAATAAAAATTGAATTCAAAAATAGCAATTGTTATATTTTCTTATTCAATATATTTTTATTTATTTTCTCGCAAGA
Source organism: Apis mellifera (assembly GCF_003254395.2). Taxonomy (NCBI): domain Eukaryota; kingdom Metazoa; phylum Arthropoda; class Insecta; order Hymenoptera; family Apidae; genus Apis; species Apis mellifera. The sequence goes on along the minus strand of NC_037643.1, from coordinate 11,818,784 downwards.
TTCATTACAAATTTCTTTCTTGCAATCAATCATTCTTGTGTAAATTTGAAATAAAAATTGAATCGAAAAATGAGAAATAGCAATTATTATATTTTTTCATTCAATATATTTTTATTCGAAATTTTCTCGCAAGATACATTTATGAGTACAAATTTCTTTCTTGCGATTAATCATTCTTGTGTAAATTTGAAATAAAAATTGAATTGAAAAATGAGAAATAGCAATTGCTATATTTTTTCATTCAATATATTTTTATTTATTTTCTTGCAAGATTCATTACAAATTTCTTTCTTGCAATCAATTATTCTTATATAAATTTGGAATAAAAATTGAATTGAAAAATAAAAAATAGCAATTGTTATATTTTCAATATATTTTATTCGAAAAATTCAAACGAAAGATTATCGAGATATTCGATTTCATACAAATTGTAGCTTAGTATTCTTTTGCAATCAAAATTCTAGAGGAAAAGCTTGGACGGGGAAAATGAGGATGAGAAAGGGCAAATGGTCGGAATCATTGGTCGGAATACCGCGAAAAATCGCGGCGAACGAAAATCGCGGATACGTGGCCCGCTTTAGAATTCGAGACAATGGCACCGTTCACGCATGTTCCTTTGTGTCGGGGCCATTTTTCCACGGCTGTTTTCTCTCGATCCCAACGCCCTTCGATGCTCGAAGGAACGCTCGCGGCCGAAACGTTTTCCATCATCGAGATTTTGAATCCATCCCAATGATTAGCTCTCCCCTCCCTCCCCATTTTCTTGCCATTTTCTTTCTCTCCTCCTCTTCCTCCATTTTTGAAACCCTTTCCTCTCTTCTTTCTTACCTATTCTCTATTCTCGTTTTGGGTTTGCAAGATTCTAGACTGTTCTACTTCTGTTTCGATATCATTGTGAATCTTCTTCGTGGACGTTTTTCTTTTTCTCCTCTCTAAGAAAATTTCCATTTTCCTTACTCCTTAATGATGATCTTTCTCTTTCATCATCTTTCCAATCTTTTAATCAGTTAATCAAATTAATCAAAATTACAAATTAATTTCTCTCTCTCTTTTTCTTTCTTTAAGAGTCTTTCGCAATTTTTTTCAATAAATGTCCACGCCGTTTCGTTTCAATTCGTTCAATTCAATTTATCCCGTAATAATTCTCAACAATCTCCCCCACCTTCGTATCGTATTCGATTCGTTAAATTTTTCACCGTCCACAATCTATCAAAATAATTCCGCGAAACAATCTGTCCAATAATACAAACTCCTATCTCTCTCTCTCTTTCTCGTTCCCTCTTCCATCATCCAAAGGGGACGACCGAGATCAAAGGGGAAAAATTCGCTCGCGTCTTATAGCGCAGAGGAGAAAAGGCAACAACAAACGTATTGTTGAGGGGCATCAATTCTCACGCCGTGCCAGTTCCTCTCTTTCTGAGCATCGCGTTTTTCACCCATTTCTCATTCTACGAGAGAGAGAGAGAGAGAGAGAGGGGAGGAAATACAACACGTAACGAGACGAAAATCAAGGGAGCCCGGATATCCTCTGGCGACGCACGAACAACCGAGCGAGCAGTTCTTCTCGAAAAGAGAGAGGAAACAAAAAAAAAAAAGAAAAAAGAAAATAAAAAAAAAATACATATGCGTGGCAAGTGTGTTATCCGTGTTGGAAGAACAACTGGTATTACAAGGTCTACCAGGAACAACGAGCCGGAAATACAACGGAAAAGGACAAGCCGGGTTTAATTACACTTTATACCACTGGAACAAGAGACAAACGCGGTTGGACATCTACAAGAGTGACGTGTATGCTATAAACGTTTTTTTTTTTTTTTTTTTTTTTATAAGGTTTAGTTAAGGATAAGGAGATAAAGCTGAGTCAGCTTGTTCGTGACGAGAAAGTGACACGGTGATTTTTTTTAAACGATTTTATTTTTCTTTTTATAGAAGAACCGTTTTGGTGCGGTTTTGACGGAACCGAAGCCAGTGGCGAGGTCGTAAAATCGGTCAGGCGTTGAGGGGGCCACGCAGCGATTTAAGTGAAATAAAGGGGAGGAGCCGTATATATAGGAAGACAACTCGGGATCGATGTTTCTTTCTTCTTTTCGCCTGTCTTTTTTTTTTTCTCTCTTTAAAGTTAAGGTTATTTTGAAACGTAATTTTAAGGAAGAAATTCAAAGAGTCTTCTATATATAGAAATTTAAAAATAAAATTGTTTGAAATAATTGTTAAATATATTGAACGTGTGGTTGATTAATAATAATCATTTCACTTTTTTCAACTAAATTCAATTTAAATTAGGAATAGCATACATTATAGACTTGTATAAATGAAGCAATTCTAAAGAAATTCATTTCAAGTGATGAATAAAATTTAATAATAATAAAGTTACTTCGATAATTTATTGTGAATTCAAAGAAAAATTAAAATCGAAGTTATATACGAAAAATGGATTCAATTATAACAACTACGAATTAATAAATAATTATTTAAAGCAATTTTATTTGAAATTTTTAACCTTTTTAACGAGCCTATTCTCATTTCAGGCAGACTTTATTGACAATCCTGCTATAATATTTGAACATTCAAAAAATTCTTAAAAATTATTTTCGTTTATAAAGTTTTATTTATAATCTATAAAATTTAATTATTCGAATATAAAAATTAAACTACGTTACAATAATCATAATCATCTTATAAGCATATTATAATAATAAAAAAAAATGTTTACATTAGAATACTCTGAAATATTTATGCTAATGCATCCAAGTTTAGATAAAAATCAAGTTTTATTGCCCCTTTCTGTCACAATCGACGCTAAGAACAAAAATAAAAATTCCTTCCAATCTATCAGAAACGTTCTAAAACCGTCCACGACGAAAGAGTGTCTGTCAAACCATCGTTCCTCGATCAACAACGATCTCGGTTTCTCGATCATCAGCCGCGATTTCAAAGGAATCAGGAAAAGCATTGGAAAACATTGGGGACTCGAGGAGATTCGATGTTCAATGACGTTCCCTCGAAAAATCGTCTCCTCCTTCTCTCTCTGTTCGTGCCGTCACGCGCTCGAAAAGCGGAGCTTTTTTCATTACGAAGAAAAAAGAGCGGGCGAAGATCGGAAGAAATAAAGTCGGGTATCGTTGCACGAAAGGGGACGCGAGGAATGTCAATTAACGCGGCTCCACCGACCACTCTGACTGTCCATGGCCGCGTAAAAAGGGTTTCTCGAGGAGAGGGGCGGGCAAAGAAGAAAATGATGAAAAATGGCGAGGAAAAAGGAAAGAGAGAAAGAAAGAAAGAAGAAGGAGAAGGAGTCCAGGAACCTTTGCTGAACGAGCCCTTTTCTTTTCTTCTCAGCCTTCGGTTCCCTCTCTTTCTCCTCCTCTTTCTTCCACCCTCCCCCTTTCCCTCCTTTTTGCCCCGACACGCGGGCCAACACCAGCCTTTGGTTAACCAGCTTCTTCGGTGGAGAGAAGACGCTGAACACGCGCGATATTTTTCCGTGATGGAGCATCCGTGACCGGAAATTGGCGGCCATCGATGCGCCCTCACGGAAAAAGAATCGTAAGGTGTACGTAATTTCGAGCCGTGGAAAATCGAGGGACCGGTTTTTTCTTTTTAAATCGAATTTTATATATAAGAAATTATGAATGTCAGACGTCGTTACGTGAATATCGTGGAGCGTTACTACGTTGAATTTGACAGGAGAATTGGTCGAAATTGGTCAGACGCAGCGGCGTTCTTTCTAATTTATCGCAATATTTGTTTCTTACGAATTCACTCGATCGTCACGAAATGGAAGATTAGTATCCAAATTTTGTCAATGATTAATTTTAAGCTTAAAAGCAAAAACAAACGAGTTCTAATCGTTTCTGAAATCTTTTATTTTGTTCCTTTATAATCTTCTTTTTAATGTTTCTCGGTAATCTCGACTTCTGATTAGAATTGGAGATTTTTTTAAAATGCTTAAGTAGCTCTTAATAATTAATTAATTATTGGATCATGAGATATCTCGTTTTAATATTTTTTTCGAGTCGATAGAATTAAAAAAATGAATAGGAGAGGAAATTCCCGACAAAATAAAATCGACAAAAACGAATTGTAAAATAAATATTCAATCGATTTGATTTTATTTATAACAGTTGAAATATAAAAAAGTACGTAATACTTTATAAATGCGAGTTAAAAAGTGCATACATACACACACACTTTCTTTCAAAGCGTTGAAAAATGTGCACTGGAAGCGAGCATAGTACAACGTGTTAATAGAGAAAAACAGGTGATTATAAATTCACCATATCACAGACTTATCGATTCCTTCTTACATAAATATACAAAAAGAAACAAAGATAAACATAAAAACAAGAGGCCACGCGAGAAAATAATTCAGCGTGGACGTCGATTAACACGAAAGTTACCTCCTCCTGGCGCAATAATAATCTTCGAAATCACTTTGCCGCAACGTTCGTCGCGGCCATCGTTAATTATGCCTCTAATTGACCGTCCAACCGAAGTAACGCTCGGCCACGGTGAAAAACACACAGGTGAAGGATGGAGGGAACCGGCGTCCTTATTAATGCACTCGCCTTTATATTCCGGAAAAGGTTCAACCGCGATGCCGCGTTGAAATATACGTATACGTATATACAGACAACACATATACATATATTTTGTCGCGCGAGAAAAGGACGAGGCGAGGGAAAAAGCGTGAAAAATCGCGTCTATTAATAAAGTCGCGGCAAAAAGCTTTGGCCGCGTTAAGCGGATAGCTTCCAACGCTTATGCGCTTCCACGATGCAATATCCTCCCCGGTTGTTGCCTGTTCCGCTACGAGTAATTTTCCAAGGGGAGGGAGAGCAGGGGGTAAATCTTCTTTGTCACGTGTATTTATTTATCGAGGAGATGTCTTACGTCCGTACGTCTTTTCGAAAATTTCTCTTCGTGGAAAATTCATTGGAAGTATTTTATTTTTTGATTACCTCGTGATTTTGCAAGGGGTGAGATGATTATTTTGCAGAGAATGATTTCGATCATTGGATCGAGTTTGACACGATTTTTTGAGCGAATAATGAAAAATCATTTACGAAAGATTGTAAGAATTATTTTTCTCTTTTTTTAGCGTATCGAAATGGTATTTTTTGTTAACAACTTTTTAATAAACGAAGGAGAAAAGAGATCAATTATTCGTTTTGCTATTGATTTGCGACTATGAGAAAAATAATCGAAAATTTTTAACGCAATTTTGTCGAAAGGATAAAAGATAGAAAATTCCCCAAAAGTCCGCCCGTTTAAACAAATTACATTTCGATACGGGGGGAAAAAAATGATCGATGAAAACTTGGAAATTGGAACGGTGGACAGTGGAACGGCGTGACTGGCAGGATCGTTTTATCACTTGGCAACATTTCCATCCCAACCCCTACCTGTCACGAACCATTCGCATTTCCTTCTCACTTCAACCTTTCAACCGACCTGTCGTTAAACTTCCCCTTCTAAAAATCTCCTAATCACATCAGCCTTCGATAAACGAAACGAACGAAAATTCAAACACATTCGATTATATTCATATTCACTTTCAGAGTGAAGAAAAAAATTATCATTTCTCCCTCTCTCATCACCCAACTTTCAATCAATCTATCTTCTTAACTTAACTTTTGTCGATTCATCGAAAAGGAGGATATTGAGATGCGTGCAACGTTTCAAACATTTTCGCCAGTGACAAGGTATTAAACTCGATCCAAATATTGAGCGTCGATGAAATTCTCTACCGACGGAGAGAGACAGAGACAGAGACAGAGACAGAGACAGAGACAGAGACAGACAGAGAGAGAGAGAGAGAGAGAGAGAGAGAGAGAGAGAGAGACGATATTCGTTCAATTAACGAAGAATTCGGCGTGGGAAGGGTTTCGAATAAGGGGAGGAGGAGGAGGAGGAGGAGGTTCAGCCTCTCGCGGCAGTCGATCATAAATTTCAACGGATTACGCGGGAGTAGGTGCTCGAAACTGTATCCGGCAGACACTCACCTACCGTCCCTCACGATGGTAAGCAAGTTTCAAGCCTACTTCGGAATACCTTTGCTCGAGTGTCTGCAACCGTGCCTCGTGAATAAGATAGGCGAGGCGACGACGACCCCCGAAAAAGCTGCAACCATTGAAATACCCTCTTCTCGTTCCCACCCGGAAACCGGAAACTCTGTCGCCCGAATCCACGATTCTTCTCTTTGTTTTTCTTTGGACGTTGTCTCGCATCCTTGTGTTCGAGATGATTTGGCGAGAGAGGGGAAGGGGAAGAGGAAGGGTGGAAATATTATATAATACCATTGATATTACCATATTGATACTTTTCGGATATTTATCGTCGTTAAACTTTGTTTCTTAATAATTTATTATGATATATATCCTATTGATTTGTATATAATTTCTTAATAATATTATTCGATGATTAGAGAAGAGAGATACATCATTTTATGTATGAATGGGTTTGATAATTTTTGATAAGTGATTTTTTTTTTTTAGGAAGAGGGGGAAATTGTTGTTGTTGAATAATCGTTAAGAAATTTTATAATATTATTCGAAAAATATGTTAAATATTATTATAAAAATATTATATTATTATTATTATTATTTTTGATATAATTTTTGATAAATGATTCTTTTTTTTCTTGGGAAGAGGGGGAAATTGTTATTGTTGTTGAATAAAATTAAGAAATATTATAATATTATTCGAAAAATATGTTAAATATTATTATAAAAATATTATATTATTATTATTTTAATATTATATTATTATAAAAATATGTAACTCGGGTTTATTGATTATTGTAAACTGAAAAGAAAACAAAGTTTGTGTAAATAAAAATGGCTTTATAGTTTCAGCTGATAGATAAGAAAAAATTCTATCAATCCTTTCCTTAATCGTTCTGCAATACGATATGACGAGTGATTGGAATTATTCTACATCGAGTATTTTTCTCTGGAAAATGAATCTTGATGATGAAAATCATCAAAAAAAAAAAGAAAAAAAAATAGTTGAGAAAGTTCTTTTCAAAATGTCAACGTTCTTCCTTCCAAGGGAAGAAATCTTTCTCGAATACTATGCACATTTTTGATGTATACATTTGCGACATGAAATAATTTGAATACAAAACAGAAATAATGTTAATCATCCCCGCAAGAATATTATAAACAAGGGAGTTTCATTCGCAGATCAGTTGCAATATTAATGAGAGCGAGTATCAACTTAATCTTCCAACCTGAACAGATTTAATAAAATAAAATTTCTTCCCTTGGAAGGAAGAACATTGACATTTTTATCTCGAAAAAAACTTTCTCAACTATTCTTTCCTACCAAGAAAAAGAAAACTAATTCCAGCCAATAATTGTATCGAAACTAATCTAATTTTCAATGAAAGAAAATTCTTCTTCGCGCAACTGTTTTTTATCATTAATTCTTAGCTCCTCAGTTCCTTATCTTCGTTGGACGATGGATTGTAAATCGTGTATTCGATGTGGCAGGCAGCTCGAGTACTTACGCGTGTCACGATCGAATTTATTTAGTCGATAGAATAGGGGTTGATGAGATACACATCACCCCCTTGGTTGCAGCAACCAACGGATTTCGAAACGCCGGGTTTAAAAATGACGGAGGGTTTTGCGCCACCGGTGCAAAATTGCAGGATTTAGAACGGCGAATAAACAGTTCTTTCTAGGTGAGGACGTATTTTAAACCAGATTTCGGTGCTTTTGGAAGGAAAGACGGCGTTCGAATAAAAACGCCGGGTGAACATTTTTCTCGACATATTTCTTTTTTTATTTTTTTTTTTCGAAGAAAAATTTTGTTTCAACGTTGCACGATTAAATTATGCAAATTACGCGGGACAATTTTTTATTTATTCCAAGTTTTAGAATTTAGAGTCATCGTTTCAATTTTGACACGGTCGAATATGTGATGGACTATTGTAAATAATTTGGATCACTTAATTGTAATTGTTTCGGTCAAATTTCAAATTTATCTTCAGAATTTAGATTTGTAAAAGTTCGTTGGTCAACGAAGTGAATTAAAAATGTGATAATTTAGAGCGAGGAATTAATATTAATATTAAATAATATTGCATTTGGAACAGTTTGCATTAATTTTTTAAATACGTTTGTTCCCTCTTGGACGTTTTGAGTAAAATGTGAAAGAATAGAGAATATTAATTTTGAATTTGGAACGATTAACGCATGATTTATTCAACTCGATTATCCGCGAATGCGTTAATCAAATCTCTCTAATTGCTCTATTTGAATCATTTTTCTATCAATTTCTAATTAATACATCTTAACACGACAGAATTGGTATAATTTCACGATCACATTCAATTTACGACAAAATTCCATTCCATTGAACTAATTATCCCTTCGAAATATACATTGAATTTCAAATAATATTCAGGAGAAACAAAGATGGCCTTCATATCCTCGAAAGAATTCGAAAATTGATGAATAAATTTCTGAGAAATTTTGGAATCGAATAATTCCAAAAGAGTGAATGAGAGAGAGAGAGAGAGAGAAATGGAAAGAATGTTTCGAAGATTTATAGCGGCCAAAAAGCGGTCGACAGTTCGAGTCGTGCTTCCGTTGCGGAGGAAAAGCGGTTTCTAGTTTCCTGCGTGCCTACGAATGCGCCACCCGAGCCTCGTAAATTATGAGGCGGAATTATGAAAAAAGAAAGAAAGAAAGGGATGAACTCCGCCGACGTTTTCTCTAAAAATTCCGCGACGCACGAATCTCCTACGCCCGCGACTCTGAATATGTATTTTTGCCCGAATAAACGAATTTCAAAACAACAAGGGTGGAGGAACAAAGACGGAGCTCGAAATATCAAATAATCCCATAAGTTGCGTTTCCTGAAATTCTTCTAAATATTATTTGTTTTTTCTATGTTTCTAAATAAAATGTTCCCCTACTCCAAAGAATTTAATAAATGATAATTATTCCCTTCTAGAAATCCTATTAAAAAAAAAAAATTATATTGAAAAAATAATATCCGTATCTTTCTCTTTTATTGCGTTTTGGGGAATTCGAAAATCAAGGGAATAAAAAAAAATTTCTGAAAATTTTAGGAGGAAACGCGATTTTATTATTAAGAAATCAAGATGATTCATCTTCCTTCCTTATTTATTAATTCGAATAAAAATACGATTCTCTTTCTCTTTCTCTCTTTCTTGGTGGAAGCAAGCTCGATCAATTATCACGGCTCGTTTACGGAAAAATAACGTAACGGCGACAATAATTGGGTTAATTTTACACGGAATAACGCCGAGTCACTCGTACAATAATTAATTATCGCTTCAACGAGCGCCCATCCCATCTTCCCTTCCTCCATCCCGCTTCTTTTTACCTCTTCTTCTTCTTCTCTCTCTCTCTCTCTCTAGATTTCCTGCGCTCAATTCATTAACGCCATTGTAACCATGCTAACGATGCTAATAAAATTTGTATTCCCAATATTAAATATCCTTCAGCACGGATCATTATTTCGCTGGATTAATCTTAAAATGTATATATATATATATATATATATATATATATATATTGGATAAGAAGATGGGGTCATTTGCATTGCAAAACGTAATCTCCAAAATGTAACCTCGAACGAATCGTCGACAGACGGATATATCCTATTATTGCCTATTAAATGGGACGTCGACTCAAGGTGTAATTATTCGTTTCATTTTATAATCAAGGCGTTAACGAATTTATCGAACGGTTGTTGCCTTCGACGAGTATGAAAATGGACAAGGAAAGGATTCGATTGGATGAACTTTGGAAAGTTTCGTGGCTCGAGTTGTTGTTCAACGGAGCTCGACACGATGCACATATTGTCACAATCATCGTTAAAAATTCATTTCATTGTCATAGATCAAGATCTAAGATATATTTTAATATATACAATTTATATCAGATATCATTTTATATATTATGATGAAAGAAAGAAATTGAAAATAAGTAGATAGCATTTTCGAATTGATTAAGGAATTTTATTTTTTATTCCTTTGAAGAAGAAGTGAATTAATTTCATTTCAACGAATATTTAATCATTCGATATTAAATTTCTGATTAATCTGGTATTATATATGGCTGTTAATATTTATTTTTAGCTTTACCTTTTCTGAAACTGTTATTTTCAGGGCAGATTCAAATAAGAAAAATATCGATATTTTGGCCACGAGACACGAGGTGGGAGGTGGTTAAGTGAAACAATTCGAAACAATATCTCGATGGAAGGGGTGTATTTTTTAAATTTGGAAAGTTTGGACGGATATGGGAAAGTTGAGTGAGTGAAACTGACACTGAATATGCGCATGCTATTATACGTACGGCCACCAGATGGTTTTACTTTGTGGTAACAGTGGTTTCAGACAAAATGCTTTATAGAGCGGAAGTGAAGAAGAGGATGCTTTTAAAATCGAGCGGGCAATTTTCAAGATCGGAATTTGATTTGGAAAAAAAAAGATACTACGCAAATTTGTAAAATGATATTTTGCAAATATTATCAATACGTGGATTTGATTTAATAAATAAAATGTAATTCTCCCGTCCTCTGAAAGGAAAGAAGTTTTAATGAAAAAGTAAACTACGTTTAGTTTGAGTGTATTTAGAAGATGCGGACGTTTCTTCGCCGTAATCTGGTTTATTCTTGGGGGGAAGGAGAGTGGAGGAGAAGCAATTAATATAAAACGTGAAGCGTGAAGCGAAATGGAAAAATTATAAGTTTCGTTGGAGTGCTCGCTTAAAAGATGTTGAAAATTGTACCCCGAACGGTTACGAAGATGAAAAGTTAATCTCGTTAGTCGTTGGCTTCTTTCGATTTATTACACGGTTGATAAGATTTTTCTTGAAATAATTTTCCAAACTGATTTCTTCAGAGAAGGGGGCAAAAATGTTTAAAAATGTTTCGTCGGTTCACAGACAGGAGAGAAATTAATAAATATTCCTTCGAATGGAATTTAATTACGTTTCTAACCTGCTGTTGTTGCTCGAATTTTGCAATTAATGCAATTGCTTTGATTGTATCGTCATAACACTAGGATGTTAACTGATTAATTATGAAAGAGGTACAATTCTAAATTTTATCGAGATTTAAGTTGGATAATATCACGAATAGCACACTGTTTAGAAAAAACATCTTCAAACATAAAAGAAAAAAAGTTCAACAAAAAGAAAATTAACAACACGAACATTTTTATCTCGATTTTATTACCTTTATCTTCACGAAGAATAATAAAAATTGAATATCGTAAGCATATACGTAAAATCGAGAGCATGGAATGCCTTACTAATATTATATTCTTCATAGGACATCATTCTTGTAAAGTTAAAATGAATGAAATAATAATAATCATTAAACATCTGAAAGAAGAAAAAGTGAAAAAAGAGTTTTTGGGGAGATGAAGAAATATTTATCCAATTTTATTCTATTCTTTCTCCAAAACTTCATTAATTAAATTATAATTAATCAAGCACGAGTAATACTATTCTCGAAATTTAAATAATAAAAAAAAATATCTAAACTAAAAAATTGAATATCGTAAGCATATACGTAAAATCGAGAGCATGGAATGCCCTACTAATATTATATTCTTCATAGGACATCATTCTTATAAAGTTAAAATGAATGAAATAATAATAATCATTAAACATCTGAAACAAGAAAAAAGAGTTTTTAGGGAGATAAAGAAATCAAGCATGAGTGACACCATTCTCGAAATTTAAATAATAAAAAAAAAAAAAATATCTAAACTAAAAAATTGAATATCGTAAGCACATACGTAAAATCGAAAGCATGGAATGCCCTACTAAGTTACATTTTTCATAGGACATCATTCTTATTTTATAGTATAGTATATATTATAATAATATTCTTATTATATATATATCTTCAAGAATCTTAATAAAGTTAAAATGAATGAAATAATAATAATCATTAAACATCTGAAACAAGAAAAAGTGAAAAGAAAGTTTTTGAGAAGATGAAGAAATATTTATCCAATTTTATTCTATTCTTTCTCCAAAGCTTCATTGATTAAATTATAATTAATCAAGCACGAGTGACACCAAAGTTCTCCCAAATTTAAATAATAAAAAAAAAATATCTAAACTACCCCAGAATTAAAACATTTCAATACCTTACATACGCCAATCTTCCTCAAACTACATCGAGAAGAAAATTCAATTCAAGATCGATCCGAACCGAAAACCTGCTAAAACTAAATGAAACGAAAATACCAAATACGACCTCGACTCGTATTACGTCGCTATCATAAACAGCGCAAGCCCAGACCGATCCTTTTGACCGAGCCCGAGTTTCGAATCGACCGATAAATTCCTCTTCATCCCCTGCAATCGTATCACTCGCTTGTCCACTCGGATCCATCGACACGCAAAAGCTCGTTAAGGGTTTTGGAAAGCAAGCAGCCTCTCCTCCAGGTCTATTTATTCGCAAACCCTCTTCCTCCTCCTCCTCCTCCCCAGCTTCGTGGCCGACGAAGCTTTTCCCGAGATTGCTACCTACCACCTACCTACCCTTTGCTCTTTCCATTGTAACGAAATTCTGGCGTTTCTTGACACACACATATGTACACACAGCAGCGCAAAAGGTGCTCTTCCTTTAATCCAAACGCGAAGAGGGATCCCTCGAGAGGCCAGGATGACGCAGAGAGAGCCTCGTTCCCTCCTGGCCGACAGTTTGTTTTTTTCTCTCTTTACCTAGCTCCATTTTCGTATCTTCCTTCCTCTTCGTTCCCTTGTCTGAGCTTCTCTCACGAGAGAGAGAGAGAGAGAGAGAGAAAGGGTGGTGTTTTTTCGAGGGAACGACACCCTTAAAGCTGGCCCTCTCGGTTTCACGGGGGCTCAGAGGAGACAGGAGGTTCCTCCTCATTTTACTTTTCAATCTTCGGGAGGATGCGATTTTCTTCCTCATTTCCAGTCTGACAATATTAGGGGATGGAGAAGAGAGGGAGCAATGGTTCGAGAGAGAAGAAGGGGACTAAGAGGTGGAAAGGATGCATCGGTAATCGACCTATCACCTGTTTGCGTTAGTACACAGTTAGGAAATTCGATTTACCGTAACGACACTCCCCCCTCCCTCTCTCGATCGATCCGATGCTTCTGCGAGATTTCCACTGCGAACGGCTTTAATCCCAACGAATTACGTTTTCGTAATCTTCCTCCTCCGTGTTTTTCAAAAGTTAAATGATTCGAGTCGAAGGATCAGAATTCGAAGCGATTATTTTCGTTTCTTTTTCTCGTCGAAGAATTTATTTTCTAACGTGAGAAATTTTTTAACGGTAAATTTATATTATTCTGTTGAAAATTTATCGTTTCTAAAATTCTGACAATTTATATTACATTCGAAATAATCGACGTATATGAAAATGTAATAACGATACAACACCTCGTAATCATCTCGGATAACATAACCTCTATCTACTCCATTATGCGGTGTCGCAATATATTCATGAATGTATTACGTATTTCCACTCTAACGAATGATAAAAGAGGATTACGAGCAATTAGTTGCTACGCCCTATCGTTAATTACTAAATTATGAAAATTTGCAAATGGTCGATTCAATGCTTCTTTCATATCTTCAATTATAAAGATCCATTTATCTTGCTGTAAAAGATTATATTATGTGTATATATATATATACAACGAGCAAACTATTCAAATTCATTCAAATCCTGTCGCACATTTGCAAATTCTCTAATCCAAAATTTGCCACCATGATGGAGCCACATATCGTACAATCTCTCGTGTATCACTTTTTTTGTATTCTTTATTCTCAGTTTCAAAATCCTTCAACACTGTATTTCTTATGCAATCCTTATAATTATCTTCTAGATCATTTTTATCTCAACATTTTTTATTTCAATTATATTTTGAATTAAAAACTACTGAAAATACTGCACATTGTTCCATTTATAAGTATTTTATGTAGATCAATTATTATTAAAATAAATAATATTTATTACCCTTAGTTTGTATAAACTATATACAGAATATAAAAATATCTAATAGTGTTGAATTATTTATTTTGGAATGTAAATATATTACTTGTTGAGATTCAATGTAAAAGAATTCTTCAATCAGATCAAATAATTTCCACGATTATGAGAACAGTTCTAAGTTGAAAAAAGGAGGATTCAAGATGGCGGCGTGGCAGCGCGAAATTTAACTTTATCAAAATTCGAGGCAAGTGGTACGCATGAACGCGATGATTACACTCGGCGTAAGATAATTATTTTGAAACTAAGTTGGAGAGTTGCTAAGCTTTCGTATCAAAACTCTCTCAAAGACCGGGAATTGTGTTAGAAAATAAACGATTACTAACGTACATAACGTGTCACGAGCCGAAATACAAGGTGCGGAAACTAGGCGGATTTCCAAAGTGTATTTAACCAAGTGCAGTTTGGGATTTGATCCAATCGTTGAAAGGGATTCTTGCTTAAGGATTAAGTTTCTCGAAACAAGGACGATCGAATGTAACGAGCGAGAAGAGATATTTCTTACTCTCTTTCTTTTAAATTTAAAACTTCTCGAACAAGGATACTTTGTAAGAGAAAATTATAACTTAAAGATAATATTAATCGAATTTCTTGAAACGATTTATTAACAAAATGTTTAATTTCAATTGTTTTCTCTCATCTATTCTTTTACCTTAACTATTTAAAACTCCATTAATAATTTTTTTTAACACCTTGAAAACACTTCTCTTGAATAATATTATCGAATAAATCGTATTAAAAATATAAACTTCTTTCTCACAATTTTTTTCCAAGAAATAGACCAACAACTTTGAATTACTCTTGGTCAACGATCATTCAAAAGAATTTCCAGAATTATCGCAGAGCTTGAAAATTAATTTCGAAATTCAACAACACACATTTTTCGATTTACGAACGAGTTGATCATTCGCATGCAAATCACTCACCTCCAAAACGTGTTCCGCCTGGTTCTCCCGATCGAGCTTCCGTCCGCTGGTCGTGATCAAACCTGAAACATAATCGAATAGAGAATTAGAGCAACGGCCTTAATAAATCCCCGATTAAACGGTGTTTCAATTAAGGTTTCTGGGCTGACGTTTTATCGTGGGCCACGATCGGGTAAACCGAGGAGGAGGAGGAGGGGCAATTCTCGGTGGCAATTTACCAGAGAAATGAAAAGGCCTCGATTAGCGGGTTTTCACGAAATTATAGCGCTCAGATTTCCACCAACTCTCGCGAAATCTCTCCACTGTTCTTCTCGTTTTTCTCCCTTTGCGCTTTCATCTCCCTTCTTTTTCAAGAATGAACATTGTAAAAATGAAGATTCGAATTGATATTTGTGAATCTCTATTCGAATCGTAGATATTCCTTTCTTTTCAATCGATAGAATGAAAGATCGAGATATTGTTTTCGTTTCATTCATACATTCATTTGGCAGAATCTTCGATAAAATAATAAAATTCCAACTGTTTGTGAGAATAAACGAATTGCAGTAAATTTAATTAATAAAGAAGGAGCCAAAACGAATCTTTTCAAATAATTCGTGGTGGTCATCTGGACTGTTTCTTCAACAGTTTCTTCTCAAAAAATAATCGCGCGAATGGGAGAGTTTCTGCAGAGCTACTCGTTTCTGGCCTCTATTCGTCGTGAAAATCGGAAGGAATTTCGTTATAGAAACTGAGATTTCTTTGGATTGATTCGAAAAAAAGAAATCAATTATTTTAACAGAAAAATGGATCAAGTTGAATAGACGAATTAAATTTAAAAATTATTGAATGTCGATGACACGCGAATTTAGAAATAAAATTTCAATAGCATCTTTATTTTCTAGAAACAGATTGATCAGATTGAAAGTGAAGAAGATGAGACAAAAGATTAATTAAAATTATTTTATGAGAAAGATGGATAACGAATAAATGAAATTAGAAATTGTTTTTTCTTTTATTCTTAAAAATACGTAATTTTATTTATATATAAAACTTCCATTATAATTTCGATAATATCTTCCAACTTTTGGAAATGCATGGCGGAAGGCAGGTGGATGCCGCCTGTTTCCGGGCTACTCGTCCACGGAACAAGAACGAAGCCTATGAAAATATGCCTGTCGTACGTTGTAAACCGCACTCGTGCTCTTTCCCCCTTTTTTTTTTGCAGTCTAGTTTGTACGGTTTCTGTTAACAACAACGACACAGATTTTATATTCCAACCGGATGTATTAATCAGGTTAGAAGGAAACCGCGCGCGTTGTTTCTGCTTCGACACGAAATTTCTCGAACTTCTCGAATCCGTTAGACTTTGTGAACAGAAGAGAAATAAATGTGAAGGATTAAATAAAAAGTATCGGTTGCGAAGAATTATTTTATAAAATTTCATTCCGATTGAACGGCCGTTTAATTAATAAGAATGTTCTATTATTGGGATAAATTGTTAAATATCAAAGTTAATGCGATGTACAAATGAATGCTTATGCACGATTTAATTTTAGATTAATTGAAATTTATTATACAGGCTCGAACGATTTTCAGCGATCGAGACGAGAGGAGAGATTAATCGATACGCAGTTTCAGATAAATTAAATCGAACAGAATTATGATAAAAGAAGGCAATCAACCGTGATGATTTCAATCGAATCATCAATCGAAATGATCAATTAGCCTTATATATATATAGCGTAAAGTATACTTAAAATTTATCATAAGATTAAAATTTCCGATAAATGCAGAATCTATTATTAACTAAATATCCAAGTAATTAACAAATTTCCATCATTTCAATATTCTCCAATTATATACGATTCAATACTACTGCTCGGTCACAATGCTAATTCAACCTGTCCATATTTCAAATTGTAATCGATAATAAAAATTCAATTTTATTTCTTTTATTACAAATTATTTATCCATCTACTTTTCTCAATGCAAATTGTGATAATAAAATAAACAAAATTATCTTCGAATTTAAGAGAAATCTGAAAGAAGAGAAAAAAAATTTAGGAATAATTTTCAAACATCATCCTCCCCTCTATTTTCATCTCGAAAGAAACAAAAAGGCAAAATAATGGTTGTAAAACAAATTGTTCCTTCGTACACAATCGCAATGTCACTTTATCCCGTCTGATTCGAGTCACAAAGCAGGCAAATCGAAGGGGGGGAAAATTTACAAGGATCGACGCGAACGTTGCTCGTCAACGTTGCAACGTCATTGTTCGACGTCAACCTGTTCGACGTGCGCTCCTTCAATCCGAATGATTCAGGAGAGTCACGGTAATAAAAGCCGACGTTCTGTCGGCCGCTTGCTTTTCCCCTTTTCTGCCGCGAAAGCTACGAAATGAGAAAAAGGAGCGACGGTTTCGAGGGGGGTTGGGTCGAATTGACGCGGGTCTAAAAGGATGATGTAAAAAATTTACGAGCACGATGCGATGTCAAAGCTAAGATATGTAAACGACAAAGTGGCTGCCTTGCTGGATGGAATCTTTTTCGATTCTCTCGACTTTCTTTTTCTTTTCTTTTTTTTTTTTTTTAATCGTAATCGATATCGTTTGTACCGTGTTTGTGATGTGGAGTCGTTGGATAGGATTCAGAGGAATTGTTCGAACAATTGAGAAAATTTGTTAAATTGGAAATAGATGTGATTGGTATTTTTTTTTTTATATTGGAAATGTTGTAAGATTTGATCATTTCGTTAGAATTTAAATTTGTCTCGAAGCGGATATGTATATTTTGTGATTATTAACCCCTAATTGAAGCCT
Source organism: Apis mellifera (assembly GCF_003254395.2). Classification (NCBI taxonomy): domain Eukaryota; kingdom Metazoa; phylum Arthropoda; class Insecta; order Hymenoptera; family Apidae; genus Apis; species Apis mellifera. The sequence goes on along the minus strand of NC_037643.1, from coordinate 11,801,028 downwards.
TGAATTGTTGGATGCGTTTTTAGGAGAGAAAAAAATCTTGAATAGTAAAATTTGATGATCGAAAGATCGAGAATTGGTATTTCTTTTCTTTCTTTCTTTCCATCTCATTTCTTAGAAATTAAAATTGTTTTTGTAGAAATAGATATTTTGCGACTATCCCGTATTTTTATTTTCACGATGACATTATAAAAAGATATATATATGTATATAATGCACCGTGTGTATTTTATTATAAATTGCGGATGATTACGCAAATTCATATATTTACGTACACAACACAAATAGAATTTAAATGGATAATTTTACTTGGGATATATTTTGTATATTTCTGCATATTTTATAATCGCTGTTTCTATATCTTTTGTATATATATATATATATATATATATATATATATATACATATATATTTAAATTTTCCATAAATTTTGCACAAGTACATCTGCATAATATAATTATAATTAAAGTTTCCAAAGAAATGAATTTTTTATGAAATGTACTGTTAAAAAAGAATGTATGCATTTTTCAATAAGAAAGACCTTAGCGTGAAATTAAAATAAAATTTCTCTTCGTATTATTCTCAATTTTATAAGCAATTTATTAATAGGAAAGGAAGATTTTCTGTTTGATACGCAAATTCGAACAATAACGAACAGCTTACCGAAAACAAGTTATAATCCTCTTTCAACCTCCACATACATATATATATACATATATACAACACATACCCTCTAGATTTTGCGAAAGGAAGGAGCGGCCACGAAAAATGGGAGGTCGTCGCACAACGAGAAATAAAACCGAGAAGATGAAATGAGAGAAAAATAAAACAAAAAAAAAAAAAAAAGGGGAGAAAAAAACTTGACAAACACATAACAGTGAAATGGAGAGAGAAAGGTTCGCGACGCGGAACGCATTTAAATAATTGCTTTTGATTTTCATTCCTCCCTCCTCCTCATCAAGTTGACGACATCCGATTCATTCGACCGAACGAGCGTTATTCTCGCGCATGGACGAACACATACACATACTCTTTCTCCCTGGAAAATCCCATATTATCCGGAATCAAAACTATTCGCGATATTACCGACAGTGGGTAAGGAACGCATATATTTCTCGCCCCTCCCCGAGGACGATCTCCTCGCGCCGACGATTCATCCTCGGGATCTCGAAGCCCGTCGGGAGCTCGCATTATGACGACGCTGCTAGGTGAAAAATGCGTGGAACCGACGATTTTCTCCTTCACGAGGAGAAAATTCTTCCATCCGACGCGGATCGCGTCGTCGCCGAGCACGATTCCCGCCGCAAGAAACCTCTTTCTTGCCGCGGTGACTCGGATTTTTGCGCGCATTTGCCTCGTGGCGTGAAAATATTTGCTCTGCCAACGAATAGCGTTGCGTGTATAAGTTACGTGTGAGTATAGGTGAAGGGAAAGGGATTTTTCACGGGCGAGTCGAGCGCTAGTGGAAAACTAGGGGAATTTTTGGTGAAATTTGAAACGCGGGGATATTTCCAAATATCGATTGAATTACTTCTATCAAATTGATTCAGAAAAAATTTGTAAGGTTCATACACGCTTGATTATGCTGTTTAAATCGTAATTTCATTATCTCTATTCAAATAAGTTAAAAGTTTCAATATTATATAGTATCCGACCGACGTATCTAACAACATTTAATTTTATTCGAATAAATCGTAACATTAATTTCTTGTTCAATTTTTTTTTATATGTTATTTAAACATACAAATCAAACTTGTCGTTCTCATCGAGCGCAAAGAAGTTGGCTATGGGCACGAGCAGCAGTGCAATCAGGAGTCGCCATTAACGGCCGCGTATGAAGAATCCAAACTACTGCTATCTATAGACCAGTGTGTTTTGAATTGCAAATGCCTCTCGCGGTCTTAAAATTCGCCTCTGTTTTTCGGCTGCCTCTGGTTATTGACCTTATTCCCCCGGATCGAATAAACTCGAATATACTCGCGAATATACTCGATTCCCGCGACGTACAACTTCTATATTGAGTTTCCACGTGAACAGGTGTTAAACGAAGGAGCGGGATAAAAATAAAAGAATGAAATTGTAAAGGCGAATGAACTGCGGGTCTAAAAGAATTTCGTATTGGATATGTGTGACGAGAGAAAAAAAAAAAAAGGGAGATGAAATACACGCGTGTTCCAAGTTCCAAATTCAAGGAACAAAAGTACGGAAAATTTTGAGTGTCGGAAATATTGCATGTAAATTTATTCAGATTGCGCGATAGATTTTCGAGTATTGTGGATAAAGAATATATCTTCGACGCAACGAAGAGAAGTCAAGAAAAATGACTTGAAGATGGCGATATAATTTTAACAATTTTAATAATTTTAAAAAAAATATATTCTTCGCATGGCAACAGCATATGCAAGTAAATATAATTTTAGGAAATGAGAAAATTTGAAAATTGTTCAAAATAAGAAAAATCTATCAGTAAGTTCGTTCGATAAAGCATTTTCTGAACTTTGAAAAATCGTAAATAATAATGTTGCTATTTAAAAAAAATAAAAAACAATAGCTTTGAGTCGGTTTTTATTTCGAACTTGTTTATACGGATCGAAAATTGCCGAAGGAACGAACCGGAGAAGGGTTTTGTTACGTGCGCGTAATTGCGTTAACGAAGAGAGAGTTATGTGGCGCTATATGCGTGCGATTCTCGACCCTATTTCCGAGTTGGTTGTTTCGAATGTTTTATGACCGCAATCACGATGTGTAATTTATAACGTGATAACGAAGCGATTTATGCAGAAATAACATTTTGTTGAAAAATTGATCTGTATTTTAATTTATAAAACAATTTCTTAAAGATAATACCGCACATGTTTATTTCACTATGTCCAATCAGTTATAACAAACCTTACCATAAATTTAATTATTGTTCAATATATATATAGATTTACATAATAATATTAATTTGAAACGAAATAAAAATTCAGAGAAACTTTTCCATTTCGTATTAAAAAAGTGATTCATGAAATTATAAATTTCTAATTATATCTTATGTAATATCATTCAATAATATTCCATACACTCATTAACGATCGGATAATTCTTTGTGACGTGTAACACACGCTATTCCTCAAACTGGAAACCATCGCCACGGATCAACTTTCCCTTCTCTCATCGATAATTCATGCGATCAAGAATTCATCTTGCATTTTCCGATTCCCATAAAACTCGTCGATCGTATCGGTTCCTGAATTACCGATTATGCTATACACACGCGTGCATGCGAATCTTCCTAATCGCGGCGATCAATTTCGCGTCCTCCGAGACGGAGAAAGTACTTACACGTGCAAACATACGTCCGTATTATCTTGGAAAATAGCCAGGGATTCAGTCAGACAGCGATCACATATCCGTTTCACTACGCACGATCCTTAGCAGTTACCGATGATCATCTCTACGGGATTTATTTCGAATCTCCTCGGCTCGTTTCTAAATCTGCGTATTTACCGACCGAGCAAAATTACACGCGTGAATTCGTGAGCATTTCGATAAGTGTTTCCGACATGCGATTGTTGATCATTCTCACGAAGCAATTGATCGTTTCACTTTCGATCATTTTCAAATTGCATATTCTGCATACGAGATAAATTGATGAAAGAAAAATATTGAAAAAAAAAAAATATTTTAATAAATTTATGATTTTATGCTTTGTTTGATAATATGTATTTTTTATATTCTTATTCCATGTATTTTTTTCGTGTAGATATTTATGAAAATCTTACAATAACTGATACTTAATTATTATTATTTTCAAAGAAGATAGTTGGGTAAATTCAATTACAATCTCAATTATACATTGTTTGTTATAAAATATTGGTTATCTTAGAAGCATTCAAAAAATTATTAAAACGAGGCAACATTGATTACGCATTATTTACGTAAATATTTAAAATATTAAAAAATCACGCGCATATTGATATTCAATGATTGAAATATATACTTTTATTTCAATTCCAATTATATCATTTCATTCATATAATTTTAATTCGCAAAAATATCCTGCAGTCTAATAACATCTCATTTAGTACAATAATCCAAAATATCATCCCATCATCGTTATCGCTATTAAAAGAGTTAAGAGATGCACACAAATCCCAATGATCTACTTTTCTCTTCCCCTCCCTTCCTCCCTCCCTCCTTATTCCATCAAGATCGAAGCGTCAGAGAATTCCATTAATTCGTCACTCGGCAACCCGTACAACTGTCAATCCCGGCCAAGATCGAAATTCATTTCCGATGATCCCGCGGATATATCCCGGGTTAAACCGCGGAAGCCCAAAAGCGCTTAGCTTTCAGCCCTATACCCATTCGATCCAACATGTTCGACGCATCGAATTCCCCGGTCGAGACTTGGAAATCGGTTTATGGTATACGTGGATGGTTCCATTCCGTATCCACGCAACGTTTTACGCCACTCCCGAGTATTTACCCCAGATTATTACGCTTTGTCACAGACGATCCAACGGATGAACAACAGCTTAGAGGAAAAGAACCGACTCGAGCGCGAGATCGTATTTCACTTAACCTCTTTTGTTTACGTTCCGCTGTGTGTACGTACGCTCTGCCTTTGGTGCTCGTAGTGCGTATACTTTTGAAGAGAAGTTATTAATACTTTTATTGTAAACATACGTCGAAAGTATCGTAACGATTGTAAAATGATAAAATGTATAATTAGAGATTATAATATTTGTATAAGATGAATATATATTATTGTTATTAATGAATATAGATCATTACTGTGAAAAGTAACTATGAATATTCAGTTTTTAATTTCTTACAGATACAGAATAAAAATTTTGTGGCTATTTTCTTTTCATCGTCGAAGATTTTTTGCCTTCCATTCGTTTCTTTTCGTTTAAAAAATAAATATCTTTTTGCGATCTGTGTATCTTTGCTATAAAATCACTCGGTTCATCGTTCTCGCTTTTGTTTTACGTTGAATCTCGTTTCGGTTGACCGAATGGCTTGGAAATAAATCGCCGCCTCGTGATTTACGAAGTTTCTTGTACTTTCTCTCTATATCCCGTGCCTCGATGCACGTACCAACGATTCCAAGAGGTTGTTCCTTGACTGGGATTAAAGTAGAGTACGAGAAGAGTTGAGCGCGTTTTTTTGCTACGTGGATAACTCAATGCGTGAGGCGATCTCTCGAGTTATACGATCCTTATTTACGAGAAATCGTGGCGAGATTGAAACGATGATGAAGATGTCGAGAAATGATCGTTGGAGATCTAGTTTAGTTTTTTTTTTTCTTTTAATTCATATCTCGATTTCTTTGATTTTTCGCATATTCATATCAACTACTTGTTTGGCCTGATTTTTTTTATGAAATTTTTAAAGAATTAAACATTCCATCCATCTCTCCCTAATATTACTTTCTCTTCGAGAAGCTCAGTGGAATTTTTTCAATAAAAAGAAACATGGAACTTATTTTTTTCTAATAACAAATTAAACACAACATATTACATTAAAAAATCAATATATGATGAAAGAAATAAAAAATCTATTTGACTTTCTCCTTATTTATTCGAATAAATCTTATTTATTTAATCATTAAAAATCTTCTATCCAAAAAAAAAAGAAAATATAAATCAAAAATCAAGAAATCTTTTTCTAGATTTTTTTCTGGATCGTTCCTTATTTATTTGAACAAATTTCATAAAAACAAAATCACGAGCAAACCATATTTAATCATTAAAAATCTTCTATATGAAAAAGTAAATCAAAAACCAAAATATATATATATATATATAAAAGAAGAATGGATACCTAAAAAAAAAAAGTACACCAAGAAACCAAGAAATCTTTTTCTGGATTTTTTTTCTAGATCGCTCCTTATTTATTTGAACAAACTAAAAACAAAATCACGAGCAAACCATATTTAATCATTAAAAATCTTCTATATGAAAAAATAAATCAAAAACCAAAATATATATATATATATATATATATATATATATATATATATATATATAAAAGAAGAATGGATACCTAAAAAAAAAAAGTAAACCAAGAAACCAAGAAATCTTTTTCTGGATTTTTTTTCTGGATCGTTCCTTATTTATTTGAACAAACTAAAAACAAAATCATGAGCAAACCATATTTAATCATTAAAAATCTTCTACATGAAAAAATAAATCAAAAACCAAAATATATATATATATATATAAGAATGGATACCTATATCATACTCTCGAGTGAACAAACACACGACAAAAAAAAAAGTAAACCAAGAAACCAAGAAATCTTCTCCTGGACTCGGATCGTTCCACAACGAACGTAGACACTCGACGAGATACTCTCTCATTGACCGGCATTTCCGCTCCCACGAGCATCGAAATCTTTGATCGCGGTTTTTCGTTTCCAGTTTTCCATCGCCGCGCACACATTTTTCTTCCCTTATCGGTGGGTGGTGGAGGGAGGAGGAAAATAGAGGAAATTTCTCCTCGCAATTTCTCGACTCTCGATCAAACCTCCCCTCCCCCTTCCCCTCCCTTCCCGAGATGGAGAAGTTCTTCTGCCAAAGAACGGAAAGACCGATGAATACGAATCAGCGGGGCGGCCGACTTTTTAATTACAAGCCGTCTTCTACCGGTGTAAGCAATTTTCCGCGCCGCCTCCCATCGATCTTCGAGACGGCTGAGGCGGGAGGAGGAGGAGGAGGGGGAAGGAGGAGCGGCATAAATGACCGCTTACGAAACTTCTCGGGCAAAGTAAGAAGAGTAAGCGCGCAACATGGATGAATGGACGATGTGTAATTCCGATTGCGGAGAGAGTTTTTCGTTCCGTGCACGCCTGTTTTGCAATCAGGCGATGAGAGATCCCCGCGTGCGGAGGAAATTGGGATGGGAGCGAAATGATTCGCTGATTTTTCATTTTTTGGCGGAACTTGTTTTTTTTAACGCTTTTGTATTTTTTTTTTTCTATCATATTTTGCTATTATATATTGAATTGTTTCTTTTCTTTTTTTTTTTTTGAATTTATGACGCAAATCTGTTAATATATTATTAGTGTATTTCATTTCAATAATTAGCGCGATGGAAAGTGTAAAAAGAAATATAAATGAATAAATGGTAAAGTGAGTAAATTGTTTAATTATTTTTTGTAAAGTGTTACATATACGCGATATAACTATGGATGTTGTTGAGATGTAATTTATATTTTAAGAAGAATTGATGATTTTGTATAAAAATTAGATTCGAATTAAGTTTAATTTTTTCATTCGCGGAGGAAATTGGGATGGGAGCGAAATGATTCGCTGATTTTTCATTTTTTGGCGGAATTCGTTTTTTTTAACGCTTTTGTATTTTTTTTTTTCTATCATATTTTGCTATTATATATTGAATTGTTTCTTTTCTTTTTTTTTTTTTGAATTTATGACGCAAATCTGTTAATATATTATTAGTGTATTTCATTTCAATAATTAGCACGATGGAAAGTGTAAAAGGAAATATAAATGAATAAGTGGTAAAATGAGTAAATTGTTTAATTATTTTTTGTAAAGTGTTACATATACGCGATATAACTATGGATGTTGTTAAGGTTGTTAATTTATATTTTAAGAAGAATTGATGATTTTGTATAAAAATTAGATTCGAATTAAGTTTAATTTTTTCATTCGTATTCAACACGCTTTTATTTTATTCCAATTTTTCCCCCATGATCCGTATTCCTACGCGACGATGTTCGTAATTACCAATTATGAAACGTTACATGATAATTGGAAAATTAATTGGATGTACGATCACGATCAGAATATCTTCGATGTTGTCATTTATAATTAACGATTGGAATGGGAATAATTAACCGTCAAACAATTACATAATTACGTAAATAAAAATCGATACGCTCGAATCTATCTCTCCTCTCTATATATTTGTTTAATATATCGAGCTTTAAGAAAAATATACTAATCATATGTATATTTACGATTTATAACCTGAATTTTAACTTGCAATCTTTATCAAAATAATTGAAAGTTCATTCGATATATTAATTGGATCATAACAAAGTTCTTCTCGACCAATAATATTTTTATTTTATTTTATATTCAACGTAAAATTTACTACTAAGAAAGAAAGTCTAACACGATTGAACACTTCATTTATATGATTATAATTAGAAATATACGTTGTATTTATTAATTCATCGAGTATCGCTTATCAAGCTTGTAAAACTGTTTCTAGATTAATAATATTCAGACACATCATTGCGTATTTTATTTTATATAGAAAATGAATTTAATAGATTTCTCTTGTATGAATTCCCTTCCAATTAATCCGAACGATAAATCATGGATTCTTTCCCAACAGGTTCATACAAATGTAATTCTTCAACATTCCATAAAACGTGTGTGTGTGTACACGATTCCACAACCCACAAACTTCCTATCCCCCTCCCCCTCTCCTTCCTTTTAATTAAACAGCATAAATATGATAACAGATGGGATAAAGCAAACTCGTACACGGTTGAATTATCAATGCCCGAACGCGCCATTTTTAACGCTTTAACGTAACCGAGAGAAGGGCCCCTCCTCCCAACAACATCCCAATAAACAAGATTTATTCGGCTGGACGGAGATATTTCCATATCTCTTAACGGTGAATTAGAAGGAAGATTCGACTTAACGAAGACGGCAATAACCGTCTTCGGGGCCACTTGTAGCCCCGGCTCCCAAATTAAAAGTCCAATTTCACCCCTGCTCCCCTCGACTCTCATTTGAAAGTCTGATTTAATCGGCCCGCCAAGATTATTCACCAAGGGTCGCGGATCGAATTTGTATCGCAAATTGTCCCGCATTAAAATTGATTCTCGCTCGTCTCTCGCCGTACGCGTGCCTATTTACGCGCAATATCCCCTCCCTCTCCCTCTCTCTCTTCCTTCCTCATCGTCCAATTCCCCTCTCTCCTTTTCTCGCGCCTCTAATATAACCGTGTCGCGATAATCGGATTTCTTTCCATCTCTCTCTTTCTCGATAACGAGTTCCTGATTTTTCATCGTTTCGTAATTTCGCGGGCTGACGCGAGACTTCCGCCAGGGGATGAATAAATGAATGTGACGGGAAATTCGATCCGGTGAATTTGTATATTGTTATAACGCGAGAGAAACAATTGATTCCTCTCCATTTTCTGGCTCTGTTTCAGACTGGTTTTTATTAATTATCGAGGAAATTGATTGATTGATTGATTGATTGATTGGAGAAGAGAGAGAATAAGAAAATATGGCTTTTGGAACGAGGGTTTAAATTTATATAAAATTTTCATTTCTTTGATTTTAAGAAAATTTTTATTATATCTATGAGAATGTATGGGTTAATGAGATGTGCAAACGATTTCTCCATTTAATAATATAATTTAATAATTTCACTTTCGCTTCTGCACGGATAATTGTTTTTGCGAGATAAATAATTTTATATACACGTGTAAATTTATTTCTATTTATTTAAATTTAAATACTTTTCTCTTTTCGATTTTGAAAGAAAATTTTATCTATATGTTGTAATAATAATTGCACAAGTTTTAAGCAATTTTGATTGAACTACTAATAGTTCAAAGAAGGAGTCTATGTTAATACAACATTTTTGCAGATAGGATTTTGCTAGATCATGATAAAGATCAAAAGAAGATATATATTAATATTTACAGTTCAATGTGGCCTGATGTCAATTCACTCATTCAACTAATTCCTATCTTCTTAATTTATTCCAAGAAATTGTTAAAAGGCTTAATCTCTGTGACAGAACTTCATTATTAATTAGACTGAGGGCAAAACTATCAT